>NC_057417.1:23709027-24033035 GCF_019320065.1 Cervus canadensis | reverse complement strand
CTTTATAATCTTGGATTGAGGTTTTTCAGACCACTACATGTAAATTAAGACTTTAAATCTCTATGAGGGTTAACCTGTCATTATGAATTATCAAATGAGTATTTTTTTCTTCACAGTAAAACTTGAGATGGTAAATTTTCATTGAATTTACTCAAAGGGGAAAATAGCTCATTTCTAGTTCACCTGGCACTGAATGTGTGGGTCTTTCATGGCCAGTTCTGACGGGAAGTCTCTGGTTAGATTTCTTGCTGCAGGTCGGCCCTGTGCCTTTTTCTTAATCCCTAGATTTATGAGGACCTGAAACCAAGGCCAAATTTCAACTCAGGTTGGTAAAATATTTCTAAGGCAAAAACTAGAATCTTTTTTATTTTCCTCTCTTTGCTTTATTTTTGGCTTGAATATTGCTTATTATCTGGCCACAGATATAGATTAGAAGGGTGTTTTAAATTTCATTTTATTTAGTTTTGTCATTGCATTCAGTGGAAGATTAAGTTTGGTAACATAATCTCCCATGGCACCAAGCTGGAAATAGATGTGTTCCTGCTCATCAGTGCTCTGCAACCAGAACCAAAATATTTCTTTATAAAAATCAAGTAATTGTGTTTTCTGCCCAGTAAAATAGAAAGTGTAAACGTTAATGTAATTTAAATTATTTCTTCCATTCTAGTCTTGTGCATATGCTTTTAAACATAGATTAGATTGTTCTTCCTTCTTAAGAGGGATTAATATTTCATTATTCTATAAAGCTCTACAAATAGCTTCTTGTTTTGCAGATAGCATCGTGAATTCCAGGTGCTTTGTAACCTGATCGAGTTTGAGAACTGCTGATACAACCAAATTTAATCACCCACTGTTCTTCCTGAGCGCCCAGTGCTTTCCTGGTTCTCCGACTTGCTCTCTGCTCCACTCTGCGTCGGATACCTTCTATTTCTACGTGTTCCACTGTCACAATTTTTTTTTTTTTTTGGCAAATGCTTCAAAAGCTATTGCTTCTGTAAAGCTTTCCTTTATTTTTCTCTTCTGACTTCATGTACTACTTTACTAGTTTGTAAGGTCCTTAAGAACAAGTTCCACAAACATGTTACCTTTATTATATCTTCCCCAGCAGAGTATTCTCACAGATGAATGGTTCTTCTCTATTTGTTGAATTAAATGGGCAGATAGCAACATAATGGGATAATTATACTTTTGCCTCCTATGCTGTCTCAACCTATGTGTGCTTCCAATCCTCAAACTGGTATGTGGTGTTTTGGTCGAAAGGGTCTTGGACCCTCCCCCTCTTAGCACACCAATGCTCATAACTCAGAAAAGAGTGTGGCTGAGCTGGACTCAGTGGAACCTGACCCCCTCCACCTGTCTTTGGGAATCCCACAAGTGAATATAGTGGGTATTCTGAACTGGAAACCACTTTGTAGGCCTTTAAAAAGAAATGGTTGAAGACTAAGATAAAAAAGAATTTAAATGACAAAACAAATAATCTTCCCTTTTCCATTTCTCCTCTTCCTGTGATGTTCTTTCAGACATTTGCATTCCAAACCAAAGCCCTGCAAATAAATAAGTTCAATGCCTACCCGCTTTGGCAGGCAAGACTTTCCCTCAGATGTGTTTTATAACTTTGGCTGATGTGGGAAGAACTTTTCTTTCCAGAAGTGGTTTCATGATAATATCCTTCAAAAGCTCACTTTGTACAGTTTAACTTCTTCCTCTTTATTGTTTTATTAGCTTTGCTTTGGAAGGTTTTATTCTTCATTTCAGCTGGCTTATGGAAAGAGACAGAACTTTTATACAGCTAATTTGATTATTTGTTTTCGTGCATATTAAATCATTCTTATCAAAAGCACCATTTACCTTGTGTTGTCAAAACTAAAAGAGGTGAGCATAAACCATTGTCCAAGAGTTTTTGAGACTTTCAATTGTTTATAGTAAAAAAAGAGTAACGCTCAGTTTTATTAATTATTAGGTTATGGTTTTATGCAGAAAGAACCAGCCTGCATCTTCCCACAGGTTCAACAACATTTTTGCTGAAAACTTGAATAGACTTAAGTGTTCTGGAACTGGGGACTGAAACCTTATCTTTCCCTGAACACCAGGGTTGCTTTGTTATGGTGTTTCCATTTGTGGCATAATGAATGTGTAGGACGCTAATGATGTGGTCTCTAGGTGTTCCCCTACTACACAGAGCACTGATAATGAGCTGCAAGTAATTGGTACGAGTCCCTGAAGATGAATTCTGATTACCTTCGTGGGGCCATTCGGCTCTGCTCCCTTCCTCCTTGATGTTTCTGTAAAGAACATTTGGATTTTGAAGAGAGTATTGTGTATTTGACTTTTAATTAGATTTGCAGTATGTTGGGTTAATAAACTAGGGCTCTCTTGTCTTCAGCTTTTCTGAAGGGATGTGTGTGGATGTGGCAGGGTGGGCTGAGACGAGAAGCTAGGGTCACATAGACAACGATGTGCTCCTCCCTCTGTGCCTCAGTGCTGAAGGCAGGTTTATAGTTGGTTGAGGGCTGGTCCTATTCCATGGCCCATCATCAGATTGCTCCAGCCATCCAAGGACCTGCCAAACTTGTGCTCGCTCTGTACCAGGAGGTAGCCTCCGAATGAAATACGAGAGTTGTCCAACTTCCTGTGTGCTGGCACTTGGAAAACAGATTGCCTTGGTTGACCACCCTTTTTTCCTAGGATTTACAGGGACAACTTGGATTTTATTTGCCTCCTTCCCACTTCCTGCTGTTTTCCTCCCAGTTGGGTCTGTTTATCTCCTTTTCTGTGTGTTGAGCCTTTGCCTTCTCTGTCACAGCTTTCAGATTCATCAGGTGTAGCAAGAGAGGGTCTGTGAGCATCTTTAATCTACCCTGACTTCACATCTGGAGGAGAGATAAGGAAGGGGCATTATCCTTGCCATTAACCCACAGCATGGTCTCTGAGCTTTTACTTTGCTTAGTGACTCACATCACCTCTCATGTCATGTCCCAGCCATGATAGGCAGTGTTCTCCCCTCCTTGTAAGAAAGGTGGGTATCTGGTTTCTGCTTTGGTCCTTATTGTTTGTTTGTTTGTTTTTTCCTAGTAACCTTTCAACTTCAGTCTTCTTTTTAAAGCCCTGGCCCTGTTAGCCCCCAGCCTCGTAATTAGGGTCCTGCTGTTTTCAGGTCAGGTCTTCCAGATGAGATGTATGCTCTCCTTCTGAGAAATTGTGTTGTTCTGTGTTCCCTGTCAATGTTCTTCACCTTCTTTGATGTCCACTCCTCTCTTCCCCCTTCATTCTGACTCCCTGTATTTATTTACACTTACTTTCGGTTGCACTGGGTCTGCATTGCCGCACGTGGGCTCTCTGTAGTTGTGGCGCCCGGGCTTCTCGTTGCAGCGCCTTTTCCTGATGGGAGCCTGGGCTCTAGAGCGCAGACTTAGTATGTGTGGCACACAGGCTTCGTTGCCGCGCGGCATGTGGGGTCTTCTCAGACCGGGAGTCAAACCCGCATTCCTCGCATGGGCAGCCAGATTCTTAGCCATTGGACTGCCAGGGAAGTCTCCATCTGACTCACTTCAGAGATTATTCTTTATTTTTTTTAAATCATTGTACTTGCATAATGGGCCAGACTCTCCTCCCTGCTCTAACGGCGTGGCTGAACCCTCCTTCTGCCCACCTGTCCTACTGTATTCTGTGTATGCCACTGCTCCTCATCTGTGAATCCAAAGATCTGGCTCCTTTGTCCTGCATCCTCGTCAGAGTGAGAGCATAGCAATTGAGGTAGGCGGACAACAGGAGAGGGGGCAGAGGTTTCCTACTCACCTCACCCTCCCCATCAGGGATTCATTCTGGGCAGAGGTAGGCTCTGGTCCAGCTCGGGGCAGCATGAGCTAGGACGATGCAGCACAGTTGCCCTGAGTCTCGTGTGTGGCTGCTGCCCTGATTTTGTTTAGCAAGCTGCTGTGCCAATTTACTATGCATGTTGTTACATAGTCGGCTCTAATTTGACTGCCATTTTGCTTCAGTGAGACGATGATTGTTTATGGCAGGGCTGTAATGTGTTGTCAGCACAGGTTACTCGCTACTTGTTGGCAATGGCCTAACATTGCCTGAGACGTAGTGTCACTGTGAAATGGTTTGACAATGTTGAGGCTGTAGTTATGTTGAGCAGTAACAACTGTAGAGGTCGAGAAAGGGCATCGAGGAGGAACTGTGTTCGTAAGGCAAAGACAGAAAGGGAATACTAAGTAGGACAGCAGCAAATGTCATCAAAGAGCTTCATTTTCACACAATTTTCATAATTCGGTTTGTTTTCTGTGAACGATGTTGATTCAGCTGCGGCTGGGGAGTAGAAACACATTTCTGAGCTAGAGATGAATTTTGTTGAGCATGACCCTGTTTACTATTTTCTTCTTTGAATACTTTTAGGAAGTTTGCAAGCCTGCTGAGGAAGACACAGATTCTTCATGCATGTGGGAGGCAAGGAATTCATTGGGTCACCTTCACAGTGTTCATTTTTGGGACATTTATCTAATGAGTATCTTACTAACATGAGGGACCAGGCTGTGGCCCACCTTATGTTGTGTGAGAATGCTGTCAAAATGGCATTTGTGTTCTTGGCTCTAAGAGATTTTCGGGACCTATCACGCATGATAGCACAAATATGTGATTACAACAGATAAAGTAAACTCTAAAGTGACTAGAAATCCCTGAAAGTTGAGGACAGAGTAACCCTCTGTCAATAAGATTGATGGCCCTTTTAGGACTTTTGAGTATTTTGTATTGGTTGGATGGCATCACTGACTCAATGGACATGGGTTTGAGCAAACTCCAGGAGATGGTGAAGGACAGGGAAGCCTGGCGTGCTGCAGTCCATGGAGTCGCAAAGAGTCGGACACCACTGAGCAACTGAACAATGGCAACAGTGTTGGTTGCCGGTTCTCTTCCCAGGAATCTGTGAAGCAGGCTTTCTGGTTTGGGGCAGTGTCTCCATGAGGAGACATATCTCTACAAGGGGGTAGTGCGTGGCAGCATCCATCCTGGGCTCCTCTGTGGTCCAGGGTGGCTCAGTTGTCTCATCTACTGCACGTTGCCCTCAGGAACTCACTCTGTCCTGATTCTTTTCCTCTGTAATCTTACAAGCAGTGTGGAAAAGTATTATAACTCTTAGTAATGACACTTCCCAAGTGTGAACTTCTCTGAATGGACAAAAATGGCAAAATATGCATTCTATTTGTGATAGAAGAAGCCAGAACAATTTTGCTCCCAAGATACATCCTATAGTTGCAGAAGAGACTTCTGCTACTAAATACCTTTCTTCCTGAAAGTTATGACCTCCAGACCCTCCCTACCTCTTTCCTTTTATGTCCTGCACAAGTCCTGAGTCTGGACCACAGGAGGCTTTTTCGCCTTTTCATCTTTCTTTTTATTGAAGTATGATCGGCATACGTGTGCTCAGTCGTGTCTGATTCTTTGCCACACCAGATTGTCGCCTGACAGGCTTCTCTGTCCGTGGAATTTTCCAGGCAAAAATACTGGAGTGGGTTGCCACTTCCTTCTCCAGGGGATCTTCTTGACCTCGGGATCGAACCTGTGTCTCTCATGTCTCCTCCATTAGAAGGGCAGGTTCTTTACCACTAGTGCCACCTGGGAAACCCGTCTATAATCCCATATGTAAACTCTCATCAAAGCATTTCTGTCACCATATTGGAATCATTGATTTAAATATCAATTCCTTCAATGAACTAAGCTGGATCCAATGGACCCAGTAAAATTTTGGATCCAGCTCATCCCTTACTGTTCTTCTTATTACTGTTACCTGAAGGGCGTGAATAGATGACGTTTGGAGTCAGAGAATACACTATGAGTAGCTTAGTAGGAAATCAGAATCCTGGCTTAGGGAGCAACACTTTGTTCATGAGTGGTGTTAATAGCCATTTTGTTCTCTAAATAGTATTTGATAGGATTCATTTCTTCATATCATCTGTCTGGCTGATAGTTTTTTTTTCTATTAACATTTTGATTTTCAAGTCTTTTTCTAGTAAAAGGTACAATTTGGTTTTCAGGCTTTTAATTTTGTATTAGTGAGAGTACAGAAGACAGCACATAAGATATAGTGCATTTAATTAAAAATATTTTACTAAGTAATATATTTTGAAAAATTGTTTTTTTAAATAATCCACACCCTTCAAAAAGCAAGTGTTAGAATTCTGTGGTTAGTGTCTTTAATAATCAGTTTCTTTTTTTTTTTTTAATAATCAGTTTCTTATTTGTTGGTTTACACTTTTTTTTACACGTTTCATTTAAAGAGCTGATGTCTTAGTTGATTTTATGAACTCAGGTTTCTTGTTTTTTTCCTCATATCAACCTTGTTTTATATATCAAAGAAAAGGAAAGGTTTAAAATTTGCTTGAAGTATGGCTTTTGAGAAAGGTATGATAGGTAAAACTAATTTTGCAACGTGTGCTTTATGAATGAAGCATTAAAATTGATAGTTATCATATCTGAAATCTCTTCATAAGATACTGTAAAAAAAATTTGACCAGTGATCTATTGAATTAAAAAATTTTTCCATGCTGCAATCTATGTTAAAATGATTCCAAACAGCCCCTCTTTTATAACTGGCCACAGTAGAGTTACAGTGTTCAGTTCAGTTCAGTTCAGTTCAGTCGCTCAGTCATGTCCAACTCTTTGCGACCCCATGGACTGCAGCATGCCAGGCTTCCCTGTCCATCACCAACTCCTGGAGCTTGCTCAAACTCATGTCCATTGAGTCAGTGATGCCATCCAACCAACCATCTCATCCTCTGTCGTCCTCTTCTCCCACCTTCATTCTTTCCCAGCATCAGGGTCTTTTCAGATGAGTCAGTTCTTCGCATCAGGTGGCCAAAGTATCCGAGCTTCAGCTTCAGCATCAGTCCTTCCAATGAATATTCAGGGTTGATTTTCTTTAGGATGGACTGGTTGGATCTCCTTGCAGTCCAAGGGACTCTCAAGAGTCTTCTCCAACACCACAGTTCAAAAGCATCAATGCTTTGGCCCTCTGCTCTCTTTATGGTCCAACTCTTGCATCCATACGTGACTACTGGAATAACCATAGCTTTGAACAGACAGAATTTATCAGTGAAGTAATGTCTCTGCTTTTTAGTATGCCGTCTAGGTTGGTCATAGCTTTTCTTCCAAGTAGCAATTAATTAATTTCATGGCTGCAGTCACCATCTGCAGTGATTTGGGAGACTGGGAAAATAGTCTGTCACTGTTTCCATTCTTTCCCCATCTAGTGTTACAGTGTTAGCCCCTGCATTTATAATGAGGACAATTCTTGGTCACTGAGGGTCAGATGTGGGGTCCATGTACCCTACTGTGATATTTATGTCTGTGGACATGTATCATAAAGATAGATTATTTATTAAATTTATCAAGTTTGGAATACCATAGAAATTAACTTGACAAACATACATAAACTACATTAAAAATGATTAGTTCCATATTTAATAAAAATACATCATAAAGATTTTATCATGACATATGCAGCCGTTTACTCTTTAGCAGTGGCAGTCACCTTAAAATGGTTGTCCATCAGTTAAACAACTGAGTATTTTGGGCCTCGTAGCATGTTGGAGTTCTTCTCGTTTAATCTCTGTCTTATATTGGACTGTTCATTGTAACATCCTTGGGTCACTACAGTACATCTTGTTAAGTTTTTTTCTGTAATGAATATTTATATTATGTAAATGGAAAAATTGGTGGGTCCCCTTGGTAGAAACATGATCCTGGTATTTTTAAAGTAAACTTAAATAAGGTCAGAATTTTTATCCTCTAGAGAAAATTTCACGTCTGATTAAATAGTTTACATAAACTTAATCTTTTTCTGCTAGATGCATTATAATCGCAGATATTATTCATGTAGCTATTCCTCTGTGAACCATAAAATGTTCATTTCTTCAAAATGAATATGAAGCTCAAAGCATTAGTGGTCTTAAGAGCATAAAAACTTTATTGCTTTGTGCTTAACATTTTTCAAGTAACTTTGGAAAGCCGAAACAAATTTTGCATTTAGATTAATGGAAGATGTTTTCCATTTGAAGGCACTGGCAAGGGAGCAACAATAACAAAGATCCCCCAAGGTTAAAAATGTAGTGCTTTTGATTCTTACCAGAACTGTGTTAGCAGAACAATCATTTCTCAGCATGGAAAGGTATCATAATTGGTCTATATAGTGGCAATACTGAAAACGAGTATGCTTCAGAGAAAGCTAATATGACTCTACTTAATAATTTCCTTCAAGAGCCTGAATTTGAATGTATATTCCACCCAGCTTGAGGCAAACAATTTGTTCCTATAAGTTCTAGTGGAAGTTACCAGGGGGTCATGCAATTTATTCTTGTCTTGAAGTTTTCAGAACTGTGTAGAACTAAAGACGAATTCACTTGCCTTGTTCCACTAGCAATTTGATCCAATTGGCAGTGCTGCTCTCTCTTCTCCCCAATTCTATTATGTTGGAAGGGGAGAAGCATTCATAAGATACTGTGACAAAACATTCTTCCTGGAAATATTTCCTCTTGGTGTTTGAACCTCTGGGTCACTTGTGAATGTTTACATTCTTGCTGCTGATCAAAATAGACTTACTTTTTGTTGTTGTTGTTATTCTCATGGGTCTTTTTTTAAACACCATCTTATTTGTGCTTTTCACTAAGATTGCCCAGTTTTCCAAAATGTTTCTTTATATACAACTTTTTGGCTGTGGGACTTATTTAAAGCCCCACCACAGAAGAGAAGGATCTATACATGAATATGTGAGCAATGTGAGAGAATATTTTCTTTTCCTTGAGGAGCTGACCATTTTAGGAGGAATGTGTCTATGTGTTAGAGGATGAAGATACAGAGATGGAACAGTTGTCAGAGCAATGCCTTAGTATCTGCATTGCAAGTACCAGTACCAGGGATAAGGAAAAGCCAGAAAGTATTTCTGGGAGAGTGTGAGGGATAGTTATAGACTTCTGTTTCTGTTGTTTGATCTTACATTTTTTTTTCATTTTATATTTCTAAGAATTGACAAGATGTTGACGGTTATGTTGTCTTAATATCAGAGTATAGACTCTGGAATCACACCCAACCTTTGGGGACATTCCCCTTCAGTTTAATTCATATTCCCCAAATACTTCTATTTCTTAGTATTAATGGTTTTATTTTTCAAAAATAGTATTTATTGCCTTAATCTGAAAATAGTTATGGCTTCCATTCCTCATGTTTTAAGCATTCAAAGATTAAAAATAAACTTTATAGTCAGCTTTGCTGCTAATTCTTATAGTTGAAGCAATTAAGAAGAAGACTGGGGAAAGGTATGTGGCAGGTTTGCAGATAGCCATATTAGCGAAATGTGTTTTGTGAGGGTGTTCACATGGTACATCTAGAACCTGTGTGAGAACAGCCACGTCTGGCTAGTTTCTTGTGACTGAAGTGTACACTTTGTCTTTTTTTAAATGTAGTAAACTAGTGCATTTTCCTTAAGTGGACTTTGTTTATTTTTTTTAAGTGAACTTGAAGGAAATTTAATTTATCTGCTTACGAAAAGTGACTAGGATAGTAAGGAATTGAGGACTAGAATAGAAAAATAATTGCTGAAGAGAATAAAAATTGTGATCTTTTTTTCATTCCCTTCTTCCCGTGAACTTTTAAGATCAGTTCTCCTAATGAGAAGCCAAGTGTCGTGCCATTCTTTTTTTGTTCATTTTCTTTTTTAGTTCTTTGCATTCTCTTTAGTTTCTTTTTAGTTTCTTTTCTGTATGACTACTAATGAGGACAATGTGAAAGATGCAGGGTGAAAGAAGGGAATGAAGGCTGGTGGTCCATAAGCAGAAATATTAATCCCTGGATGATAGGAATATTTAATATTAACTGTGACTGAAAATATTACGTTGGTCTTATTTAAGCTTAACCACTGACAACCACTTGAGAAGTTAGTTTGTCTTAAATGTGGTTTATAAAACTACCATCAAAGGCAATTCACATCTTATTATGACAACTTTAACTTCTTAAGTAAGTAGAATAAATCAGTTTCCTTCTCATCAAATAAGGCTGCTTTTGTAAGTTGTGCAGTTTGCATCTGCAGCATCAGTGGTGTCCTCTGGGTTGTGCAGTATACAACGCACAGTACTCTGTGAGGCAACCCAGTAATTCCATTTGTAGGTAGATACTCAAGAGAATTGATACATATATCTATAAAAACCCACTTAGGATGCTCTTGCAGCGTTATAATAACCAAAAGGTGGAAACAACCCAAATGTCCATCAACTGATAAGTGGATAGACAAAATGTGGTATATCCACATAATGGAATATTTTTCAGCCATAAAAAGAAAAATACTGAACCTTGAAAACATTATACTAAGTGGAAGAAGACAGACACAAAGGGCACATATTCTAGATTCCATTTATATAAAATGTCCAGAATGGATAAGTCCATAGAATCTGAAAGTAGATTCATGGTTGCCAGTAGCTGGCCGAGAAGGGCATGAAGAGTGATTGCTTGATGGATATGGATTTCATTTTAGGGATGGTGAAAATGTTCTGAAATTAGTGGTGATAGTTACACAACCTTAGAATATACTAAAAAAAACCTAGTGAAATGTACAATTTAAAATGGTTAAAATGATGAATTTTGTGCTATGTGAATTTAATCTCTATTAAAAACTGGTAATAGAAGAAATAAAATAAATGTATCCAATGGAGTCTGACTGTAAATGAGTATGTGGGAACTTTTGGGGGTGATGGAAATATAATACTAGATTGAGGTGATGGTTGCTTAATAGTATAAATTTATTAAAACTCATAAAATTGTACATTTAAAATGTGGGTGAGTTTTAGGGAATACGTTTATACCCCAGTAAAACTTTAAAAAAAAATATAAGGCAGTAGTGAAGTCAGAGCCATTGACTGAATTTTAGAAATATTGAAGAAGAGCTTTCCAAATATGAATTTATCACAGTAACTCTGGATGGTGTTGTGTTTCCTGTGGTTTCCCAGGACCCTGTGATGCAAAAAGGCATTGTCATTTCCATGCTGAATTACTTGACTTGGAACATAGCCATTTGCAGATGTCCTGTTTGTCTGAGACTGGGCATGTTTTGTCATACAAACTCTGATTTCTATTGTTGGTGACACATTAATAACCATACTACTTTATTCTCTGCAGAAAAGCTGCTTCAGTGTTAATATTTGCAAATCAAATTGTATCTTCTTTTTGTGCTGGGTTGTCCTCAAAAATCTCTGATTGGTTTGTTACAGAGGTCCCTGTCTCCACTTCTCTGTCCTCTTTTAGTTTAAATATCTGAATGCTGTAGCAAATTGCATTATGAAATCCTGTGTACTTATTTGCTGTCTAGTGTGTAGAAATGGTATTTCCTCATTACCAAAGATAAGCTCTAAATATTGTCATTTTCGCCCCCCGCCCCCACCCCCTCCCCGAGTTATGCAATAATATATTCAAAAACCTTTTCTCCATAGCTTTATGCCTCTGAGCCATTTTTTTCCCTGAACACTGACCCCAGATGCAGTCTGCATGGACAGTAGTCCCAGGGACGTCTTGTCTTCCCCCTCTGACGGGGAGATTACAGGAAGCAGTGCTGACTCCTCTTGAAGATTCACAATGTGCTGACATGATAATAGGCATGAATGGGCTCTGGAAGGCCTTCCTCGTTGAGCTCGGTTGAAAGAGGGACAGAGGCAGACAACTCCATGGTCTGAATCTCGTTAGCTGTGTGACAATGAGAGAGATAAGTAGATGTGACAGTTATGAATGATCCTCTGTCATGCACTTACGCGTTCAGACTCAGATAAACTGACACTGCTGTCAGACACCAGCTATGGAGAGCTGAGACCTCTGATGAACCTTCTAATATGGTAAATGGGGGTCTTAATTCTTCATTAACTGGAAAAAGGAGATTTGGCCATGTAATTTTCTCCTTGCTGCCTATTTTAAAGATTCCAATAACCCAGCATTTACAGTTGACTAGGCAGGGATTGCTTCCCCCCACCCTACACTTGCAACATGCAGACTGTGAAATCTGAGGAAACGCCGCTTAAACCCAGACTTATTGCCTTGGTTATCTTTAATGACTTTGAAATGTATTGGCCTCATTATGGAACAGTGCAGTTATCAATTCCTCTAATTAGGTGATGTGCTCCCATAAGAAATTTAACATTAAAGCACAAAACTGAACTAGTTAGAGGCGTGCAATGCAGGCTACCTCAGTATCAGTGATATATTTAAGATACTGTTTCTTTATCAACTCTTTTACACCTTCGCTCTGACTCCTCCTTGAAGACTAGAGCTTGGGGCAGTTTCCTTAAGGGTTGTACCTTATTTAGCACCTCTGATACCTTTTGTGACATTTGAATGCTTCTTGATAGTAAACTGTGATCTCACCTTGCACTAAATTGACTGGGAGCCTGGGGAAGGGAGGGAGTGAATGGATTGTATTTAACTGCTTTAAGTATCAACACATCTCCATTTCTCAGTATTTATCTCATGGCTTGTTACTCTTTCTTATAGAGATAAAATAGCATATTATTCTTTCCTATCTAATTCCAAAAAATTTCCTTTCTGTAAGTAGCTTGGCACAGACTTTTTTTTTTTAAATAAAGATTGGGACCATTATTTGTTGATTAAATAGTGATGCTATTTCAATTAGACATGTTTCATCAGTTGCATTTCTAGAAGACTGAGATGAGGTTTCTGGGTTTAGGCTGCAGTGAGGGGATGCTAGTTATCTTTTTTAAAACAAAATATTTATATATTTGTCTGCATGGGATCTTTGGTTGCGGGCATGTGGAATCTAGTTCTGTGACCAGGGTTGGAACCCGAGCCCCCTGCACTGGGAGCTCGGAATCGTGGCCACTGGACCACCAGAAAAGTCCCGATTCTAGGTATTGTAACTCTTCTTTACCTCAGTCATCCATCCGAACCACAAAAATAACTGTGGCTTCCCCTTTGGGGAAACTATATAGTTTAATTAGTGTTTTTTAGTAACGTGCAAATCCTGAGAAAAATTTTATTTTGTTAAAATAAACCTGAGAAATTACCTTTGGGGTTTATTATTATTATTATTGCTAATGGTGATCGTTATTACTACATGGGACTAGTTATTCTTTTAAGTTGGCTACTTGAAGATGTATTTCAGATCTCATGGAGTGAAATTCACCTTTAATGTGGCAGTGCTCACATCAGAGTAGTTCGGCTGGTAAAGAGTCCGCCTGCAATGCGGGAGACCCCAGTTAGGTTCCTGGGTCGGGAAGTTCCCCTGGAGAAGGGATAGGCTACCCACTCCAGTCTTCTTGGGCTTCCCTGGTATCTCAGACAGTAAAGAATCCACCTGCAATGCGGGAGACCTGGGTTCGATCCCTGGGTTGGGAATATCCCATGGAGGAGGGTATGGCAATCCACTCCATTATTCTTGCCTGGAGAATCCCCATGGACAGAAGAGCCTGGCAGGCTAGAGTCCATGGGGTTGCAAAGAGTTGGACATGACTGATTCAGCACAGCACAGTACTAAATATAAACATATAGAACAGTATTTTTTTTTTTTTTTTACCAAATGGCTCTTGATTTTTTAAATTAATTAATTTATTTTTTTAAAAAATTGAGGTGCACTGGGTCTTTGTAGCTGCACAGCAGCCTTCTCTAGTTGTGGCAAATAGGAGCTACTCTCTAGTTGTGGTTCACCGGCTTCTTATTACAGTGAGCAGAAGTCTGTAAATGTGTTTAGTGATAATATTATACCTCTTTCTGAACCAGTTTTTATCCTTAACATAGATTTGCTTTGAACTTCTGCAGTGTCTTGACTGCTGCCTATAACAGCAGCTGCAGCCAGGACCTTCCTAGTGTGAGAGTTTTTATAAACCCTCTTCTCACAGCAGGGACGGTCTTGTTGGGGTTCCACCCGTCACCCACGCTCAGACTCGGAAAACAGTCCTGGCCCTTGCTGTGGCACCTGCCTGCAGTCTGGCCCTTCCCTGGTGCTTCTGTTCTTTTTGTTATGCAGGGTTCTTAGTGTCTTAGTTTCTGCCTTGATCACTCCCTAGTATCTTGTTCAGTATCTCTCTGTCAGGAATTGGGGCCCTGATCTTGGTACACGTGGGTGGCAGGAGGACCCACTGGCTCCTGATGGAACTTGAGAGTCTGGAGCTTAATTGGCTAGATTGAAATTCTCATTCTGTCACCTGCTGTCTAAATGACCTTAAGCACATTATTTAACTTCTCTGTGCCTCAGTTTCCTGACTATAAAATGGAGCTGATGATAGTGCCTATGCCATCAAGGTTCTTAAAGAAAGTTACCCGAGTTAATGCACGTGAAACACAGACCAGTGCTGGTCACATCAGTAAGCATTAATAAATGCCATTTGTTACTGCTTTTGCTTCTGCTGCTCTCATTTCACCACTGCTCCTCTCCCACAATCCATAGCAATAAACCAAGCCCTGTTAACTCTTGATGCATCTGTCTTTCTTAGCATTTGAGCCCTACTACTTGCTATTTCCTTTTTCAACACCTCTACTCACATTACTGTGTGTGAAATTGTAAATCAAAGCAGAATTGTTCACCATGATATAAAAGAGCCCTGGAATATACCAGCATATCCTTTCTCTCCTTCTCCTCTTTATCCTAACCATCCTGTCTAGGCTTCAGTAAAATCTTTTGTAAGGTAAGCCATTCATTTTGAATCTAATAAATATATTCATTGAGTTGAATGTAATAAGTCATATTCGTTGGAATACAAAGATGCATAGAGAAGCTCCCTCCTGTCAAATAGCAATAATAAAACAGTATTAACAACAACAAAAAAACAGTATTAACAACTTCTAAGAGAGTGTGGTATTGGAGTTGGATTTTGAGAGAGGAGTAAATGTTTACCAGATGAGAAGAATTAGAATATTCTAGGCAGAGACTAGCAGCACGTGGGTAACGTGGTGAGGCAGTAGATGCCAGTTCTGACTGGTACAAGTTGAGCATTTGGGAGGGTGAGGGTCACGTTTCAGGAGGCGGGAGTGAGAACAGACAGGGATGCACTGGCCTGGCACGAAGACCCTTGTGTACCACGCTCAGGAGTCTGGACCTAATCCTGAGGGCAGTGGGAAGCCTTTGAAAGATTTGCAGCCAGCAAGGGATCTGATCTGATTTGCCAGCTCACTCTAATGGCTCTGTGGAAGGACGTCTTGGAGAGGAGTTCAAGACCAGAGCCGAGGGACATGTCAAGTAGTGTTTCAAGTGTTAACTATCCCCTCCTGCTTCTCATGTTGCTAAATAGAGTGGAGCAGAATGATACACGTTTCTGAGAGACGGGTGTTTGAGCCGACTTCCCAGCAGTCTCTTGAGTACATGGAGAGGGTGCGTGGAGGGAAGACACATAATCCTTACCCTGCCCTCTTCCCTCTTAATCTTTTAAAAGAGACAGGAGCAAAGCTCCTATCACATTGGACTTGACTGAACACAGAAGTCCTTGAGCATCCTTCCCCTAAGTGGTGGCAGGGCTGGGCTCGCAAAAGAGAGATTAGAATAACACCCTCCCTGCTCAGTGAGAGGGCAGGCAGACCCTCACACTGGATGGTTCCATTCCCAAGCCTCTCCTGACAAGTGCTGCGAGCATCTGAGCATCCGACGTCCTTGGCTTCTTTTTTGTGATGCTTACCCTGCAGCAGTTAAGTGTTCAGGGCATTCTGTGTCTTTCTTTCCCCTCAGTTGCTTCAAAAAGATGAGAGTTTGCTTTTTTTAAAAAAAAGTGTCAAAAAAGCTCTATAAAATGGCATTTAAAAAAGAAAATCCCACACTTCCCTCTTCTGCATGCTTCTCTCTCCAATTGCCATTGTTCCTTTTTGCCCCTCCCAAAGCCTTGCAAATTATTACTTATGTATATCATTATAATTATTTGTAGGAAATTAGTAGGATTGCATGTCCCAATCGCCAGTGATACCTTTCTGCCTCTCTTCATCCTCTCTTCATCCCTAGCAAATTGTTATTTCTGAGAGTATTATTATTATTGTAATACTTTAAAGAAATTGACAAAAATTTCATGCCTCAGAATCATTACACCGGTTTGGTGGGGGCAGAGATTTCTATATGTCACTGAGGTATGTGTTATTCCTAAATGATTATTCCAGAAATACTAATCAAAAATGTCTCCCTCCAGAGCAGCATGATGGCTTTAATATCAGCTGCTGTTTCTTTGAATAGGGTTGCCCAATCTTTCATCAAAGAAACACATCACCCATATCCCTGTCTTTAAAAACAGCAATTATGTGTAAATGCCTCCTGATTTATTTGAGCCAGGGCCACTGGCCAGTATGAGCCACCACAATTTATTGCTAACCGTCACTTTTACATGATAGGTCTGTAACAAATATCTACCGCATATTGTTAAATTAATCTTCCATTTAAAATTAATGGAGTTAGACTCCCCAGGTTCAATGTAATTTCGTGTTCACGGGCAGGGAGGGATGTGTGCTGCATACAGAATGAGACAAGGCCCAACGCCCTAATCTTTCATCACCTTGAACCTGGAGACTAGGACACGTCTCAGCACCAACTAATGAGATTGAGCCGGCGTCTCTCCTGAGGATGCCGGCTCAAAGAGGCTTTTCTGCTCAGAAATAGCAGGCTCCGTCTTATTTTAATAATTCCTCAGATATGACAAGTCTGATGTTATGTATGAAAGAGCCAGGCTTGAAAAAGAGATAAAATGAATTTTATATCATTACTTCAAACCCGAAGCCAGGGGAAGTGTGTTGCAGTTAAATTAGAAAAAAAAAAAAAGGCAGGAAGCATTTTAGCCGTGAAATATAGTGACTGTAAACCAGGAGCCATCCTTTCATTTATTTTAATGCACAATCACCTTAGATTTCTATAATTCTTGTACCTTTTCATGCATGAATCAAAATAATGTAGATGAAAGCAGGAGCTTGTTCAATAAACATTTAGATGAAAATATCAGCAGGAACATGTAATTCCTGATGGGATATGTCACATGAAACCTCTGAAGTCCCCTCACTTCTTTTCTCTGACATCTTTTAAAAATGCATTTTTCTTCTATGTGCCGCTTACCTACTATTTAGTCTTTTAAAGTTTAAAAATGATTAAGCCAAATTACACAGTAGTATTGGGTTCTCTGGTTTTCTATTTCTTAATCCTTTTTACAAACTCGGTGACTTTTTTTGCATCCATGAAAAGGATGGCCCCACAGAATAGTTTTCAGTTCTCAAGCATTGGCTACTGTAGTTCTGGCAAATGGTTGCTGCTGTTCTTAAATTCTTAGAGATTAAGCTCCAGGAACAATGGGACCTTTACATAGATAAAGATAATGTGTCTAAAGAACAGTGAGTTGGGGCTTCCCTGGTGGTCCAGTGGGAGCAAATTCCATTACAAGAATTTGCCTTGCAATGCAGGGGGGGACATGGGTTCCATCCCTGGTCATGGAGCTCAGCTCAGGGAACTAAGATCCTACATGCCGTAGAGCAGCTAGCCTGTGTGCTGCAACTGAGACCCCAAAACTGAAACCTAATGTGGCCAAATAAATAAAGTAAAAATAAAACAGTAAGTTGTAAAGGGCGAGAAAGGCACAGATGAGGTAAACATCCTGTTTTGTTTTTTCGTTCTATGAGTTGAACTCTAACTTCAGTTACTTCTGATTATTTCAGAAGGGAATTCTAAGGGTGTTTATACTTTGTGTCTGATTAATAATGCAATATATACATGAGTCCAGAACTCTTCTCTTTCTGATTTAGTTTGGGTCCAAAGTAAAATTTCCAAAGAAGTAGGGTTAGTATTTTTCTACCTGTAGATGATGGTGATACTATAATTATAATTATTATACTTAAAGTTTATTCTAAAACTTAGAATTCTGTTGTGTCATAAGCTCTATATATCTCAGTGAACATAGGGTTAAAGAAAAAAATGAAAACTCCGGTACAAGAATCAAGTATATTCACTAGTGACTTAGTGACACATGGCAGTTTTAAAAATTACATCATTTTGGTAGGCTATTTGTAAGGAAAGATTTTTAAAATGTTATTCCGTGTCGCTACTTGAATAAGATTTAGAAAATCTTAAGGGGATTTTAGAACTAGGTAAATGGGTAAAAATGATGAAATTACCTTACAAATTGGAAAATAAAGAAATGAATAATAGTGGGGGTCTCTGTCTTCATGAAACTGAATTGCTTTGCTTCTTAATAGCCTCTCTTTTGATGTCTTTATTTGTTGCATTTTCTACAGCAGGGTGGTGGTGAGTGCTATCTAACAGATCCCTTTTTCAGTCTTCCCCTGAAGACCTCCCTGCCTTGAGTTCTATGTTATGTTCTTCTGCCCTCTTTTGTATATCCTCACCTTCTTTCTTTCTTTTTCTTCTTCCTTCCCTCCCTTGAAAAGTCTTGTTATTCTGTGCTTTGGAAGCTTGATCTTTTTGAATTTTCCCTTTTTGTTGTCGGGGCAGAGGGCAGGTTGATATGCTCAGGCTTCAGGTCCCGTGTACTTCTGGATGTAAGCTCAAAAGAGTTGAAACTCGGGATTCAGATGGAGACTTGTGAGCCAGTGTTGGTAGCAGAATTATCACAATAGTCAAAAGGTGGAGGCAGCCCAGATGTCCCATCACCAGGTGAGCAGATAAACAAAATGCGGTATATCCATGTAATGAAATACTGTTCAACCTTAAGAAGCAAGAAAATTCTGACATTTACTACCACGTGGATGAACCTTTAGATATTGTCCTAAATGAAGTAAAGCAGGCACACAAGGGTACATATTGTGTGATTCCACTTAAATGAAGTACCAAGAGTAGTCAGATTCACGGAGACTTAAGTTGCCAGGGGCTGAGAGTAGAGGAAAAGAGTGAGTTATTGTTTAATGGAAATAGTTTCATTTGGGGGATGATAAAAAAGTTCTCCAGATGGGTAGAGGTAAGGGTTGCACAATAATGTGAATGTACTTAATGCCACTGACTGTTAAAACTGATTAAAATGGTAAATTTTGTTATGGATATTTTACTACAATAAAAATACACACACACATCCTTTTTATTATCTGAGAAAATTTAGAAAAATTTGTTTGTCCTCCACCGACATCTCTGTAGGTAACATTTAGACCTTACCTCAAGTTAGTTTCTGACTTCACTGCCTGATGTTTTGAAGTGTTACCTCCACTCATTTTTCTAACATTTGAGTATGCACTCTGTGATTGTTACTGGAGATATAAATAGCTCAGAGCCTAAGAGGGATTTGCAGGAAATATTTTAAACAATATGCATATTAAGCATTCAAAAGAATGCCCAGAAAATGTTAATTATAAAAGAAAGAAGAGCATTTCATATTTGCAAAATAAGTTTTGTAACCATTTTCTCCAATTTGATAAATATTTCCCACCTAAAGCAACTTGTAGACTGTAGCTTTCTCAGTTAGGCCCTCCTGGTTCTGTAGGTTGACTAAGAAAATGCCACAAATGATTATGATAAAAGATAGAATAATGTAAATGTCCTAAGAGAAGGTTAATAATAGGCTTGAGTTTCAAATGAAAGAGAGTTTATTAGACCAAGCAAGGAACTTTGGCAGTTGGCCTTTAAAAGATAGATAAGATTGCGACAGGCAAAGATATGGAGGAAAGGACTGAAATGGATAGCAAGGAGGTCAGTAGGGTGTTCTTGGAATCGGCAGTTATCAGTTGGCAGTGTGAAATGTGCTTGGGTTTGTACAAGGTATGTTGGGATGAGTGGTTTAGAGTTTTGAGGGCCATATTGAGTTTGCATACATTTCTGCTCTGTATAGCATTGAAGAATCTTAGTTCCCCAACCAGGGATTGAACCCGTGTCCCCTGCAATGGAAGTGCAAAGTCCTATCCACTGGACAACCAGGAAAATCTCTCGTATACATTTTACTCAGTTTGAGGAGCTTCATGGACAACTGGATGCTAAACTTAGGATAGCAAAGCTGAAGTTGTAACCTTGACGGTTACCTCCATGGAGGTAGAATTAAAGCTTTTGAGAGAGTGAGATGGTGAAGGTGGAGTAGAATAAAACCTCTTGGGCATTTCTTCTTTAGTGGGAGGAAGGTAATGGTGATGAGACGTTTTCAGACAGGGAAGAGAAGAAGAGAAAGTCAGAATGGTAGATAAAGGAGGGATTTTCCCAGAGAAACCTGATGAGAGGGTTGTCAGGGGGGTAAATGCTATAAAAGAGGCTTTAAGGAGGATTTAAAATGAGGAGAAACGCTTGGATTTGGTTTTGACTCTTAGTAACCAGTAAAACTGCATTCAGAGATATGGCAGTTTCAAGGATCCTTTGCAACTCTCCTGTTCAATGCTTTTTGTGATACCATGGTCACCTAATTGACTGAGGCGTGAGAGAGTGCTTTCTTGAAGATATTTTGTATCTTCGATGTATTATATCATAGTAGTAGTGTTAATCGCTCAGTCATGTCTGACTCTTTGCAACCCCACAGTCTGTAGCCCGCCAGGCTCCTCTGTCTATGGGATTCTCCAGGCAAGAATACTGGAGTGGGTAGCCATTCCCTTCTCCAGAGGATCTTCCCGACCCAGGGATCGAGCCTGGGTCTTCTGTACTGTATGCAGATTCTTTACCATTTGAGCTACAGGGAAATCTATATAATATCATATCATAGGGGGAGCTTTTATTTTGAGAAACACAGTGAGAGAGAAACAGATCCATCTATATAATGTTTTCTCTTCAGGGAGTTGGGTATGGGAGAAACAAGGTCTTTGCAAACTAGACACATGCAGGATAGATTCTAGACTTCTCTTTTTTGTTGTTGTAGGTCAGAGCCCAGACTGTGTAAATGATGGAGCAAAATATAAATAGCAATGTAAAGAGTCTTAGTAGAAACTTTTAATACCTATTAAAGAAAGCCAGGACAGGGACTGCTCTGGTGGTTTAAGAATCTGTTTGCCAGTGCAGGGGACATGAATTTGATCTCTGATCCAGGAAAATCCCACATGCCGAGTAGCAATGAAGCCTGTGCATGAACCTACTGAGACCATGCTCTAGAGCCTGCAAGCTACAACTACTGAAGCCCGCACACCTCGAGTCAGTGCTCCACGTCAAGAGACACCACGCGCTGAGAAGCCTGTGCCCTGCAACAAAGAGTAGCCCCTGCTCATGGCAATTAGAGAAGGCCCATGTGTAGCAATGAAGACCCAATGCAACTAAAAATTTAAAAAATAAATTAAATATATAATTTAAAAAAAAATCAGGACAGAAAAAGAAAGCAAGAACCAGTACAACTTAAAAATATGTTACTCATTTTAGTGAAAAGATTCAGATTTCATTTGCCTTTTATCATTTTACTTGATCAAACACTAATATATTAGAAATTCACCAGTGGGCATTTGGAAAAGTGGCAGGTGACTTTGGCATGAGCCATGTTTCACATCTTGGACAGGAGGTAGACCTGTGCACAGTACAGATATTATGGGCAGTTTTTTTTTTTTAAGTTACTTTGAATCAAGGATCCAAAACTGTTATATTCAACATCAAACCAAATGGATCTTACCAAACATAGCACTGTAACCTTTCAGCATAAATGGTTGTTATGTCATAATAATATCATGTACCTTGTGGCAGGTTGTTTTTAATAGTATTCATTTTTAAAGGGCTTCCCTGGTGGCTCAGAGGTTAAAGCGTCTGCCCGCAATGCGGGAGAGCCAGGTTCAATCCTTGGGTCGGGAAGATCCCCTGGAGAAGGAAATGGCAACCCACTCCAGTATTCTTGCCTGGAGAATCCCATGGATGGAGAAGCCTGGGTAAGCTACAGTCCATGGGGTTGCAACGAGTCGGACACGACTGAGCGACTTCACTTTCACTTTCACTTTCATTTTTAAAAGCATTGACGTTCATATACCAACTGATACTTATTCATGTCCATAATTTAATTTGAAGGTAAAATTCTTTGAAAGGAAATCTCAAGAATTTCCTAGGATATGCTAAAAGTCTATCCCAGAGGTGGTGGTGGTGGTATTGTTTGAGGAGTTTATGGGCTACTCTGATTACTTATCAATTAGACAGAAGAGGAGTGTGACCTGTCAGCAGTCACCTTTTCTGCTTTCCTACCTCATACTGATAAGTAATCAGGTTCATCATCAGAAGGAAGATTTATTGATTTATTTTTGGCTGCACTGTGTCTTCATGGCTGCATGTAGGCTTTCTCTAGTTCTGGCAACCAGAGGGTACTCTCAAGTTGCAATCCACAGGCTTCTCATTGCAGTGGCTTCTCTTGCTGTGGAACACGGGCTTAGTTCCCCACTGCATATGAATTCCTAGTTCCTGGACCAAGGATGGAACCCTGATCCACTGTATTGGCAGGTGGAGTCTTAACCACTGGGCCACAAGGGAAGTCCCAGAAGGAAGATTCTTACGTGCTCTGTTCTGTAACAGTTCAGGTGAAATTTGTTAAAACTCAGCTTTATTTCATTGAATTTACTTTATTTCTGTCTTGTGAATTATACTTACAGTAAAGCCTTTTATTTTAGATATTGGGATTTTTTTCACACCTTTGAGAAGTCTTCCTCCTTCTGTCCCCATGTCTCTCTAATAAGCCCCAAAGATCAAATTGAGACCATAAGATTTAGAAATCGGAAAGTTTCTACCTTTTGCAGCTTATTTGATAGGAATAAAAATGACTGATAGCTCGCTCTCCCAGACCCTTTTGTTCGATTCAGCTATGATTATGGAGCCTATTAGCTGGAGTTACAACCTATTTAAGAGCAGTGCTTACCAGTAATGGGGGCCAAATGATTTTGGAAAGTTCAGATGTACTGGACTCCCTGCAGAAATGAATTCAGCCCTGAACATATTGATGCAGAACCTGAATGAGGCTGCTCCGGTGGGACTAAGAGAATTGTGATCTCTGCAAGAAATGAGTGGGTAGTAGAATTAAAGATCAGATAGATGTTCAGCTCAAGGGCAGTCTCAACTCTGAAGTTCATCACAGCAATTTAATCAGGCTCCAATGAGTGTTGCCCAGAAAAGAATCAGCCTTGTGTGTGACAGGAAATAGAGTGTATTTAAGAGTCTTTTATTTCTGCTAATTCTGAGTGCTGAGGCTTCCCGGGTACACATGAAGACGAGGGAACTGCTACATTTGATTGGTGATGGCATTTTGGTTTACCTTGGTTCAGAAAATGAAATCTGGAGAAGATTTACACAAGGTCATGGTCTTCTCCAGAAGGAGCATGCCACATCAAAAGTTTCAGTTTTAAAATTTTCACAGATTAAACTGGCCAAGGACCACCTTTGGCTGGAGCCGTCTCTTGCCTGCTCTCCTGTTTTGAAACTGTTTTTACATAAAGTATTTGTGTATCTTCAGAGAGAGCTGTATAGCATAGTGGTAAAGAACTTGAGCTTTGGAGGAAGGCACAGCTGGCATTGAATACCATCTCTTCCACTTGCTAGCTGTGTGACCTTGAGCAAGTTACATCAACTGTCAGACCGGAGTTTCTTTCCCTATGAAATGAGAATGAGAACTCCCACTTCACAAAATTATGGTGAGACATAAATTAAATGAAGCAGTATATATTAATTGCTTTACCATAGTGCTGCACATAATATGTGCTCGATAAATGGTAGTTACTTGACGCTGAAGGATTCTCATCATCTTCTTCCTCCTTCATTTCACTCTTAGGTACTCTCTTTGTGAGCCAGAGTGATCATTGTTTTAGGCATCATCAAGTAAACCTTTTTAGGGGATCTGTGGATTCAGAAATGGGGAAAGAGAGCAGAGTATAAGCCTCTGGAGGCTTGGGCAGCTGATTGATTGTCAAGAGCCCAAAGGAAAACTCACCCTCCCCCCGTATAGGAGTACATTATATTGACACATAATTAGCCAAGAAACATTTGGGGAGTCATGTTATGGTTTTATACATATGACAAGAAGAATCTGTTTTTCTTCTGTGTTACTCACCAGCTCTTAACTTTGTTTACTTGGTAATGTATAGGTATTTTTGTCTGACTGATAAAATTTGAAAATAATATATTAAATATATTAGGACTTTTCTTCTCCACTTTAGGGGTCTGTCAGAGTGTGTCTCTGTGTGTTAATATTCCTATCTGTATTCTTATATTTATCTGTGTGTGTGTGTGTGTGTGTGTGTGTGTGTGAGTGGAGAGAGAAAGAGGAAGAATGAATGAGTGAATGAATGAGAACTGAGAGCCAGATTATCAGCTTTATTGATGTCTGAGTAAACACCCAATAATTTGTAAAAGGCAGGGCACTCAGGGAAAAACTGGATTGGAGAAGGCTACCAAGTATCCTCTTAAAGTGGAGCCTCCTAAGCTTCTACCTTGGGACCCACATTGACGTGTCTGGTCCTGCAGTCCATTTACTAGCCAGCTGCATGGATCAGGAGCACACACCAGCCTCAACTGTGCTGCACCGCAGTCCAGAGACATATCTAGAGAAGGGACTGCTTACCCTTGAGGGATCTCACCCACTCTCCAGTTGGCCCAGTCACATGCCCCCTTCTGACCATCAAAAGGCACTGGAGAAAGTTTTCTTCTCAGGGGTTAAGGTGAGCTGGTGAAGAGAGGTCCATAGAAAAAACATACCATAGAATAGAAAGTGGCCAACACTTTGAAAACATGAAAGATACAAGTAACAGGATAATTGTGAACACCTGGCTTCAAACATTTGTTAACATACACGATTCAGTTCAGTTCAGTCACTCAGTCGTGTCTGACTCTTTGCGACCCCAGGGACCGCAGCACGCCAGGCCCCCCTGTCCCATCACAAACTCCCAGACTTGAACCAAACTCATGTCCATTGAATCAGTGATGCCATCCAACCATCTCATCCTCTTTCATTCCTTCCTCCTCATGCCTTGAATCTTTCCCAGCATCAAGGACTTTTCAGATGAGTCAGCTCTTTGCATCAGGTGGCCAAAGTATTGGAGTTTCAGCGTCAACGTCAGTCCTTCCAATGAACACTCAGGACTGATCTCCTTTAGGATGGACTGGTTGGATCTCCTTGCAGTCCAAGGGATTCTCAAGAGTCTTCTCCAACACCACAGTTCAAAAGCATCAATTCTTCAGCTCTCAGCTTGCTTTATGGTCCAACTCTCACATCCATACATGACCACTGGAAAAACCATAGCCTTGACTAGACGGACCTTTGTTGGCAAAGTAATGTCTCTGCTTTTTAATATGCTGTCTAGGTTGGTCGTAACTTTCCTTCCAAGGAGTAAGTGTCTTTTAATTTCATGGCTGCACTCACTATCTGCAGTGATGTTGGAGTCCCAAAAAATAAAGTCAGCCGCTGTTTCCACTGTTTCCCCATCTATTTGCCATGAAGTGATGGGACTGGATGCCATGATCTTAGTTTTCTGAATGTTGAGTTTTAAGCCAACTTTTTCACTCTCCTCTTTCACTTTCATCAAGAAGCTCTTTAGTTCTTCTTCACTTTCTGCCATAAGGGTGGTGTCATCTGCATATCTGAGGTTATTGATATTTCTTCTGACAGTCTTGATTCCAGCTTGTGCTTCCTCCAGCCCAGCATTTCTCATGATGTACTCGGCATATAAGTTAAATAAGAAGGGTGACAATATACAGCCTTGACCTATTCCTTTCCCTATTTGGAACCAGTCTGTTGTTCCATGTCCAGTTCTAACTTTTGTTTCCTGACCTGCATATAGATTTCTCAAGAGGCAGGTCAGGTGGTCTGGTACTCCCATCTCTTGAAGAATTTTCCACAGTTTATTGTGATCCACATAGTCAAAGGCTTTGGCATAGACAATAAAGCAGAGATAAATGTTTTTCTGGAATTCTCTTGCTTTTTTGATGATCCAGCGGATGTTGGCAGTTTGATCTCTGGTTCCTCTGCCTTTTCTAAAACCAGCTTGAACATCTGGAAGTTCACGGTTCACATATTGCTGAACCCTGGCTTGGAGAATTTTGAGCATTGCTTGAGTTGCGTGTGAAATGAGTGAAATTGTGTGGTAGTTTGAGCATTCTTTGGGATTGCCTTTCTTTGGGATTGTAATGAAAACTAACCTTTTCTAGTCCTGTGGCCACTGCTGAGTTTTCCAAATTTGCTGGCATATTGAGTGCAGCACTTTCACAGCATCATCTTTCAGGATTTGAAATAGCTCAACTGGAATTCCATCACCTCCACTAACTTTGTTCATAGTGATGCTTCCTAAGGCCCCCTTGACTTCACATTCCAGGATGTATGGCTCTAGGTGAGTGATCACACCATCATGATTATGTGGGTCATGAAGATCTTTTTTTGTATAGTTCTTCTGTATATTCTTGCCACCTGTTCCAAATATCTTCTGCTTCGGTTAGGTCCATCCCATTTCTGTCCTTTATTGTGCCCATCTTTGCATGAAATGTTCCCTTGGTATCTCTTGATTTCCTTGAGGAGATCTCTAGTCTTTCCCATTCTATTGTTTTCCTCTATTTCTTTGCACTGATGACTGAGGAAGGCTTTCTTATCTCTCCTTGCTATTCTTAGGAACTCTGCATTCAAGTGGGTATATCTTTCTTTTTCTCCTTTGCTTTTCGCATCTCTTCTTTTCACAGCTATTTGTAAGGCCTCCTCAGACAGCCATTTTGCTTTTTTGCATTTATTTTTCTTGGGGATGGTCTTGCTCCCTGTCTCTGTACAATGTTACACTACTCCTTCCATAGTTCATCAGGTACTCTATCAGATCTAGCCCCTTGAATCTATTTCTCACTTCCACTGTATAATTGTAAGGGATTTGATTTAGGTCATACCTGAATGGTCTAGTGGTTTTCCCCACTTTCTTCAATTTAAGTCTGAATTTGGCAATAAGGAGTTCATGATCTGAGCCACAGTTAGCTCCCGGTCTTGTTTTTGCTGACTGTTTAGTGCTTCTCCATGTTTGGCTGCAAAGAATATAATCAGTCTGATTTCAGTGTTGGCCATCTGGTGATATCCATGTGTAGAGTCTTCTCTTGTGTTGTTGGAAGAGAGTGTTTGCTATGACCAATGCGTTCTCTTGGCAAAACTCTATTAAGCCTTTGCCCTGCTTCATTCCATACTCCCAAGGCCAAATTTGCCTGTTACTCCAGGTGTTTCTTCACTTCCTACTTTTGCATTCCAGCCCCCTATAATGAAAAGGACATCTTTCTTGGATGTTAGTTCTAAAAGATCTTGTAGGTCTTCATAGAACCATTCAACTTCAGCTTCTTCAGCATTATTGGTCGGGGCATAGACTTGGATTACCGTGATATTGAATGGTTTGCCTTGGAAATGAACAGAGATCGTTCTGTTGTATTTGAGATTGCATCCAAGTACTGCATTTCAGACTCTTGTTGACTATGATGGCTACTCCATTTCTTCTAAGGGATTCTTGCCCACAGTAGTAGATATAATAATCACACTGACCACAGCCTTGTCTAAGTCAGTGAAACTAAGCCATGCCATGTAGGGCCAGCCAAGACGGATGGGTCATGGTGGAGAGTTATGACAAAATGTGGTCCACTGGAGAAGGGAATGACAAACCACTTCAGTATTCTTGCCTTGAAAATCCCATGAACATAACATGGTATACCGTGCCTTTTCTATTAGTGATACTTAGTAATTTGATCGTTTTGATTAAGTAAATTACTATCTGTTTAGTGCCTTGAAGATTCAGAGGAACCTGTCAGAACATGTACAGATCATATTAATAAATAATATGAATCGAGTGTTTAAAGAATATTGTTATTTTCTGCCACTAACACAGAGGAACTATTAAAAGGTGAAGACTGTGTAACTTAGGGTTTTGAGTTTCATTGAGGAAGCCAGTGCTACTGTCTATCCATTTAAAGCTCTCTCACACCCACTCTGCCTCAACAACAAACAGAATAAAGAAAGTAGTTACATTGGAGAGGATAGCAAATTGTTGGCATGCCAAATACACAGGTAGAAAGTTAAAAAGCTTAAATGGTCATTTTGAGTTGATAGAGCAGTATTCTTTGATGACTGTGTGTGTGCGTGAGAGGGAGAGAGACTGATTGATTGATTGACATGGGGTGCCCGTGGCCCCTTGTGGGGCTTGCCTTGTTTCAGAAAGTGAGCCCCAACACCTAAAGAGAATTATGGAATTGTAGAATTTTAGATCTGAGGGGAGGGGGAAAAATTCTTAGACATCACCCAGTTTCACAGAAGGTATTTAATTTCCTCATAGACTTTGGACTGTGACTTTGTGTTTTTGAATCTGTGAAGAAGGCGCGTCAGTAAATACTGTTCTGAGGATGTGGGAGCCGGGCTGCCACACTTGCTGTATTTAGCTGGTTGATGTAATGAACTGTTATGAGGAAAGATTTGTGCAGAAGAAGGAAAGGAAGACAGAGAGGGATAAAATATGCACAATTACTTCCTCTTCAGGAAAGGACTCCATTCTGATGTGTATCAGCTTTCAACATTCCTGTAGGTATTTTGCTGGAATCACTACCTGTTTAAACATTTATGCTATTAAAAAATCAGACCAATTGTTGACATAAACCTAACATAGCAGCTGCTATATAGACAGAATATGAATTTTTTATGCTATTGATGAGAAGTTTATGTCATTTATATGCTGTAGTAAGGGTGGAAGATGGATTTTTGAATCCTGTAAAAGCTGCTGTCGGTACCATTCAGAATATTAGCTGTGATTTGAATCAAAATATTAAGATCGCTGTTGTGTCAGTGTGTGTGTTTCTGTGCAAAATGGCTTATCTGTGACTAGGATGGGCGAAATTACCTGGAGAAAAATAGTAATGGTTTTCCTTTGTTTATGTTTTGCTTTATGAAAGGAAGGATTGATAGCATTTAATATTTGATTTATCTACCCTTTCCTTCACCATCAAAGGAATGAACTGTTGTGATGATAAAACCATATTTCATGTAATTGATGGTGCCATCAGGGGCAAGATGCAACATTATTTTATGTACCACTAAAAATATGCACTAACAATTAAACTGACATGCCATCCATTTTAAGATGCATTTCAATTTCAGAGATGTTTGAAATGTGAAAATAGGTTATCTTAGAGTCAATGAAATTGCATGTGTAGTTCTCTTATGTATATGTCTGTGTATACAAAATATACTTGCATTTGGTTATATTTTGCTTCATTTTTACTGATTCTGCTTAGTTGCTCACTTGTGTCCAACACTTTGGGACCCTTTGGACTGTAGCCTACCAGGCTTCCTTGCCCATGGGATTTTTCAAGCAAAAATGCTCGAGTGGGTTGCCATTTTCCTCCCCTAGGGTATCTTCCTGACCCAGGGATTGAATTCACATCTCCTGTATCTCCTGCATTGCAGGTGGATTCTTTACCAGCTAAGCTGTCAGGGAAGCCATCATTTTTACTGATTAGATTTTGTTGTTGTTCAGTCGCTCAGTTGTGTTCAACTCTTTGTGACCCCATGGACTGCAGCAAGGACGGGTTTTCCTGTCCTTCATCATCTCCCGGAGATTGCTAAAACTTATGTCCATTGAGTTGGTGATGCCATCCAACTATCTCGTCCTCTGTCATCCCCTTCTCCTCCTGCCTTCAGTCTTTCCCAGCATCAGGGTCTTTTCCTGATTAGGTTTTAAATTTGCTATTTACATTTGTTTGATACAGTTAACTTAATATACAATATGGCATGAATGTGGAATCTTTACTTAAAAGAATCATTTGGACACTTTCTCAGGCTTTCAAAAGGAAAAGAAAAGGGTCAGGTGTAAGGAGGCCAACTGGCATAAAGTAAGAGCATTTCTTTTCAGAAAAAAATTTGAAAGAACAACAAAGTAAAAAAGGAAGGTAGAGGTGAGTGGTCTTAAGTAGGAGCCAGCAAACTGCTGTGTTAATTTTCTAAGAGAAAGAAGATCTTTGCTCGTTTATCAAAATCTAGTAGTTTATCTGATTGCGTAGTTGTACTTCTTAGATGGTATCTCCGAACAGTGAATACTCCAAAAACCAGATGACTGTAGTTAATGATAATGTGTACTGGAAGTTTACTAAGAGAGTAAATTTCAGGTGTGCTCACCAGGCACAAAGACACGTGCACGTAATGGTGACTATGTTCAGAGAAGGGTACGTTAATGAACGTAACTGTAGCAGTAATCATTTCACTATGTATATGTATATGTTGTTAGAAAGAGTCAAACACGCCTGAGTGACTGAGCACACACTGAGCACATCAAAGCATGTTGTAAAACTGAAATACATGCAATTTTATTCAAAAGTAAAAATTATTATATATGCATTACAAGACAAAATACTAACAATAGATATAATAATAATGCAAGTCATATATTAAATGCTCAGTAAATCATGGACATTTTTCCATAGTAATTTTTAGATACTGTTTAGTATACCACTGCATGATAAAGCATAATTTTTAACCATTTCCTTATTTTTGAACGTTTAGATTATTGGCAGTTTTTTCAGTTTAATAGCATGGCTGCCATGAATATCCTTGAACTTTCTTGTTGTCACATGTACCTAGTGATTATTTTAGGATCAACTGCTAGGAGCTCAGATGCTGGGACAAAGACTATACATGTTATGGTAGCATTACATGTGTTGTGTGCGTAGTTGCTCAGTCATGTCCAACTCTTTGCAACCGTTTGGACTGTAGCCCACGAGGCTCCTCTGTCCATGAGATTTTTCAGGCAAGGATACTGAAAGAGGTTGCCATTTCCTCCTCCTTGGGAATCTTCCTGATCCAAGGATCAAACCCACATCTCCTGTGTCTCCTGTATTGCAGGAAGATTCTTCACCCACTGAGCCATTGGGGAAGTCCATATGTGGGGAAGTGGACCATTTCCTCACATACTCACCAATACAGGGTATCAACAGTCCTCCCTTACCCCATCTTTGCCAACTTGATTGGTTGGGGGGGAGGAAAGCTCCTTTTTGCTCTTATTAGCATTTTAAAAATTATAGTTGAGGTTGATGAACATCTTTTCACATGTTTTAGCCTCTTCAGAGTGGTTTTTGGTAAGAGAAATCATGGAAGCTCAGGAAAAGAGCAAAATGTATTCAAGGACTTTGTTTTGCAGTTATCATCCCCAATTTTTGAGGAAACTTCCCGAGTTCTTAGAGTAGATGAAACTGATAAACAACAATGGGGCTCCCTGGTGGTTCAAATGACAAAGAATCTGCCTGCAATGCAGGAAACACAGGAGATGCGAATTTGATCCCTGTGTTAGGAAGATCCTCCGGAGAACAGAATGACTGGCCACTCCAGTATTCTTTCTTGGAGAATTTCATGGACAGGGGAGCCTGGCGGGCTATAGTCCAGGGATCTCAATGGGTCAGACACCACTGAGTGACTTTTGGTTTCATTTTTTATTTTCAGTAGTGATGTGCAGGTTAGACATAGCTCACTCACCATGGAAAACTCACTGCATCAGAAAGCCCTGGGGGATTCAACAAGTTCAGGCTTGCCAGGAAACCTGGAGAATCTACTTTCTATGATTCAAATATCCAAAGGAGAGGAGAAAAGCAGGTTCCTTTCCTCTGAGTGTGATGCATTTCTTTCTTCTTTTTTTTTTAATACATTTCTTTAATATTGTTTTCTTTTGGTTGAATTGAAATGTTGTCTTCATTGCTTGCCTTTATGGGTACAAATAACCAGATACTGTGATTTGGCGGGAGTTAACAATAAAATTGCATAGTATGAGCCATGCTGATTTTTTCAAGTGGGCAAGTAGGGTGATTTCTTTATAAACCTCTCTGCTGTTAGAAGCTCTTACATTTCAGTCAACATGAGAATTATATTTGGAATAAATTAGTAAATCCCCATCCAAATCGCCTATACCATGTAATCTTCAGCAACCATAATGACTGTGTAGTTACAGAGTATTTCTCCCACTTAGTAATTACAAAACACATTGGCTCTGAGAAGCCCTCAGTAACCGTCCTTGCAGGCCCAGCCCCAGTGCCACCTTCTCTGTCGGTCAGGTCAGTGTTTATGTTATTGCTCAGTAGAAACTCCTTTGTTTTTGGAGTCAGACGAGATGTAAAGTGTACTCTGAAGTCTGTCATTTACCACAGTTTTCTCATCTTTGGAAGTCATGAGCAATATAATTGATAAGCATCAGACCGGCACATTTTTGTCTTGCCTTCCTCATTTATCTTTGAGATCTTTTTCACCTGCCTCCATGTAGTGATCCTTGAAATTCCTTGAGTCTTGCTTGATCTGGATCGCACGTTGTTTATTTGATATCTAATATTGATAGTTATCTCTTGACATTTGTATACTTCGTGTATTCAGATGGTCTTCCATTCGCACACACACTCATCCATCAACTATTTCATTGGCCCCTTTTATGTGTTAGACCAAGAATAAGATGCTGGCGTAAGTTGGTGAACAAGAGATGTCATTACTATGCTCATAGAGCTTATATCCCAGTGGGGGAGACCTATATGAAGCAACTTTGAATTACCAAATGGAAACTCTGGTGATTACTGTGAGTGATGCTATAAAGAACTTTAAGTGTTGGACCAGCTCAGGGATGACATTTTAGCTGATGTCTTTTGGAAGAGTGGGAATTAACCAGAAAAAGGTGGGAGTGGTCAGTCTCAGGGTAGAAGAACAACATGTTTGATGACTCTGAAATAGCAGAGAACCTGGTTTAGTCACGTGGTGGAGGATGAGCAGGAAGTCCTGGGAGACTGGAGTGAAGGAAGCCACCCTCAAAGAGGGCATTGCAGAGTGTAAGTGGTTAAGGCTGGAACCAGGTTAGGATTCTGGCCTTTGGCCCAAGAGCAATAGAAAGCTATTGGAGGATGTGAAAGACATCAGTAAAATAGATAAATGGATACATTTGAAGTGGATCTAGCTTAACTTAGAGTTTTGAGTATAAAGTTCTGCCCTTTCAGACTCTTTAGGAGAAACAGCAATGAGAACACTGCCAAATATTTTCAAGTATCTCTTCAGCTCAAATACTATGATGATGGGTATAGAAGGAGGAATTTTATTTTCCAAACAACTTAAAGATATATTTCTGAGAAAAATAAAAAAGAATCTGAAGCTTTTAGGAGTTTTAAGATACTGTGTTTAAAGAGAAAATGACACTTGTATTTAAAAAGTGTTAAAATGCTTAAAATGTGCTACTGAATATAGATGAAGAGTACTAGGTCCAAAAGTAATATTCCTTAGGAGAGTAGAGAAGATTGTTTCCAAAAATCTTTGTTAGTCCTATAATTCTGTGAGCCTGGGGTCAAACCAGGTCATCTTCCGAGTGACTGAATCAAGGCTAGAACCCTGGTCTTCCAACTCTGGATCCACATGCATACTGTTTATGTACTTAGTTCATTCATTTTTTTCCATAGATATACCTGTTTATTTAGGCAGAATCCAACTTTTCGTAAGAATTTTAGTGGAGGATTCCACAGGCCCAGCCTCAGCATCTTACAAGAGCATAAAATCCACAGTTAGATGCGTGCATGCTCAGTCCAACTCTCTGCAACCCCATAGACTGTAGCCTACCAGGCTCCTCTGTCCATGGGATTCTCCAGGCAAGAATACTGGAGTGGGTTGCCATACCCTCCTTCCGTGGATCTTCCCAACCCAGGAATCAAACCCATATCTCCTGCATTGAAGGTGAATTTTTTTTTTTACTATCTGAGCCACCCACATTTGGATCCAGGGGCTGCCAAATTATTGATTTCTCTGAATAGAGCTTTGGACACAGGGATCTCTCTCTCAGGCAATATGGTGCAAACTCCCAGCATCACTTTATTCCTTGGTAAGAATCAAGATCTTTACATTAATCTTCAGAATCAAAAACCAAGATAATTAAGTATTCCTTTTACCAGGTGGAAACTTCTGTTGATTTACTATTAATCATGTCCTTCTCAATTTTTTGTTCTTGGTCCCAGCTTTGCATATTGCTGCCTTTCTGTTTTTGCTTCTCAGGAGTCACACTGACCCTCTGTACCTCTTCAGGGGAGGTGGGTTCCATGGCTAGGTTCAGAGCTTAGGGAAATAGTGGGCACAGGGAGTTGTCCTGTGATGGGGCCTGTCCACTGCATTTGCCTATGGTACTACCTTGGACTTACAGAGAAGAGTGACCTGTGGCCATTGGCCACAGAGGCTCTTAATAGGATAAATTATTTATTTGAAATGTACTTCCATATCTTTACATGCTTTAGGAATGTCAGAAATACAGTGTTTCCTATTAAAGTGCCAACTAAGAAAATTCCAGGAAAGCTGGATATGATTGAATTGATTAGCAAATTACTGGGACTATTGAAATTCAGTAAGGATGTAGTTCTTCCCGCCAGTTGAGTGTTCTGGTGACCACATTTTTCTTTTTATTTACCTGAATATTAACATTAAAACTCCTAAAGTAAAATTAACTTCTAATCCCATTGAGGTGGGGAGAAGGATAGAAACATGTATGTTTAGTATTGTTTCCTAATGTGCATTTGTTATGTATATTTTTGCATAAAATCACTGCTCATTTTGGTTTGGACAAGTATATCAAATGAGACTCTGATATATAGAATGGAGAAGGATTCAAAACCCACAAGCAATGACTTTAATGTATCATCTCCAAAAACAAATAAAAGAATTTTTTTGGTCTGCTCAAAAATTTTTGTGTAATGAGGATTTAAAAACTCTCCTTACAGAAATCACAGTGATAATGATCATATTTCAGCTCTTAGATATTCCCAGTGGCATTTTTGATCTGAGATACTCCCAAAGGTGTTGATGGGATCCTGGCTATAGCTGAGGGAGGGGAGAGTTCCTGCTTGTCAGCTGGAGAGTAAAATAAGCCTCTAAAGATGAGATACAGAGGGAAAGAGTTAAGCTAAAAGCTTCTTCACAGTGGCAGAAGGGCACAGTTCTTGCCATCTTTATTATAAGATCCTTAGCAAAGGTGTCTTCTTTGTTAACAATTTAATACTTGAAATCCTCAGATTAGATTTCAGACTGCATTCATGCAGTCTGAGCATTTTTTTTCTTCTTCTTCCTGATTTTTATCTAGTGCTGTGGGCTGCCTGTATTTCTTAGCCTTCAGGGTTCTTTTCTCTGGGTTGCTCACCTCTAATTGGAGATTTATTAGGTGCTCTTCAGTAAGAGGGGAGGAAGGCCAAAGGAGAAGGAAGACGGTGAAGCAGGAAGAAACTGAAAGAAGACAGCCGAGGGAGGAACAGGGGAGGGTGGAGATAAAGAGGGATAAATGAAGACAAATGAAGAGCAATGAGATAGGGAGGCCAGAAGGGGAGTCACATGCTAAAACCAAGCTGGTGAGAATACATGTAAAATAAGGTCTTGTGGAAGATCTCCAGCAAAAGTGGTGTAAATCAATGATGAGTAAATTAATAGGGCAATTGTGCAAATGGGACTCACTCACTTAAACTAAGCGTAATACATCTTGGATGACTTAGAAATAATGCAACCCGCAGGGCATACCTTTTAATCTACTCAAGACCCAGTAAAAAATGTTGTCACTTCAAGGGTAAAAAGGCAGAAAGGATTAGAACATTGGGTGTGTCTCTCTATTTTAAAAGTGTTAATAAGACAGATTCTGAGCAATGTGCAAATTAACCAGATTCAGAAGCTTCTTTGTGATATATGAATTCAAATGGAGCCTCATGTATTCCAAACTTCTTTCCACCGACCCAAAATATTTCTTTAAGTAGTGTTTTAAAGTCCTCATTTGAATAGGTTAACATGTGCAATTGCCTTAAATTGAACTGAAAGTAAAATGAGTCACTGCACGTGTGATCAGAGAACAGCTAAGTGCTGAGTGGGTGTAATCACACAAGAATCCAGTGCAGTAGAGGAAAGTGTTCTGGGACCAGAGAAGAAAATTCTGATGCGTGTGCCCCCTCTTCTTCATTCATGCCTGCATTCAGTCACTCACTTGATAGATGTTTCATGACAGCCTCCTTCACAGGAGGTACCAATGGGCTGCTGCTTCTCCCCGAAAGAGAAACATTGGAATTTCTTGCACTATTCTTGGTTAGTTTCACTGACTCAATGGGCTTGAGTTGAAGAAAACTCTGGGAGGTGGTGAAGGACAGGGAAGCCTGGCATGCTGCAGTCCGTGGGGTCTCAGAGTCGGACACCACTTACTGGCTGAACAGCAAATTCTTGGTGGTAGGTATTGAGGAAGAGAAAAGAAAGTGAACACTGGGAATGGATAGAATTCTTCGTACCTTTGGAATTCAAAGTCTGTTGTACCATTAAAAAAATAATTAATTTTTGATTGCGCTGGGTCTCTGTTGCTTTGCACGGGCTTTCTCTAGTTGTGGCAGGCAGGCTCTGCTCTCTGGTTCTCATTGCAGTGGCCTCTCCTGTTGCGGAGCATGGGCTCTAGGGAACACGGGCTTTGGTAGTTGCAGCACACGCGCTCAGTAGTTGACTCTCAGGCTCTAGAGCGCAGGTCCCGTATTTGTGGTGCGTGGGTTTACTTGCTCCAAGGCATGTGGAAATCCTCCCATGCCCCCTGCATTGGAAGGTGGAATCTTAACCACTGCATCAAGGAAGTCCTACTGTTCTTTTTTTATTCAGAAAATGGTAGCTTAGAAATGTCAAGTGTCTTGGCCAAAATCCAGAGCTAGTTGGAGTGTTGAGGATTATGTGATTGTGAACTTCTAGATTACTACTAGAATTTCTTCCTGGTTTTTATCTTCATGAAAGGGATTAGAGATACAGTTTTTAACTGATAGGGATTAGAAGTGGGACTAATGGCAATTAGATGGCTGTACATATATAAATTCTTCTGTTATTGGGAAAGCAAATGAATAACTATTCTCCAACAAATGCTGGGCCTGAATGTAGGAAAACAGACTTAATTTAATAAAAGAAGATGCATTTTTGTATGTGATATCACAGTATGCTCATAAATTTCTGTCACTGATGAGGAAAATGACATTAGTCTCGCACCATCTAACAAAGGAGCTAAACAAAGCCAAAATTCCAGGGAGTTATGGAAAACAGTAATTTGCAAAAAGTCTTACACCCAAGGAGTTGTGGTATAGAACATCCAGACAAGTTGATCACAAGAGGTTTCTAATTTAAGAATTCTGTTATAAATGATCATAAGTTTATGTTTTCCTGTGTGAAAGAGAAGTTTTCCAAGGTCATCAAAAACAAATTACCAATAATGTTAAAATTTTTTTCACAGATAGTTTTGTATGAGAGGTCACTCTACAAACTTTGGAAGCAGCTTGAATTTCCATATTTCTGTTGCAGAGATCAAGGAATACATGCCTTTAGAAGATGTGTCTTAAAAGACAGAAAGAGACTCACAGACTTAGAGAACGAACTCATGGTTGCCAGGGGGTGGGTGAGGGGAGGAAGGGGGGAGAGGATAATTAGGGAGTTGAGGATGGAGTTGTACACACTGCTGTAATTAAAATGGATAACTGACGTGGAGCTGCTGTATAGCGCAGGGAACTCTGCTCAGTGCTGTGGCAACCTGGATGGGAGGGGCGTTTGGAGGAGAATGGACACGTGTATATGCATGGCTGAGTCCCTTGCTGTTCAGGTGAAACTGTCACAACATTGTTAATTGGCTATACCACAATACAAAATAAAAAGTTTTTTAAAAAAATCTAGAGGTGATACATAGAGGGTGTTGGCAAGCTTATTACTTGTGTCAATAATAAGCAGAATTTCTTTGTTTTCAAATTGCTTAGAAGATTCTAATTCTTTTTCTTTCTACAGCCAGTTTGGTTTGGCCATTCATATTTGACTTCTAATGCTTTGTTTGATATAGATTCTACTGACCACAGTTTCCCTCTGATGAGAAATTAAATAACCTCCCTCCTCATTTATAGTGTGATTTAGTTTAACCTTCCTTTGTCCCTTTTTTCTCTACACCTCACATCCCAATTCAGGTATCAGATCCTTTGACAATTGTTAACCTGTCCTTTTGGGATTGTTTAGCATTAAGCTATGACTGCTGCATTTCTTCTAATAAATTAGATTCTTAAAAGAATGCTGCCTGCCAAGAAGCAAAGTCATTACATAGTGTATATTTTCAGTGCACTGCTATAAAAATCTCCTTAACCAAACATAATAGGCAGTTAAAATAAATTTGAAATAACTGTGTCACTTCTACATTTTAAAATCATTAAGCTGAAGACAAGTGGTCTAATTTTGCTCTATTTCCATTTTCCTTATTCATATACCATGATACTTGCTCTATGAGATCACATATATATCATATATCTATAGCTCATATATTTGTATGCCTAAATACACATTTTCTCCAATAGAATATTATTCAAAATTGAATTTTCTTTCACAATTGGAAATTAGTTTTACAGCAATCAAACGTCCATCGGTTTTGTCAATCAGCATTCTTACTTGTCATGAAGAAGAAAAATGTACTCGGCATGACCCTTTGTGGTTCCTACGTTTAGACTGAACAGTTATGTGAACAACCTGGAGAACTGTATGAAGGTGTAACTATATTTCTGTTTACTGTTGACATTATAGTTGCTTTTACATCATCGATTTCAAAAAGGCATTTAAAGAGATCGGTAGGTTTAATGAAATAGGAATAAAAGTTAAGTACTAGATAAGTGAGAAAACAACTTTGAAAATTATGTATGTTCATATAGTTGCTGAGATTGTTTATAGATTTGAATCTGCAGTTCCTGGCAGCCAAGACAATGAAAGAATGTGATAATTCCTGTTTTCAAAAAAGACAGCTAGCACCTTACTTTGATGTTGGGAGTAGAATGAGAGTAAGCAATATATTTTGCCCAGTTCTAAATTCTTAGAAAAATGTGACACATGGGTTTTTTTGGAGGGAGGGTGATGGAAGGATATACGTGACAGTGTCCTCAGTTACAGATTCCTAGGAAACTCAGACATGAAAATTCATTATTTTAGTGATGGAAGTTCAGTGCATTGCAGGGAAACTCAAGGAGGTAAAGGCATTCTTCAGGTGACTATGGTTCATTCTAATCAGTAACCTTCTAAGGGTGTTCATATTTCATTCCAGTGATCAAGAATGGATTATTAAGCTTGAAAAATAAGGTGAACTGGTAGGAGAGATTCTTTTCATAAATATTAAAGAGCCTGGTAAGCTTTCTGGTATAGGTGGAAACCAGTCTACTCTCCCAGATCAGCAAGTATAAACAAAACTGTCATTCACACCTTGAAAGTATTACTGCAGAGGGTTGCGATTATTTGTGATGTCAGGTTTTACAACCTCATCAGGACTTTTCACTGATTATTTATTTGTTTGTTTTTTACCGATTTAAATTGTCTGTATTTCTGTTTATTTCTCCTGACCCACCGAATTGATTTTGTGGACCTACTGGTAGTCTTTGGATACTTCCAGAGTTAATTGTTTACTACTGTAACACCATTTATTGACATTTCCCCTTATGCCAGGCATTGTGCTAGATTCGGGGAATGTAGCAGTCAGGTCATTCTTGCCTTCAGTGAGCTGCTAGTCGAGTCCAGGTTCCCCTGCTATCTGAGCGTAGAGCATTCCTATGAAAACTCTCGTTAAGTCCAAATGGCATAAAGAAGTAGTTACCTTAGGACACATCCTTCTAACACGTGGACAACATGAGTCGAGATGGACCAGACATGCTCAGGGACATGGCTGAAATCTCTGAAAGCTGGATGCTGAGGCACTGAGTGTAGTCCCTGGGGACGGAGCTGGGCAGGGCCCCTCTTGCTGCACAAAAAACCCCGAAAGCTATTTTTGCTTTCCAACTTTTTTTTTAAACGTGAAAAATCCTCTTTGGATTTCATTCTGTTAGCAAATACGGGTAGTGACATGAGTCCTTCCTAAAAGTGAAGTGGTATCAGGCAAACTTTAGAAAAGGAGAGGATAAGTATACTCTGGTTCTTTTATGTTTTAAAACTTTTTATTTTGTATTGGGGTGTAGTCAATTAACAATGAATGTTGTGATAGTTGCAGATGGATAGCAAAGGAACTCAGCCATACATATAGCCATTGTCCCTCAAACTCCCCTTACACCCAGGCTGCCGCCTAACACTGAACAGAGTTCCACGTGCTATGCAGCAGGTCCTTGTTGATTATCCATTTTAAATATAACAGCGTTGTCCTTTGGTTCTTAAATCTCTTGTTCATGTCATGTACATATACAGTCATTTTATCTGCACAGAGTTTCCTTACTGTAAGTCTTCACCACCCGCTCTGTGTTCCCACCAAAATGTGTGTTTGAAAGTGTGGTCTTACTCAATCTCACTCACCAATGGGACTTTCGATCTTAGAGTTTCTTAGCGATTGTGTAAAAGCGTGTGTATATTTCAGGAGTCAGAAATGATTAAAATGTTTCAGGAAGCACCCCCTCAGCCCCAATATCTTAGATGTGTCGCCAACTCAGCAACCACAGTATGTTTCTTTCTTTTAAAAAAGTACACTTCATAAAGTAGAATAGAGTTTGAACTTTGAAATGACGGAGAAAATACATGATTGGGATGGAGATTATCGTGGACTTTGTGAAAGAGCAGTAGCAAATAAAACATTAATTCTTCTTTCAACTACTTCCTTTTTCTTTAGTTCTGGTTGTGAGATGGTTACCTTCTAGTCAGAGAAGGAATTAAAAATGCTCTGTGAGTAAATGGTCTCAAATTGTTCACTTTATGTTATGCCACCTAAACCTAAGTGAAATGAAGTGAAAGTCACTCAGTCATGTCTGACTCTTTGCAACCCCATGGACCGCAGACTGCCAGGCTCCTCTGTCCATGGAATTCTCTAGGCAAGAATATAAACCCAAGTGGTGCCCCTCTAAATGAGGAAAATTCTTATTAACCCTCAAGCAGTGTTCTATTACAGCTTCCCCAATAGCTCAATGGTTAAGAATCTACCTGCAGTGCAGGAGACACAGGAGACGTGGGTTTGATCCCTGAGTTAGGAAGATCCCCTGAAGGAGGAAATGGCGACCTACTCCAGAATTCTTGCCTGGGAGATCCCATGAACAGAGGATCCTGGCAGGCTACAGTCCATGGGGTCACGAAGAGTCAGACACGACTGAGTGAGCATGCAGCATCCTATTCACAGAAGAAATACACCACTGTTGTCAAGCACTTTATGGGTAACAAAGTTCTATCACAGACACATTATCTTCGTTTTGTAGACACAATTGTACATGTTATTCTCTTTTCTGCTTAGCAGGCACCTTCATATCCTTCAAGAATTCACACCAATTGTGCAAAGGCCTCTTGAGAGCCCTTTCTGAGCAGATAGATGGTCTCTTTCCTGTTCTTGCACAATCTGCTTACCTTATTATAGCGCTGATCTCATCCACTTGGTTGTTTGCATTAGTATCTCCCCCTTAGACTGTGAAAGGGAAAAAAGGGAATGGAAGCTGTGTATTCTTTATTTCATTTCCTGGTGATTCCTAAGTGAATATTTTGGAGGCTCTGCAAATGGTGGTGGAATAAATACTGCAGGGTGTGGTGGTTAGGAGAGTCAGCCACTCTATCCTTAGGGTAGTGTTCAGTTAGTAGTAACTCAGAGTAGAACTTCCTTGGTGGCTCAGACCTTAAAGAATCTGCCTGCAATGCGGGAGACCCCAGGTTCAGTCACTGGGTCGGAAAGATCCCCTGGAGAAGGGAATGGCAACCTATGCTCCAATATTCTTGCCTGGGGTATCCCATGGACAGAGGAGCCTGGCAGGCTGCAGTCCATGGGGTCACAAAGAGTTGAACACGACTTAATGACTAACACTGACTGACTGACATAGTGAAACTTAGATCTCCTAACTCCCCATTTTTATCACTTTATTTAGTTTTTCAATTAGTTGGGAAAAGCTTACTCATCTGAAGACCAGCCATTCACCATCTTATTCATATTATTCTACAGAAATGTCCCATGGTAAATATGAAAGATGAAGGACAGTCCTTTGTGAGTCAGAATGAGGACATTTCAGTTCCATCCCCATGCCTGAACTCTTTTGCCATGTGAAATGACAAGTTTGGTGTAAGATACATGAATGATAGAGCGTTTCATTCACCCTGAATATCTTTTCTCCCAGTCCCACTTGGCACGTTACCTGTCATCCTGTGAAAGTATGCACTGCTGGGTCCATCTCAGGGTCATCATTCCTTCCACATCCTTCTTGCCATCAGAGCATCTGGATGGTTCCCTGTCCCCACCCCCACCCCCTCCCTCAGTACATCGTCCAGCTGAAAGTCAGGTGCATTCATTATAGTATGCTCTAATGACAGTGTTGCATGTGTACCATTCTGTTTACCTCTCTTGGAGCACTGGAATTTGAATGACCAGTGGATTGAAGCTCTGCATGGTAGAGTGTTAGATGTTGGATGCAGACCGTAAAAGAAGATGCTTGCAGGCCAGAAGACGTTCCTGGCATGCCTAAAACTACCCTGCTGGGGACTATTCCAACCTGTGATTAACAAACCTTAGTTATTTGCTAGTTAGTCTCCACACGCCGCAGTAGGGTATATATATGAGGCACAATACAGTGTTTATGTGAGAATAATGTAGATTATTTGAATCCAGGCTGCAGAACCTACCTGAAAATGAGTTTTATAGTTTTGTGTGATTGCCTTTTCTTTGTGTTTGCATAGAAGGCATTACGTAGCTGGAAGATGATGGCAATTATAATTTATTATGCTGTAATTGTTACCTAAATGTTTTTGAATAAGCAAAAATCACATCTGTTTAGGAGTAAGTTGCACAGCAAGAGAATTCCCTTTGAAATGAATGCCGTGTTCTCATATTCTGTAACTGTACACATAAAACAACATATTTATTTCCCCACTGAGTCCATTACATTCCCAAGTCAAACTGCATCCTCTCTTCCCTTCCCATATTAAACCCTTTGATTTAATGGAGGTTTTAACTACTGGTTCTTTAGGGAATTTTCAGTAGGCTTTGCACAGATTAGGTTATTGGAAAGTATAGTTATTTGCTTGTAAAGTGGCAGTTCTGTGTCAAAATTGATTTTCTCTGGAGCTGCAACAGTAAAAAAGATAAGCTTCTGCTTTGCATCCAAAATGCCCTGATGTTCCTACCATGATAGTTTTCCCCTTGCTTCTTGCTCAGCACCATTTGGTTGCAGGCTGGTTTGGACAGCCGCATGTGAGCACATGTAGCCCAGAGGATTTTGATATCCAGTGGTGATAATAGACAAGGCCTCTTTTCCATTCTGGTTGCCACTGGTCTGTGACAGCTAGTGTTCTGGGCATGGTGAACATAGTGTTTCTTCCCTTCTCCATTAAATAGGAATTGCATAAGCCTGGAATGGCTTTGTTTGTTCCACAGAAATGGAGCAGTGGAAATAATTGCCTTGCCATGCCCAAGCTAACAGGATTTATCTTCCGTTATAGATCTGAAAGACATCTGCAAGAAAAAGTTTACTCCTCTAAATTTACTAGACTACTCACTTAGGAATGACTTCACTGTGTCAAAGAGAACAGTCATAGCTGATGGTATAACCTACCTAGAAAAGCGTTGATAGCTAGAAAGATGAAGAGTAAAGTATATTCTCCCCACTCATAAAGTAGAATTTGAATATATGAAAATAATAGGCAAGCTTATTTTATTTTTTGTGTCCTTACTGCAAGTTTGGGGTCAAGATGGGCTTTAATCATTGATCTCATGTCCTTTTATATAGAGCATATCCCTCTATCTGGTAGCCGCCAAGAAAGTATCTTACTCTGGTCAGAGTCAGCCTGGTGACTAAGATTTATCCATCTGTTCTTCCTCAGCCCTGGTGGAGGCTACATACTTGAGTATCACTTGGGTATATTGTCCTCTCTATGTTGTTCTAGGATGCTGACTTCTACAACTCACTTTTTAAATTTTTTAATTTTTCATGCTTGTTGCATTGGGTCTTCATTGCTGCCCATGGGCTTTCTCTAGTCGCGCAAACGGGCCCTGCTCTTTGTTGCAGTGCGCGGGCAAACGGGGCCTGCTCTTTGTTGCAGTGCACAGGCTTCTCTTGTTGTGGAGCACAGTCTCTAGGCACGTGAACCTCAGTGGTTGTAGCACACGGGCATGTAGCTGTGGGCTGCAGGTTTAGTTGTTCCAAGGTGTGTGGAATCTTCTTGGAGCAGGGATTGAACCTGTGTCCCTTGCATTGGCAGGTGGATTCCTAGCTACTGTACCACTAAGGAAGTCCTATTCTTCACTTTTTAAAAGAATCTCAGTTCTGTCTCAGGTCAGATGCCCTTGATAGAATTTTGCTTGTTTTGCTGTCGTGTTCTGGGCTTGGAGCTTCAGTTTGCATCCTGAATACCTTTACAAGCTGCATGTTTCCTGCAGTTAAGTCTTGGTCCCTTGACGTGGATCATCAGAATGTTACTGGGTTGCCTTTGTCTCCAACTCAGCTTTTCCAGCTTCTGAGTCTGGCTTTCACTACCTGCTCGTAGGCAGTGACCCCAGTTCATCTTCATGAGATCTGAGCTTTCCTTAAGGTGCTAGTCTCAGGTGTTGATGGATCTGTGAAGGTATAAGACTTCAGGCTTAGAAGGATCAAGAAGAAAACCAACCAGGCTTCACTATTTATTTTTCAAGTTTTATTTGGTGGCCTGATAGCTCACAATATAGATTAAAAAAAGAAAAGTTTATTATAGTTGATTGACAGTGTTGTGTTTCTTTTGTACGGCAGAGTGAATCAGTCATGCATATACATTTATCCACTCTTTTTAAGATTCTCTTCCCATATAGGTCCATATACAAATTTGAAGCATTGAATCAAGACTCCTAGAATTTTAGTTTATCTTTGTTCTAGCTCTTTCTTTATAGTTCATTCACATAATCCCTCTATTCGTTCTTGTATCCAACAATCCACATGGTAGTTAACATACACTCTTGATAACTTCTAGTGTTTTAAACACTTGGGATAGAAAAAAAAAAAGAGTAAGACATGCACCTTTCCTTTGCAAATGACAAAACTAAAACTCTTAAGACCATTTGCTGTTTGCCTAGTGAGCCATGCAGGTAAGATATGGCAGAGTGGAGACCAGAACCCATTTCTAGATGGATCGTCCCCATTTTATTTAAGTCAGCTCTCCTTAGGCCTTTAGGACTCCTGTCTTCAAGTTACTTGTAGTAATAAATTTCAATTCAGCAAACATTTGTATTTTGGGAGTATCATGTGGGTGAAGAATTGGAGAAAACTGATGGAACTAGAATAGCTTTCATGTTTAAGTTCCTTAGATAACCTGTCTGTTGCTTTGCCGAACATTTAGGTATTCTTATTTATTACAGTAAAAGTGAAAAATATATTTTTATATTTCCTTTGAGTAGATAAAATGAAGAACATCTTCATCAGCATATTCTATATATAGTTTTGTGTCCTGCCTTCTTTAACATTATGTAATCAGCATTTTCCCACATCATGAGATATTTTTCCAAAACATAGTAATTAATAAATATATGTTCTTTCAAAGTACAAGGTTTACTTAACTATTTTTGTGTATATATTTAACTTTATTTTACATTTAGATTTTTAAAATAATTTTTTTACCCTATCACCATACAAATCATGCTGAGATGAACCTCCTTGCAGTAAATCATTATAGATATGTCGTTATTTCCTTAGGATAAATTCCTGTGAGTGCTATTGCTGCATCAAAGGAAAAGAATGTGTTAAGGCTGTTGATTTGTGTCGCCCTGGGTTTACATTTAATCATTCCTTGTGTCATTTAGAATCCAAAGCATTGAATCCTTATCTGAATTGCACCAATGTATCTAGTATCTTGAGCTTAGGAAAGAGTGCTCTTTGGCCAAATATTAGCCAGAAAACTGCTTTCCAGGAACACAGAGTCTGCCTGCAATGCAGGAGACCCGGGATCGATCCCTGAGTCAGGAAGATCTCCTGGAGAAGGGAATGGCTACCCACTACAGTATTCTTGCCTGGAGAACTCCATGGACAGAGAAGCCTGAAGGGCTACAGTCCATGTGGTTGCATAGAGTTGGACACAACTGAGTAACTAACACTTTGGTTTTCCAGTGGTCAAGACTCCGCGCTCCCGATGCAGGGGGCCCAGGTTTGCTCCCTGGTCTGGGAACTAGATCCCACCTCCCAATACTAAAGATCTCACATGCTGCAACTAAGACCTGGCCCAGCCACATAAATAAATTAAAAAACAAAAACAAAACTGCTTTACAGCAAAGAGGTCCCCTTCATGGCTCAGCCTCCTGTTGAGGGAGGTTTCAGAGAAAAGATAACATTTGGGCTAAGTCTTGCAGTAGTTGAAGCTCAAGAAGTTGGAGTTGTGAAGAGGAAGTTGAATTTTCCTAGCAGAACAAACAGGGTGTTCAGAGGGAAGATTTTATTAAAACTATACAGAATTTAGAGTGCATCTATTCCAGTGGTTATCGAATATTTTGAACCTAAGAAATATTTTTTCAACCCAGATCTTCTCTAGCACATCAGTATTTCAGACTGATCAGTGGGCAGTCTCCAGTTAAATCAGACGGGGATGTGGGAGCTCAGAATTGGGGGTAGAATCTCCATTTCTCATTTTCCCTTGAACTTCCCTGTGCAAGTCCTGGGACACACCTATGAAACCCACGGCCTCTTTAAATAACAAATTTAAAACCAGTTACTCCAGTTTGAAGTTGAGAACACAGAGACAGAACATGACTTCCTCCAAGTCAGAACTGGTTCCAGAATAGCAGCCCAGTGCTTTTTCTCTGCCCTAAAGGAAATATTCCAGTGCTTTTACCCATCCATACTCCTGTGAAGGTTGAAAGCTTATTTTTACTTTGTTAGGTTATGTGTTGTTGGAAGGCCTCAAGAGATTAATGTATGTATTAACTTATCTATAAGATGTTTCCTCAATCCATATGAACCATGTCAGACTGAGACTCAAAGGATCTATTAAATTATATCCAGATTCCTATTAAATCACAGCACTAGCAGGAATACCTGGGCTCACCTCCTCCTTAACCCAAATTAACACCTGCTCTTAGTGGTCTCAAATCTAAGGCAGGTTCCTAAGGTGAACAAGCGACTGGGAAGACAAGAGAGAAGAAATTAAAATAAATGATAGAGTGACCTTCTCACACCACTCATGGTTTCTCAATTAACCAAGAGCCAGCCAGCTCCACGTTGCCGTTCTTTCAGTAATAGGTTTCACCCTCCCTTTTAATGCCAGCCCACACGGGTGCACATGCATACACACACTTTGCTAATCAGATTGGCAGCAAATAGAATTAAAGCATTAAGGCAATTAAGCAATTCTTAGATAACATTTGATCAGTTCAAGGAAAATGCAGATCATGCTTCTTTTAGAGAAATAAGTTGATGAAAAGTCATTTTGTGTTCCATAATCTTCATTAACTTTTCTTCCAAATAAAGATTGCCATGTTTTAGGCTTTGAGCTGCACAGATGGAATGGAATTTTTTCACTTCTTTGCTCCACTCTGTTCATCCTTTTGTCACACATCACGTTTTTCTGCCTCCACACTCCTTTGGCACCTTTAGGTAGACTTACCTCCAGTGTCTTCTTCGTGCCTGAAGGCAAACTTTGTTAATTTCCTCTGACAGGTGATGATGACTCATGTGTCAAACACCTCCTCAGACCTTCCGTTCAGACTGCATCCTTGGCAGCATCCTGAAATGATCACGGTGGGCTACTCTGCTGTATATGGCTGCGGCTCCTTCCTCTCAGATCCCTGAGTTCAAGGTCTCTACTCTCTGACAAGCCTGTGTGAAACACAGTACTGCTCCCCAAAACAGGTGCTTGGAAGTGAGTGTGCAGGCTTTGCATTTCCATTGCTGGGTTTGTACGAGGCATCCCCGAGGCTGCAATCTGCACTTGCCGCTGGGTTCCACACCCTCAGCGAGAAAATGAGGAGCCAGCCACCGCCCCTGTGTCCTTCACCCCAGCCCCTTTTCTGCTATATCTCCAGTTTCCAAACCCCCTGGGCCGTCATCAGTTAAGGAGTCTTAAACATATTTATATTTAAATCAGTATTTCCAGTGTTTGGCTTAAGGAGTTTTTGTTTTTGTTTTTCTGGTTTGATTTGTTTTTCAGTCTTTCTATTTGATTATAGTGAGCAGTCAGTCTTTATAAGACTTGAGTCTGGAGCCATATTGGTCCCCCCACCCCCACCCCATAAATTAAAGACTGTAACAGAGATGACATATAATCTGTCAATTATATAAAAATCACTTGGGTCCAAAAGATGTTACGATTTCCTTCCTTATAAGGAAAAGTAGGACTCTTACATGTCAGGTCATTTTTTTCAACCCCATGGACTGTATAGCCCACCAGGCTCCTCTGTCCATGGGATATTTTTTTTCAGGCAAGAATGGTGGAGTGGATTGCCATTTCTTCTTCAGGGGATCTTCCTGACCCAGGGATCAAACCTGAGTCTCCTGCATTGCAGGCTGATTCTTTACCATTGAGCCATGGGGGAAGCCCTCTGTCAGGTCATTTTATACATAGACACGTACACACAGGTATAGCATGCTGTATCATACACGTGTATTTATGTCTGTATGTTTTTTTGTGTGTTTTAATGGTTTAGAGGCAGATCAAATATGAGAGGCAGTTGTTGAATAACATTGTAGCCTAGGACATTATATTAATACATCTCCTTTTCCATGTTAAATGAAGTATTGTAACAAACTCTCATCCAGCAGGACACCTGTCCGCAGACTTTTATGAGTGTTAATATATACACCAAGGGAGGACTTCCCTGATGGCCCAGTGGTTAACAATCCACCTTCCAGTGCAGAGGACATAGGTTCAATTTCTGATCAGGGAACTAAGATCCCACATGCCACAGGGCAGCTAGAGCTGCTCGCTACAATGAAGAGTCAATGCAGGAAAAAAAAAAAAAAAACCAGGAAAAAATGTAAATTCTTTTCAGGAATGTCACCAGTGTCTTTTCAGTACAAAGCAGCCTTGCATGCGTGCTGAGTCATGTTCAACTCTTCACAACCCTGTGGACTGTAGTGTGCCAGACTCCTCTGTCCAAGGAATTCTTCAGGCAAGAATACTGTAGCCATGCCCTCCTCCAGGGGATCTTCCCAACCCAGGGATCCAACCCGCATCTCTTACATCCCCTGCACTGGCAGACGGATTCTTTACCACTGGTGCCACTTGGGAAGCCCACAAAACAGCCTTGAAGTTTACTAATTTACTCGCCACTACATGGGAGTGGAGAACACATCTTTTTGACATTTTGGGGATTCTTATGAGCTACCTGGAGAAGGAAATGGCAACCCACTCCAGTATTCTTGCCTGGAGAATCCCATGGAGGGAGGAGCCTGGTAGGCTACAGTCCACGGGGTCACAAAGAGTTGGACACGACTGAGTGACTTCACTCACTTATGAGCTACTATTGAAGCCATCAAGCCAGAGTGCCACCAGTATCTTAGGGAAGAGTGATATTTGGGGAAGCAGTTGAGCTCAGTGTTCCAGGAAATATTTGTCACCTATTTGTTGCTATACACATGGGCTAAGTCTTTAGAAAGACTTCTGGGGTGCACTTGTGGAAAGTGGACACATAGTGTCCTCAGCAGTATTGTAAAACCGTATTTGTTTGGTAAAGAAATAAGTGAGATTATAAAGGATCTTGCAAAGATCGAAAGGGGAGGTTTAATTGTTTTATGTTTAACTGGCTCTAAGAGAAGCAACTTGTTAAGTTCTTTAAAATGATAGTTGGTCTTCTTTCATTAAATTTGTCTTCAAAGATCTTTTAGCTGTTAGTTAGAATTACATTTAGGACTTCAGGATAATTCTGTATTCCTTTTTAAAAAAAATTGTGTGTATGAGCATTTAGACTTTAATTCAAGCTGAAGTTTTCCACAGGTTGGTCTAAATTGCATTTTATTTGTGTGCATAGTTGTATTCATACTAATTTACTGGAGTATGAAGAAGGGAGGGAAAGTCAGCCAGTGTATTACATTTCTCTTTGCAATCATTTCCCAATGAATGTTTGCTTAAAAGAGGGAATCATAGATGTCAAAGGCTATTATTGGTCATTAGTACATAAAATCTTTATCTTTCATTTTATAATTTGGTATCAAATTTCAGACTTGGTACTCCTTTTGTTTGATTTTTACTCATCTTAGAGGCATAACATATTTCAGCACGTGTTGTTCTTTCTTACTGAGTTTCCATGGCTCAAGAGTTTTTTTGTTTTAAAATATGGTACAAAAAGAAAATAGTCATCCTCCTAAACTTGTAAAGCTGAACCTTTGAGAACATGAGGCATTTGTGAGCTTCTAAAGAGGAGACGCTGTGTTTTCTCTACCTCTGCTTCCGTCCTACCTGCCTCTCCACGATGTTATAATTTTATAATTAATTTTGTCAATGTAGGTAATATTAGGCTTACATTTTAAAAAAATTCTTAATGGATGATGACATTCAGCTATCAACATACATTGTAAGCCATCTGCCATACCAATTCCCAAATGGAGAGATTGACAGACACTTCTAATATTTATTTATGGAGCTCCAGTGTTTGAACGATGCCCTGGAAACCAAAGGCATCGATTAAGTTTATAGACCTCACAATAAGTCACAGTTATGCTAAACTGCACTGAATTCTATTACTTGTTTTGGTGTTTTAGTCAATGAAGGACACCATTACTTTCAAATGAATATAATTACAACCACCTGTATTCTTGAGTTAATTTAATACATCCTTTCCCTGTCCTTTCTGTCTTCTAAGACTTGATTTCTTTCTGTCCCCTCACCAATGTCCTCCCCTCCATTCATTCATCCACCCCTGTGCAGTGCACTTTCAGTAATAAAACTGCCAGATTTTGTTAGGTGTTTGTTACTTTAAAGACAGCCAAACCAGGGTCCTTGGTTAAGAACACAGATGATCAGATGATGTTGGTCAGTCCGTCTTGGCTCATCCTTTTTGTGTCCACAACCTGACATTCACTCCCCAGGAAGCCTCAGGAGAGAGTTGGGGGGCGGGGCTGTGAGTGAAGGAGTTGGCTGTGTGTCTGCCCACACCCTTGTAGTGACTCGACCCTGTTCTCAAGAAGATGCTTCTTTTAGCCATCATTTCCATCCTGTGCTAATATGTCCTTTCTCTTCACAAACTATCTGTGAGCCCAGACCTTGAGGAACAATTTTCTGTGAGCTCCCCTGTGGCTGTGGGTTTATCAGTGAAGCTGCTCTCACCTAGGGGTAGATTCTTTGGGGGCAAAATGCTTCTTTCCTTGAGTTCAAGGAAACCTGTGTAACACTCACTCCACATGGTCAAGGACCCTGCAACGCTCACGTTCATAGTCCTGCTGCCAGGCGCTCTGCCGAGCAGGGCAGGCCGGCTCAGGGCCGTCCATCCACAGGCCTCCCCTCTCGCTCCCCCAGGCACCCTCCGTGCATTAGTAGAGGGCGGCAGAGTTAGTATTGCCTTCCCCTCCATCTGATCAGGCTGGTGCTTCTCCTGTCCTCGTGAGGCTTCTGACCTTCTGTGATGCCTTTTGCAGCCTCTGCCCTCCTCCCATCTCGAGGGGCCCCAGGGATCTGTCATGGGCTTGCCATAATTGCTTGTTCAAGGACAGATGCAGTTCCTGCAAGGCAGATTGGAGATCCCTGAGTGAGTCCCACCGGGCAGAAGGGAGCTAAGGTTGATTAGCAACTGGCAGATGCTGCAGTGGTACACGCAGACACACACACACCGTCCTGTTGCATCTCCCAGGGCATCCCATAATCACTGCTCTGACTCCAGGGGCTTTCCTTTGGCCACTCTGCTCTTGTTTGATTTGCTTGCACAATAACTCAGAGGAAAGACACAGACTCTATCCATTCTAAGCCCCGTGTGGTGTACAGTAGTTTTAGAGGGAAGACACCCCAGAGGAAGCTATATAATTCAGAGGTTTATAAAGGTCACAGGTCACCTTGTGGCCCCCATTTCCTCTCTAAGAAATGAGCCTTTCCATCTGCGTGGCACATGGGTCCTTATTGCCAGAAGGACTTTACTGGTATCCTGTACCCTTCATTCCTTCCCTCTTCTCAAAGGAAAAAGTACGAAACTTATCTTTTTCATCCTCATCTCTTCTCTTTGACATACCTGCTGCCATTTGCTTTTTCTCTGGGGATGTGAGACACAGGAACAGGACACATCGAGGACGTCTTTCTGCTCTAACCACACTCTGTGACTGGGCCCCGTCTCTCATCTCTTGCTGCTCTAGAGGAGATGCTCCCCGGCCCAGCATGGCACCCTCCTTAGAGCTCCGGGCATGGCATTTTGATTCCTCCCTGCAGTTCCATGCCCATCACCACCACCACAGACATCTGCTACCACTTTCCTGCCTAAAGCAAGGGAATTCCAGCAAGTCCCCCTGTGAGCAGCAGCAGGGGTTCCTGTTCTCACTTGGCATTATCCCACTGTGTCTCCTTTCCTAGACTGTTATCATAAAACCCTGGAACTTTATAGCACCCCAATTAACAAGGGAAGAAACTGAGGCCTAGGAGCCATGGCTAATAGTGCTTCCTTGGCTGCCAGTTCCGATTTAACCACCTCCTAACTATTCCTCAGCATTTTCCTCAGTGGGTATGTCTTTTAAGGGGATTGCAAGTGCCCCACAGCAGGCGGACTTGCCCTGGGTTTTTCATTGGTGGCCAGGGCAGTATTGGCGGCCTGTAGAAATCACCCATGAACTTTTACTTGGGGTGTGGTGCATGTCTGAAATTGGAAAAGTCTGAAGATGGTCGGTTCTGAGTTGAGTGTCTTTTGAACGTCCCCTCCAGACTTCTGACAGAGAAACCCAGAGGAAGGAAAGCTGCTGTGGTGAGAGCAAGGCTGATTCCTTTAAAAAAGGTAATACCCAAAGGCTGCCTTTTAATAGAAGTTTTGGATTTGCCGATTTAAAGCAGCAGCATAGTTGCATTCTAGAGATTTTAGAAAATGTCAAAGAAAAAATTGCACTTATAATAAAACTGAGAGGTGATCACTCTTACCATTTTAGGCACTTTAGCCTTCCTTCTCTCTGCATCTCACATAAACTTTCAAGGTCATTAAAATTTTTCCATAGCTTGATTTTTAATGACTGCACAGTATCCTGTTTTATTGATAATGTCATTATTTGTCTAACCTGTTTTTAGGTATTTGAGTTACTCCAATTCATCATTATTATGATGAATAACATTGTAGTGATTATGTTTTTGAATACGTATCTCCTTGCGAAATTGCTCAGTAAGAGACAATGCACTCTTTTCAGAAGGTGCTCTCGGCTGTCATGTTTCACTCCAGTGGCCCAGTTTATGTTGCCACCAGTGACAAAGGAAGGTGCCCACTGAAGAGTCAGTGCTTTCCCTTTGTTTAAAAGATGTTTCACTGTATAAAAATCAGTCCTTATGTATGATTTATAATAATGTTCATCCACATCTTTGCATTCATAAAAATAATGAATTTGGATTCTCTCCAGTTTTCATCTTGGTAAAAAGGCACAGGTTCAGTAAGAAAGTCTGCTTGGAATTGTATTGAGTAGAGAAACATTCTTTAATTTCTTCAGTTTGTGACACAAACTAACACACAAACATTAATTAAAAATTGGTTAAAAATTTTAATAATGCAGAGATTTTGGTAGTATAACTTAAAAATCAAGCCACCTATGCTGATCTTCTTAGAGATGACCATCTGCAAGAAAGACAGACTTTAACCTATACTGTGCAAAGATAGAGGAAGTTTCTAGTTTTCTACCTTTTCATACTGCTAAAACCTCAGAAAATATGTAAAAGTCCATTGGATATATATTGTCAGATTTGGGGATATTCATAATAAAAGATTCACACTGTAAGTGTAAAACCAGTAAGCAGAAGAGCACTGACTACATAACGAAGGATTCAGGAAGGAGAAAATAATTCTACCAGACAACCTAGGCCAAAAGAAACAAATGAGCACAAAACTTAGGCTAAGTTTCTTGCGGCTTGTACGAAACATGTATAAAAATTTGTACAAAAATATTTTTAGCCTTTATAGTTTGCATTGTATCATGTACTGAAAGGAAATACTAAAGTTTATCAGAACCAAGAAATGTTTCTTTGTCACTAAACATTGAGAAGAAATTGTAAGGAGACTTAAAACAACAGACAACAGATAGTATAATTCACAGGACTTGCAGAGAGAAAGAGAGCTAGGGAAGAAAGGAAGGAAGGAAGGAGGTGGAGAGTGAGATGGGTGATCCTTGTTCACCATTTTGTCTGTCAGTGTGAGCTCAAGGCTTAAAGTTAGACGTTAGGGTGTGGGTATTTGAAGACATTGCTGAGAGTAGCTGGACCTACCAAGTGTGTATGTCTGTGGAGGTTTGATTAAATATGAGATAGAGCCTGGAAAAATCTACTGCATGATCCTGAGACTGGTGGTTCTCAAACTTGCCTCCATCAGGGACTTCCGTGGTGGTCCAGTGGCTAACTGTGCTCCCAGTGCAAGGGGTCAAGTTTCAATCCCTGGTCAGGAAACTAGATCCCAGGCTCTGCTAGTAAGAGATTGCTTGCCACCACTGAAGATCTCGCATGCCTCAGCTAAGACCCAGCACAGCCAAAGAAATAAGTTAAAATATAAATATATATATATACACATATATATATATATAAACACTTACCTCCATCAAAACACAGTTTTCCTATGAGCTAAGACTGAGCTATTTCACCGTCTATAATCAAGTGACGGCTGCCATTTTTCCACTGAAAGACTGGGGAAAAAAGAACAAGTCAATGGGTAAAATTATTTTAGATGTGTGTTTTTCTAATACATATTTATGGTAAGCCATAACTTCTTACATAACCAAGTAACAAATATCAAAAGAAATAACTGTTAACTCTGGATTTAAAAAAAAAAAAAGAAGCAGCACTTGTTTTGAGGAAGACCCTATCTTTCATTTGCTTTTTTTAATATGTAATGTAATCATGTGTTTTCTGAGTAAAATTGTTCCTGTTTCATATAACAAACATATTAGGCTTTAAAGGATATTCCGTAACCTTTAACACAGAGTTGCACATGATTTCCAGGTGCTCTGCCATATGAATCAGTCTGAAAGCCTTGCTGAGCATCACTGCTGGGTCTGGATGTACAAATATCCCTGATGCTGACTGGAAAGCTCTCCGTTGGCTCCTGACCTTATAAGCAGGGTTAACAAATCTGCCACTTTACTTGTAAAAAAGAAAGACTTCAAATGCATTCTTGTCCTCACAACAGGCTTACAGCAATGCTTGCAGGTAGTCATTAAAAAGTATAAGCTTGTGTGTCCACTAGACTTTTCCTTATGTGCCAGACATATGCTCTCAGCTTTACATCCAGTATTTGTAAACCTCACCATAGCCTTGCAAGATAGAGGGCATATCCTCCATCCTTCCTCAGTGGGGAGACTGAGGCACAGAGCGGCTAAGTGACTTAACCAAGACCACAGGGTTAAGAATAACAGCAGAGCAGCTTAAGTCTCTTCTCTTCACCTGCCTTCATTCCTCTTTGAGTACTGCCTTGCAGTAATCAGGATTTCCAAAAGCTATTTTGGGTCTGCACAAGTACTTGAACAGTAACTTCATTGAAGTACCATAAAATAAAGGATATAACCTTGGCCTTGACATATTTTTAGGGAGTTAACAACTTAAAAACAACAGCTGTGTTTACCTTTGAACATAACCATATCCTAAAGAGTCAGTGAGCCTTACTACTCACAGTAAGTCCCCTGGACAAGTAAATAAAGAAATCTAAATTAAGTAGTTTAGTCTTCTCTGTCTGCATGCTGCTAAAAATAATGTTTTGCTTTGACATAGAATTTTTGAGAGTTTTAGATGAGATAATATATCTAAAGCCTTTAGTTTAGCAACATAAATGCTTCATGTTTTGATGTCCATAACCCATGGGCTGAAAGTCACGTCTGTCAAGGAGGGAGTAATAATTGCAACATATGAGAGGTTTTTACTTTCAGAATCTCCTACTTTGAATCTTTGAGGAACTATGTTTTACTATCTTTGTTGATTTGTGTCCCCAGTATAGTTATTTCAAAAATAATTTTTTGAAAAGGACCTAAAATATATTTATTTGGGTAAAATTCAGTGAATATTTATTGACAGTGATTGAGACTTAGATCAGATTTATCTCAGGCCGATTTTTGCCAAGCTTTAGTTAACTTTAAGACTTTAAATAAGAATTGTGTCCAACTAGACCCCTGTGCATCAGATAGGGAGCAGCACTTGGGCTTTGTCGTTTCTGAAGAAAGAGGAAAGAGGTGAGGGAATTGTAAAGCGCATGAGTTTTTAAAAAATGTTTCCTAGGGCATACCCCATTTTGTCCATCTTAGTTCTTTGCCATCAGCATTTCTGTGGATGTACTAGGAGTGTGGTATCTTCCCAGGTGGCTCAGTGATAAAGAACCCACCTGCCAGTGCAGAGGATGCAGGAGACGGCGTTCAATACCTGGGATGGGAAGATCCCCTGGAGAAGGGAATGACAACCCACTCAAGTATTCTTGCCTGGAGAATACCATGGACAGAGGAACCTGGAGGGCTGTTAGTCCATGGGGTTGCAAAGAGTAGGAGATGACTGAGCAACTGATCGTGCACATGCGTGCGCACACACACACACACACACACACACACACACACATTCGGAGTATAGAGAGAATATATCCAGCCTCAGGGGTAACGTTTAGAATATTTTAAGAGCAAACTTACCACTTTGACTCCTATGTCATCCATTTCTCAGATGGAGACAAGCTGAGAAAGACTTATTTTTAAATACTCTAATAAAACTAGTTGATTAAAAGTATGATTAAAATTCTTCTTAGAATTAGCCCTTGGATGGCCCTTGAAGTATTAAGCTGTGATTATCAGTAAATTTTGCCAAATATTGTCACTACAGCTCTTAGTAGTGAAGAGAATTTGGTCTAAAATTAGTTAAAATTAGGCAAGCCATTTAGCACAGTGCTTTACATAGAACAAGTGCTCCATAAATATTATCTATTCTTTAGAATGGTAGTTCTCAACTAGTGTGTTGAGGCACAAGTGTACACTTTATCAGACATTCCCTGAAGTATCTGACTTCAAATTTTTTTTTAAAAAAATAATGTTCTGTATAGCTAAACGTACAGATGAAACACACCCTGATGTTTCAGTTGGCTAAAATAAGAGGTGAGAAACAAAGTGTATTGTCAAGTCTTTGCTTGCCAAATGGGGAGATTGCCTCTTGGGTCTGTAGGAGGAGGGCCCTGAACACTCTGATCAAAAAAGACGTCTGTTGAAAGAAACATGCCAGGTGGGCAGTGTGTTAATTACCATTGCTTCTTATAGACACTGAAGACACATGGCTTTGTTACTGTAACTTCTTGAGAACTTTTGCAGCACAGGGATCCAAAAGTGCTTCAGAACCATCACTTAAGAACTAGTGGGATAAGTTCCTGTCTGTGGTTTATAAAAGTGGTTTATTTCATATCTTACACCTCTATACTATATTAGTATACATATAGGCTCAGAAAAACCCTTTGTTAGACCTTTAGACTAGAGTTTAAATGTGTTGGTGACATTTTCTAAGGACCAGGTTTTGTTTTGTCTAAATTTATTTGTCAGTACTGAGTCTTAGTTGTGGACGTGGGATCTTAGATCTTTGTTTTGGCATGTGGGATCTTTAGTTTTGGGATCTAGTTCCCTGACCAGAGATCAAACCTGGGTCCCTTGCATAGGGAGCAAGGAATCTTAGCCGCTGGATGACCAGGTAAGTCCCTACAACCAGGTTTTGATAGTATGAAAATCAGAGTGTCTCCAAGAATGCCAAACTTCTCTAATACAGTTAAGTCATGAAAGCATAGGGGAAAAAAAGCAGGGCATTTGAGACAAGATTCTATACCTTACATTTTGGCCTGAATCCTATAAATTTACTCACATAGAAAACCTGCCTTTTTATTTCCGTTTGCTATGGTTTGTGTCTTTCATATCATCTTGTTTGAAACAACACACATCACGTATCTGATTATTGTTCAGATATTCTGCACTGGAGGCTCAGATCACTTAAAGTGATGGCAAATACCGTAATGAACACAGTAGGAAGTCATTATTCTATTGTATGGTAATTGATTGGAACCCATGGATTACATCTAAAATATTACTACTGTTTCCACACAGTCTTAAAAATAAGGGACTATGAAGGTTTATAATTAGAGCAAAACTTGTTAAAGTAGGTACATCAGTAGAGAAAGAAACCATTATCCTTTCAACCCAATCCTGTTTCATAAACAGCATATTGACTGTTTAGAGAAACATGGCTCATCTTTACACTATGTTGCCTCTGTTCCTTTTTGCCCATAGATCTGAGAAGGGAGAGGTAAAGTGATAGAGGAATTCAAGCTCTGAGGCAGATTAAGTTTACATTTTCATTTAAGGATTCTAGGAACTCACAAGAGTCAAAGCTATGGTTTTTTCCAGTAGTCATGTACGGATGTGAGAGCTGGACCATAAAAAAGGCTGAGCACTGAAGGACTGTCACTTTCGAATTGTGGTGCTGGAGAAGACTCTTGAGAGTCCCCTGGACTGCAAGGAGATAAAAGCAGTCCATGCTAAAGGAATATTCATTGGAAGGACTGATGCTAAAGCTGAAGCTCCAATACTTTGGCCACCTGATTCGAAGAGCCAACTCTTTGGAAAAGACCCTGATGCTGGGAAGGACTGAAGGCAAGAGAAGGGGACGACAGAGGATGAGATGGTTGGATAGCTTGTGGGATCTCATTCCCTGACCACAAATCGAATTCCAGCCCCCTGCATTGGGATCACAGAGTCTTAGCCACTGGACCACCAGGAAGGTCCCTTGATTTATATTGAAAATGGAGGATCACTGAACCTAGATTTTGCCTTACCATTTTAAAAAAATTAAATTCAAAACCACAGTTCCTATAGCTCTCCCTCTCCAAATTCATATTGCAAGCTGCATAGTATGTTGATATACATTTTGCTTCCACTTCAACTTCAACGGCTTTTCTAAAACTTAGGTTGGTAGCTTAGTGCACGATGACGGGACTCCAGCCCATTGATCCTCTTGTCATCCCACACATGGGGAGTGCACAGGTCCCTGTCTCGTAGATGTGATGATGTAGTGAGATGATGCGAGGCAGAGTAAGTGCTCAGCTGTTGGTATCATCAGTGATACAACTTCATCATCATTATTAACTTACTTCTCATTTCTTTGTCCCCTTCCTACACTTCCAGAGATGTCCTGCTCCTTATTAAAGGAAACGGCAACCCACTTCTGTATTCTTACCCCAAAAGTCCCATGGACAGAGGAGCCTGGGAGGCTAGAGTCCGTGGGGACACACAGAGTTGGACACAACTTGAGTGCACAGCATACAACACACGTCGAGCCTTTAGGAAAACTCTTAAGAGAATCAGAATAAGAACGTTCCTGTGTTTCTTCACATCTTCCCCTTTGTCTGTTTGTGGTTTATGGTCATCCTATTTGGGAGATACTCAATCACCGTCAAAGTGCCCGCTACAGCTTTCCTAAATTGGGGGCTTTGGGCATCATGATAGTGGGTGTGGCCGTAGAAGAGAGTGGGCTATAAACAAACGGACTATCACACGTCAAGTGGATGTTTGGGTGGGCCTGTCCATCCCACACTGGGTAAGAGGACCCTGAACTGGAATTCACAGACTAGGTCCTGGACCAAAATGACTGACACCTTCTGAGCTTCTGTTTCCTCATCAAGTAGGGGCTTTGGACTAGGTCGTCTCAGAGGTCCGTTTGTGCCTTTGCAACTGCCTCATCTGTACTGTCCGCGTTTTCCCATTTGTACATGTTTAAAAAGCAACCAGGTCAGATGCCAAAGTCAATCTTCGTCAGGGTCAGTCAAACTATTTCAGAATTTCCAAGTCTCAGGATGTTCTTTTTTCTTCCTTCTCTGTGGAAGGAAGCCTTTACTTCCAGGCTCTCTAGATGTGAAAGAGACATGAAGTCCATCTTCTGTGTTTTGTCAGTTTAGGTAAAAAGAACTTTTACTTCCATTTTAATAATAGAATTTTTGTGTATTTAACATAGGCAGTGATTTGGCCTCCAGCTGAGTTTAGATTTGAAAAGATGAGAATATTAAAGCTTGTCAGACAGCCTACAAACCAATTAAGTATGTCTAAGCTGACAGAATGTAAGGCAGAGTTCTTTTTCTTTTCTCCACCAGTACCCCGCCCAAGTATAAAAAATAAATTAGATAAACCTGATACTCTCTTTGAAAAGATGGTACTGAAAGTAGGTAATATTTGAAAAAGTGGTACTGAAAGTAGGTAATAAGAAAGACAGCTCCACAATGAGATGAATATGTAGGCCAGAAATTCAGACAAAGGCACTTCAAGGGTCTTAGAACAGAGTTATCCAGGAGAACTTTTGTTAGGATAGGAATGTGCTGCTCCGTCCAGTCTGGTGGCCACAAGTCATATATGGCTGATTGTGACTGGTTACACCAGTCAGCCATTTAAAATTGTATTTCATTGTAATTATTTCTCATTTTAATAACCACCAGTGGCTAATGGTTTGGACAGCACAGGACAAGAAAAATATAGATTTTGACCCATTTTCATGTGTCAAAAAATAAAAAAGCCAAAGAGCATGGGATTACTGGAGTTGTGGATGGCTGGTTTGGGACTAAGAGAATGTCAGAAGAGCTCTTTCAAGGAATACAATCAGATTTATACCTTGTTGTTCCAAAGGAAAAAAATAAGACCACTTGAGAGTAATTGCAGGGCAACACATTTAGGCACAGCATAAAATACTTCCTTACAGTTAGTCATATGAAATTATAATCAGATGTCTTAAAATGTAAGGACGTCCTCCAGCTCTGAGAGTACTCAAGGTCAGGTTTGGTGACAGTGTGGCAGGGACCTACAGTTTCCTTGTCAATAAAATGAAGATGATAATACTTGTCCCACCCTCCTCCCCACAGGCCAGTAGGTGCAGGAAGAATTAGATGAAATACTGTTTTTATAAGTGCTCTGAAACTACCAAGACATTTTATTAAGCATGACTAATACTAGGTTAAAGACAGCGATTAAAGGATTTTATGTACTTGGAGTCACCTTAAAGCTGCTTGTTCTGAAACAGCAAAAAGATTCTCTTTAGGATCCTGCACCAGTTTTGACGGTAAGTGTGCCTCCCCCATGAATATGGTAAATGGCATCTATCATTCAGTTGTTGATCTTAAATTTTTCAGCAATTTTTTCACCCAGAGAGGATGCTGAATTTGGCACTATTGCCTTTACAAAGACCCAGAAAATTCCTGAAAATAAGCAAATGGATGAACTCACAGTACTTTGTTCATGGTAAATGCCCTCATCACAGAGACACCTGGTTCAGGCTTGTAGCATCCATCAGCCTTATATCCTGCTGGTTCCTCCTGTTGGATGTAACAGATTCATGGAAAAAGGAGCCTTGTAGGTAATGTCACAGCAGTGGCCTGAAATTGCAAAGAATTGCTACCAGCCTTGTGAACCAGGGCATGGCCTGGAATGCATTGGCCCTGCTTATCCTTCCATGGAGACGAGGGAGCGGCAGGACCGGGATGTGGACCTCAGCCACCCAGCGGAGGGGATCGGCCTCCCATAAAGAACTCCCACGAAATTCATTAGCTGCATTTTAGCACCAGAGCTGGAACCTCTAGCATCACAGGAGTGATGGTTCAGAAAGATAACGATGGCCCTCAGGTCGTTATTGATAGACCCTGCTTTCTTTTTTAAGTAGGAGGACATTTCCTTGTCCTTTTCTCTTGTTAAAATGATAAGTGCACGGCACTCTCATTAGGATGTAGCCCCCCAGCCTTCAAGGACATGAGGGGTTTTCTTTCCTATTCTGTTATCTCATTTTCCAGGTCATCTCATTCCTACATCTTGAGCAGACAATTATGTACTAATAAAAGCTACGAATAAGGAAAGCTAGACAACTCTCAACTTACACACCGGCATTAGGTCCTTCTCTTCTGTATCTTCTCTGGAGCCTAATGATACCCACCTGGACACAAGCCAGGGGAATTAAAATTCAGCCCCGATTCACAGACGGCTGCCTTCGTTCATGGCATGTGTGAGTACGTAAACATTCTTGCATGTACTTTGCTGTCAGCCAAGGTTGATGCACACATAGGTTAAATTGCTGGAGAAAATCAACTCTTTCTCCTGCTGCATCTCATACAAATTTCTTAGCCTGGCTGGGCCTTGTGCTGAGTATTTGCTCATCTTCACCGTCTCTACAGTGCTTACCCCAAACTTAATCCTCTCATCTCGAATCCTCCACTCCAGACTTTCCTACCACACCTCATTGTCTATAGATAGCCCTGCAAGAATATCCAGGATGTCCAATAAGATCATGCTTGACTTCCACCTCCTCCATTTAACATTTTGTGTCAGAATCATTATTCATGTTTACATCACTCCCTCTTGCTGTCAGCGCAAAACGTGCTCTTCCTTTTCCCAAGGTCAAAACCATGTTCTTCAGCCAACCCTTACTGTCTCTGCCATGGCTTTGTCACATCAATCATTTCTTTCCCTTTGTCTTATACCCACTATCTCCTTCACCACTTCCTTCCTTCTCAGCATATGAACTTGAGCAAGTCGTCTCCATCTTTAAAACAAAAAAATTAATCGTTCCATTTTGTCTCTCCTCTTCAAAGTCAAGACACTTTATACTCGCTGCCCTCTGTTCTTCTTAACCTCTGAGTGAGTATATTACATCCTCTTGTGCTAATTACATCATTTCTTAACATCCACCAATGACTTGCTAATCACAAAGCCCAGTTGAGGATGGCGGGATTCTGTCCAGCTGATTCCACGTCCCCGCCCCGCCCCTCCCCCCCCGGAACTCTCATCCCATGGTTTTCTGATCCTGCCCAGTCCTCAGTCTCATCCTCTTCACTGTCTTTGTCAGGTTCTCCCCTCTTTCTCCTCAAATATCTAAGAATCCGTGTGTTAATAGAAAATGTTCCCTAATAGCATGGCTGTAACAGTCACCTGTATAGATCTGAATCAGATCCTGCCTCCACCTCTTACTGCGCTGTGGAAACCTGAGTACTGTGTCTCAGGACATTTCCTCATACTTTTTCGGAGGGCTGTGAGGATAAAGTAGCAAACACACACCAAGTACTTAGCACAGTTGCTAGCTAACTGCCTCTCACTTTGCCTTTTTATTTTTTTTTTCTCCCACCACCCATGCCCTCACTTTCTGCCTTTATCCTTTCTGCTCCCGGTCTCCCCTCTAGAGCTCCAGACTCACATCATCAACCACCTGCTGGACGCCTTCCTCAAATAGAAATCATCATTTCTTGCACCCAAAGTAAGTTTCTTGTCCCCTGACTTGGCTTGAGAGTCTGTCAGGTTTGAATCACACTAGTTCATTCTACCACCTCTTCTCTCTCACTCTTATATCCAGTCGTTCAATAAGCCATGCACGTTCTAGCCCCCTGATTCTTGGGTCTGGAACTTTCTTTTGATTCTAAAGCCAGTCACATTTAAGACTCCTTTCACCTCCAGCTTAGATTATTGTCCTGGCCTCCAAAGGAGTCCCCGCTCTCATTCCACTGTAAACCTTCTTCCTAAAATGGTACCCATGCAGTCACCTTGTTCCAGCTCAGATTGTACTCGGTGTACTTCCTATTATCGTTTACTTTGAACTGAAGTTGAGCCAATCTGTGGGTGAAGGAAGAGCAGGAGAAATGGTCGATGCCCTGCACAGAGTTAGAACTCATTAAATGCTGCATGTTACTGTAAAATAAAGTCAGTCATGCAATGCAATGTAAGACCAGAAGAGCTGCTTTGATGATCAATAGTTGATTAAATAAAACTTAGCTCTCAAAGGATGTATCCTCAGAATTAGTCATGGAATAAAATCTATAGCTTGATTGTTCTTCACTTGAGGCCTATCAGAAGAGGGGGTGGCTTGGCTGATTAAGAGAGGATCTCAGCCGAGCATCAATAGGCTGCCTTCTGCTCCCACCAGCCGGTGTGAGCTCACCCTATGCACACTTCTCTTTCCAACCCAGGCTGAAGGGGCCAGTCTCCATTCCTGATACAGACATTTTGATCTTGAGACCAATGTGTGGAGCTTGAAAGGCGTTCCTTGCCAAATGTAGTGTAGGACTGAAATTGCGTCCCTGGAAAGGCCGTGTCCTGCAGGTCTTCTGGGGCCACGAGAGACCACACTTGCCGGTACCTGGGTTTGTCTCCCTCCACGCCCACTATGCCCTAGACACTCGCTCCCACCCGTGACCCGCAACACTCTGAGCAAGAAAAAGTGATGTTTCTGCACCTGGCAGCATGTGCTGTGTGAGAAGTGGCCAGCGGAAGGGGTTTGACGTGTGAGTGAAGGGTCCCCCAGGTAACGCCGCTGGGGAGCGCTTGATCTGAAGCTGAGAACTCACCAGGTCATGCTAGAAATGGTTGCTGCTGGGCATGGCTTTCATCCTTGTTTATCTTCCTTTTTAAGAAAACCCTTCGTGAAGTTCTGTGGCGGGGTGGGGGGCATTTGTGGTTGGGTTGTTGTGATTTTTTTTGTACAAATGGATATTTTTTTCCTGAGAACGAGAGAGAAAATGTGTGTGTGTGTGTGTGTGTGTGTCTGGAAGAGCATTTGTATATTCCTTTTTATCGTCTCTTGTCACTGCAGGGCAAGGTTGTAACCTTTTGACGCAGATTGTGAATCTTAATGAATTCATCACTTGCCGTGGGAAAGAGATGCCTGTTCAAAGAGTGGGAAACCTTTTCTTTTGCTAGCAATATCAAGATGAACCTTGTATAGAAAATAATAACTAATCTTTTGATTACCTACTATGTGTTAGCTACCATTTTAAACACTTTGTGTATTAACTTAATCTTCGTAGAATCCATTATTGCTGGTTTTTCCAGTGGCATTTGAGGAAACAAAAACAGAAGGACATTAAGTCCTTTGCCTGAGGTTGTACATTTAGTGGGCTTCCCTGGTGGCTCAGAGGGTAAAGAATTCACCTGTGATGCGGGAGACCTGAGTTTGATCCCTGGGTTGGGACGATCTCCTGGAGGAGGGCATGGCAACTTACTCTAGTATCTGTGCCTGGAGAAACCCCATGCACAGAGGAGGCTGGCGGACTACAGTCCATGGGGTTGCAAAGAGAGTAAATGAGAGATCCAGGGCTCAAGCTAAAAATGATTCCTGGGCATAAGCATGGAGCACTGAGGGCTTAGATAGACGTTCCCTCAGTCTGGTACCCAGGACATGGCCCCTGCTTCAGGGTCCTCCTGTCTAGTGGTCAGAGGAAGGGGCTGAGGCTGTCTTGTTTATTCATGTGTCTTCATTGCTGGGTGCAGTGTCAGGCATGTACATAGGAGGTAGTAAGATTTTGTTGAATCTTGAATCAATACAGGCTCCAGAAGGTTAACTTAGCTTATGGATGATCAATATTGAATCATGATCAGTTAACAATAAAGGGGAATTTGAGACTTCTAAAACATAGTGGTCACGACATGCCACCTTTAGGAACACCAGTGGGAAGATAGCTTGGCACCAGCTGGATCACTGTTCTTACCCACTGCGGTATTTTTCAAACTCTTTCAAGGGTTAGGTGGGGGCTCCCTAGCTGTTGTCTGGTTTGTAAGTCTATTATGTGTGTCATGGGGCTTCCCAGGTGACACTGAGTGGTAAAGAATCTGCCAGTCCGTGCAGGAGACATGGGTTCAATCCCTGAGTTGGGAAGATCCCCTGGAGGAGGAGATGGCATTCCCATGAATGTTCTGGGGAGAGAATCCCATGGACAGAGGAGCCTGGCAGGCTACAGTCCGTGGGGTCACAAAGAGCCGGACACAACTTGAGTGAGCATGCACACACATGCGTGTCACATAAAGACTTTCATGCTGTAGAACCATCAGATGCACTTGTTGACATATGACACAATGTCATGAAAGAGAGGGTGGCACAGTGAGGGGGTCAGAAATAGAAAATTATGGATTCAAAGGTGAGACATAGGACAGAAATGTTGGGGCCTGGAGGACACTTAAGACACCATGGTAAAGACTGGTATGACGGGCAAAGACACGGGTAGAGCGGAGGCACGAGAGGAGGGGGAGGCAGGCAGGGAACACCGCTTAGCAAAGCTTCAAATACAAGGGCCCACCAGTGACCTTAAACCTAGAGACTTAAGACTTTTTAAACAGTGGCCCTGTGGCTTACCAACTGTGCTTTAGGTTGACTGCCTTTTGATTGGGAAAGGTTTGGCGGCCACCTCCACCACCCCCATGTCGTTAATCCTCAGAGTGTTTGGACCATGAGTTCTGGGGTGTTCCAAGACAGCATGGATCAAGGGAGACGGACACTCATGGCCAAAGGGCTGCCTGCTGTCATGATGGAGGACTTTGTGAGTGTCAGCAGATGCCAGCTCCCACTTCTCACTCAAACACTTGACTGCCTACTTCTCTCAGCAAAACTTAGCATTAGGTGCCCAGTGTTTGGTTTGAACTTTGGTTCTAGTTTGCATGAAAATGCACCATGTCTGTGAGTGCCTCTTCAGTGCTGCTGGGACAGAACCTGGGTGTTTTATGTGCTACCTCTCTTCCAGGAAGATGGAAGGTCCTTGCAAAAGTGGTTTCCAAGGAATAACCCAACACTTTAAAAGATTTATAGAACAAGTGTCCACTTCCAGGTTCATTTAAGTTTTACCAAACATGTCTGCTTCTGCTTTGCCGTGTCAGCAAAAGAGTCTGGGATTTAAATCAATAAAACCTGGTGGGACATAATAAAGCACACACACAAAAAATACGATGCATCAAGTTACTACTGAAGGGAATATTACGACCTAAGTCGTCTTCTCGCTGATGCCTCCTAAACAGAAAACTGCTTTAATCTTGAGGCTCTGTGTTTTTTAAATAAGCTGAAGGATTTGTGAGCTGGGGAATGCTGCAAGGGGTATCCACCAAAGATAATGATAACATTTAGGATCATTATCATATTATGTTATGAAAGGAGTCAGATGGTGGCACAGGACAGAAATGTTAAAAGTACCTGACCCTCTTTCTTTCCTTAGGAGTTTCTCAATGCATCTAACTTGGTGAGATTTTTAAAAATAAATACTTTGGAGTACATCATGAGATAGGATGTGTTAGGGTGAGACAGGGAATAGTAATGGAAGTCAGGAAAACCTGTAGATGTTAAAAAGAAGTGTTTACTAAGTCGCTCCTGTGTTTACTCTTGTGAGGATTTTTAGTAAAAACAAAATATGGTCTCTGCCAAGTTCAGAAGGTGTATTTTCTCTGTCTTCATTCGTTCTTCTTGGTTTCCTCAGGACCCAGGGCACCTAACACCTTCAGAGCACATGTCCCGTGAATGAGAGGCTTTGGAAAGAGGCTCTAAAAAACACTACACACTCTTAATCAGTTACATTGTAATGCCTTTATCTTGTTTTTCCATCTAACTAATCCTTTGAAAATTGCCCTGAGGGAGCTTTTATTTTACTGAAGAATTTAGACAAAAGAATAAGTAAATGAATGAATGAATGAATAAAAGAAAATTATCTCTCATTCAGTGCATAGATGAAATTATCCTAAATCTGCTCATTAAGACTTGTTGGGCTGTGCTTTCTATACCACTGTCCCTAAGTGCTTTAATCACTTATTAATTATTAAACCTCCCCTGTGGCTTAAGGAAAAAGGGAGGCTTGATACCAGTTGGGAATGCAGTAAGTTTCTTTTTTATTTTCTGTAACAGCTACATGCAGTCAGTTAGAAACTGTACCCTGTTGGTACTTTGTTTTACTGAGCTTCAGTCTAAACTGTAAATTAAGTCCAGGAGGTCACTAGAGCGTCATCTTCAGGAAACGCCTAGTGTCAGAAAAGGGCACTGTGCATTCAGCCCCAGTGTCATCCTGTTACATTTGTGTACCAACGAGAAGCCTGTAGTCCATGGAACCTGGCTATAACTACACAAGCCACCTTCACATCTGTGATGGAAATATTCTGAGAGTGAGGTTCACTTTCATCGAACTTATGCAAAAGCCAGACTTACCAGCATGTATTAAATTTTTCTTTATTTTGCATCATATCATTTAAGGGAATCCCTGGGGGCAGCTTATTGGATTGGAGAGCCAGAGATTTTATTCATTTGGTAAATATTTGTTGAACTCCCACTGTGTGCTGTACACCACCAAGGAATAAGACTAATAGAGTCTCTGTTCTCAAGGAGTAGGTAATCTAGCATGTAAGTCCAATATGAAAAGCTAGCAGACTTAGGAAGTGATAGGCTGGGTAGAGGTAGTGGCCTTAGGAGAAGGGGGGAGAAGAAATAGTGGACCAAAGCTGGCAGCAGGGAGGCTCCAGGTTCCCCTGGGAATGATAGTGTTAGAGTGGGGAGAAAGCGTTTTGAAATCTCATTTCAGCAGCTAGGAGGGGAAGGCTCCAGTAGGATGGGTAGGGGAAAAGGAGTCAGGGCAGTTGGGTCAGGGTCTGACCTCCTTCCCGGAATGTGATGCAGGGACCCCCAAGAATCAACAATGATACCAGCTGAGTGAAGACAGTCAGGAAACATCTTGCAAGAGCTGCCTTAATTTGGATCTTTGCTGGTATATTTTAACAAAGTCATTTACCATGTGAATGACTAGATACCATAACTATACAGGTAGAAGCACTTAGACTGGCGCTTGCTATCTAGTCATTAAGGAGTTACCTAGGGCTTCCCCGGTGGCTCAGACTGTAAAGAATCCACCTGAAGTGCAGGAGACTCGGGTTCAATCCCTGGGTGGGGGAGATCCCCTGGAGAAGGGAATGGCAACCCACTCCAGTATTCTTGCCTGAGAATTCCATGCACAGAGGAGCCTGGCGGGCTACAGTCCATGGGGCCACAAGGAGTTGGACACGACTGAGCCACTAACGCTTTCACTTTTTCAGAGGAGTTACCCAGCTAGAACGAATCAGGGAAGGTGCAGCAGCAATTCAAGTCCAGTATTGTTTAACACCTTTGCTCTTAACCAGGAAGCAATCGTAACTCCTTTAATACAGAAAGTCCTTCCAAATATTCCAACGCCAGGTTTCCACATATTTTCATATTAGAATAGCTTTGCATTAGGTCTCTTCTCCCCTCATTTTCTTTCTCCATAAGTTTGGCAGAATTCCATAGGCTTCACTTAAAACATCATTATAAATGATTGCAGTGCTGTTTTAAATACTTGTGAAGAGAGTTAGGAAGCATATGCACTCTGATTTTTTTGTGTGTCTATTTCATTATTTTTAAAAAATCCTGATTATAAGCCACCAAATTGATTTAGTAGTTTGGAGCCCCTTTGAGTATTCTCTCAGACACCAAATAAACAGTATTTCCAACCACAGTGACTAAATCAGGTACTTCCATGTTTGAAAAATTTATAGGGTAGGAAGAAAATGTATGTTGCTAAATAAATATCCAGGCAGTTGGGACATGTCTGAAATGAAACACTAGTTTCCTGAAACATATTCACTAAACATACAGCTGTGTCACCAAAAAAGATTACTCTCAAGAGAATTTATTATGATATGTCTGCTCCCCAGGAGTATTGCCCTTAGTTTATGGGGCATCTCCATATTGAAGTCATTTGTTTCAGATTCTGTTTATGAAAATGTAATGTTCCCTTGAATCTTGGAAAACTTGTTTGGTCAGTCCAGTTAAGAAAATAAAAATGAATTTTGTATTTAGCAGTCTAGTTCTGATATTAGAAGGGGCATTCAATAACTATAGTAAATTCAGAGGTTACTTAGAGACTGAATTGATTGTCTTGTTTTAACATTTTGACTTTCAAGATTTATCAGCCAAACTTCTTTACTTGTATAAATTCCACTTGAGTTTGGGACTTTCTTTTTTTTTTAAGGAAAAAAATTCTTTGTAGGGATAATTGTTATATGTATCATAGTATATTTGTGCAGGTGAGACTTCCCAAATCTTGATAAAAATGAATTGAGGGGAATGTGTTTTGAACAAGGCTGGTCTCTACTATGTGAACAAGGCTGGGGTCTCTACTGTGTAAACAAGTCTTCATAGTGTGGTGTAATGTCTCTGCAAAGCTGTGGAATTTTATCCTCTGCATTCTGAAGCTGTTAGATGGTAAAGTCTCAGCTTTGTTCATGTGGAGCCAAGAGAAGACAACCACTTACATGTCGGCCTTATATCCAAGCAGAGATGGTCACAAAATGATCGCTTTTGCAATGTAACAAAATGCCTACCAGAAGTCAGATGATTTGTTGTTTTCATTTTGTGTTCCTCTCTACTGGTGAGTGTCTATTTAAATATAAGTGAGAATTCAGCAAGTGAAAAAGTGTCACACATTCCTTTCTCCAGGGGATCTTCCCAACCCAGGGGTCACACCCCAGTCTTCTGCATTGCAGGCGGATTCTTTACCATCTGAGTCACCAGGGAAGCCCACACTTTTTAAAACCGAAGAAATGTGGCCATTTTACTGAGAGAAAGAGACAGTCTAGCACAGGGCTTCAAGGTGATAGCTCCGCAGTCCCCACCAGTTGGATTTGAATCCCACCACTACTGTCACAATGCAGTCAGCCACCCTGTAGATACAAATTCTTAGGCAGTGGAGAGTGATTATCAGACGAGTCCACGCAAATAGATTGTTCTGTCCCCAAACAAGACATAGACTGTGGACATCAGCCTGACCGTCACATCCAGACAGCCTCGGGCCCTGTGCTCAAAGGATGCAGCAAGCTCAGGCAGATGGTAGTGCTGCAAACAGCCTTGTGGGCGCACCTCCCAACCGCCAGGGTCATGGGAGATAGTAGAGACCAGGTCATGCTGAAGCCTTGTTCTACTTTTTTTTTTCGGCTGTGCTGCAGCATGTGAGATTCTAGTTCCTCAACCAGGAATCAAACTTGTGCCTTGTACAGTGGAAGATCATAGTCTTGATTACTGGACTGCCAGGGAATTCCAGCCTTGTTCTACTTCTGTCCAGGGCTCAAAGGATAGCATAAAGCCCTAATTTTCTTCGTCTTCTTGGCGTAAGAGCCTTACATGTATTGCTTTCCTTTGACTTGAGTCTAAGCTCAGGTTCAGATGGGCACCTCCCAGCAACATCACCCTGTCCCTTCCTGGCTCACACCAGTGAGAACCATCCTAGAGCTGGAGTGGGAGCTAACCCCACAGACTCTGAAAGTGGAAGCGAGAATATTTCCCAAAGGAAAACTGGAGTGTTGTTGTACCAAGAAAATGGGAAGGATGAAGTGACAGAAACGACAGATGTCTATACAGAGTGAGTATTGGGCCAGGGTCACTTGGTTCTCCAATTAGCACTGACCCAGAGAAGGGTTTGCAGAAGACTGAGGTTTGCAGGGGAAGCCAGTGCACAACCCAGCTCAGAGGCTCAGACAGGTCAAGTCAGCGGAAAGGAAACAGACATCGGAAAGAAATAATAATCACTGGGTGTCTTACACCATACCGGGATCTTTACATGTGTGGTCTAGTTTAAGCCACAGCACACCATGAAGTAGAACTGAGGGTTTATTGGGACTGGCGATGAGGATAAAGATAAATCTGGAGTCACCCAGAGCTTCAGGTGACCCCAGGCCAGGCCAAGAAAGCAGGCCTCATAGAGGCGAACATGGGTGCTAAATGGTGTGGGGCCTGCCGGCAGGTTAAAAAAGGAACTGCTTGTGGTTGACAATGAAATTCTTCTTTTGACCTAGATGTGAAGTGATTAATTACTTTGGTTGTTTGGAAAGCAGTAAAGCCAGCGAACCATGCCACGGTCTCGATCTTGCAACCCACATATCTTACTTTTCAACAATGGAAAATAGTTTTTAAGAGATAAATGTGACTTCTGTGTGCCATGTATATATTTTTGCCACATTTAATTTCATTAGCTGTGATATCACATAGCTGTGCTTATTTAACTGCTTAGACCAGATGGTAAAGCTTTCTGAAGAAAAACGGTTCCACAATGTAATTGAACATGTCCTGTTGACAGAGTTACAACCACCCATTTTCCCAATTAAATATAGGTGATTCAATAAAATGGACAGAGTCTTTTTCTCTACCACCACTTCTAGCTCAAAACATAAGGGAGAAAATATGCTACGAAGTGGGGAAATTGCATAATTATGGTGGATCACACAGGGTGAGGCAGGCCTCCCCCTCCCACTCTGGACGAAAGAGGAGCCGTTTGCTGATACCTAGGCTTGGCTGTTGACCAAGGGCAGAGGCTTTGGCTTTCTTGGTTATGACCAGTCTGAAAATGGACATGAACATTATGAAGACTAGCCAGTACCTTTTGAAACACCATGTAGAGTGCTGGCTTCTGAGAGGAATCAAGTGCAGAGGAAACATTTGTGTTGACTCTGGGCAGATGAGGATGCTGGGTTTTATAACTTTTCAGTCAATACAGAAATATGCCAGTCAAATTAATGTTTGTGAACAAACATCTGATGGAGCTATTACTTAAAATATTTCTGTGTTTACTGAACAAAAGATTAACTAACTGTAGGCAAGATCACTGGAGATGATGACAATGATGGTTATCGCTAAAGATGATAATAAATGAGACATTCTTATGGAGAAGTTGGGAAAAGGCACCTGACCATGTGGAGGAACTTAAATGAAGCAGTTGCTACGTGTGTATTTTTCTTAGCTAGCTTAGTATTGCGTGAGTAAAAACCTGCAGTCATCCTCACTCTCTCCTTGTAGAGAAGTTGAAATTTTGAGAGTCAGAAGCAACCAAATCCTCTCAAGGTCATCCTTTTATTTTACCAACAAAGAAATAGAGGCTTAAAGAGAGGAACTCACACACCTTAAGAGAAATTAGGGCTGGGAACTTTCCTGGTGGTCCAGTGGCTAAGACTGCATGCTTCCAGTGCCGGGTGCTCAGGTTCAATCCCAGGTCGGGGAACTAGATCCCACTTGCTGCAACTAAAAAGATCCTACATGCCACAGTGAAGACTGAAGATCCTATATGGCTGCAACTAAGATCCAGTGCAGCCAAATAAATAAATAAAATTTTAAAAGAAAGATCTAAAAGTTGTCTCTTCTCCCATGACTGGCTTTGTTCCTGTTCCAGTGCTAAGAAGATGATGGAGAGAGTGGGGGTGGGGTAGGGTGTGAACATGTGAGGGTCGACTGCCTCGCTGCTGGTCACCCAAAGCAGCTTCACTTCTATCTGTTTCATATATTGGGATCCCATGTAAACATTTATTTGAAATACTGTTCTCAGTGTGGAGATTTCTTAAAAAACTGGAAATAGAACTGCCATGTGACCCAGGAATCCCACTTCTGGGCATACACACTGAGGAAACCAGATCTGAAAGAGACACGTGCACCCCAATGTTCATCACAGCACTGTTTATTATAGGCAAGACATGGAAGCAACCTAGCAGCAGACAAATGGATAAGGAAGCTGTGGTGCATATATACCATGGAATATTACTCAGCCATTAAAAAGAATTCATTTGAATCAGTTCTAATGAGATGGATGAAACTGGAGCCCATTATACAGAGTGAAGTAAGCCAGAAAGATAAAGACCAATACAGTATACTAACGCATATATATGGAATTTAGAAAGATGGTAACAGTAACCCTATATGCAAAACAGAAAAAGAGACACAGATGTACAGAACAGAATTTTGGACTCTGTGGGAGAAGGCGAGGTGGGATGTTTTGAGAGAACAGCATCGAAACATGTATATTATCTATAGTGAAACAGATCACCAGCCCAGGCTGGATGCATGAGACAAGTGCTCGGGCCTGGTGCACTGGGAAGACCCAGAGGAATCAGGTGGAGAGGGAGGTGGGAGGGGGGATCGGGAGGGGGAATACATGTAAATCCATGGCTGATTCATGTCAATGTATGACAAAAACCACTACAATATTGTAAAGTAATTAGCCTCCAACTAATAAAAATAAATGATAAAAATAAAAAATAAAATACTGTTCTCATGTAAAAATGTATGAAGTTTGAAACCCGCTATCCTCAACCACAGGTGGGTGTGTATGATGCCTGCCTGTCTTCACTCCTGCCCAGAGGACCTTACAATATGGACTCTGTATCTACTCTTTTCCTAAATCATATGACAAAAAGTAATGTGAAAGTCACTCAGTTGTGTCCAGCTCTTTGTGACCCCATGGAATATACAGTCCATGGAGTTCTCCAGGCCAGAACACTGGAGTGGGTAGCCTTTCCCTTCTCCAGGGGCTCTTCCCAACCCAGGGATTGAACCCAGGTCCCTGCATTGCAGGTGGATTCTTTATCAGCTGAGCCACAAGGGAAGCCCAAGAATACTGGAGTGGGTAGCCTATCCCTTCTCCAGCAGATCTTCTCGACCCCGGAATCGAACCAGGGTCTCCTGCATTGCCGGAGGATTCTTTACCAACTGAGCTAAGCTGAACCAAATCTTGTGGAGAAAGAAGGTAGAATAAGGAAATGTCTCAGGGCAGTTGACTGTTTATAGCCAGCATAGAACATTGTCACCCTACCTCTATCCCAATTAGATTTGGGAAGATTGGACTTGGGAATCTGAATCCAGGATGTTAGTCCCAGCTCTGCAGGGAGCTGCTGTTTGATGTTGCACACTGCCGGTAGACCAGTTCAGAGAACCATCAGTCCCACCTGATAAAGGAAGTAGGAAAAGATGGCAAACCTTGTCCAGCTGCTGAAGGAGAGAATCCAGGCAGGGAGAGAAATGCGGCCTACCTTGAGCCCTTCAGCACCAGCCTCCGGCCTGCGTGGACCTTCACTCCGGGCCTCCTCTCTAAAGCACCTCTGCTGGTGACTCAAGAATCTAACTGTTCTTTTGACATGTTTTACACTTGATTCCTTTAATCGCCAAGTCTTGAGCTACTTTCCCTGCTTTTTGCCCTGTGGGTGGGGGCCAGCCTCTTGTTCAGCCCAGCAGGCTGAGCCTGGAGAGGCAATCATGGTTCCCAGATGGACTCCTTTGTTCCCAAAAGGGGCCTTTCTAGGAGGCTCCCCAGGGGCTGTGGGTCTGTTCTCCTGATTGCCTCTCCACCCGGCCCCAGAGGGATCTGATTGCAGCTCTGCTTTCCCCTGGGCCTTTGCTTGCTTTTTACCCACTTGCAGCCTGTCTCCTGAAGGCCTGATTGGCCTCTCCACTTCTCCCAGGGCACGGGACTGTTCTGCAGCTCCTCTTCAGCTGCCTCAGCCATCTCACCTCTGCCTGCCTGGTTTCTAGGTTTTCCCTACTGCCTGAGTATCCATGTGGACACAGGTACATGCACACACAGGCATACAGCCCATCTTAAAAGCGCCTCTGCATCTTTCTCTCAGCACTGCTTAATATCATCCCCACCGTAACATCATCCCCACCTTCTCCCAAACCTAACTTCCCCCACTAGCCAGCCAGGGCTGAGATAGCCACGCCTTTTTCTTTAGTTTACTTTGAAATGATAGAAGAGGCCCAGGTATTGTGTGCTTCTCATGTCGTCTAATTTATCTGAACACAGGGCGCATAGCTGCTTCTAAAAGAGATCAGTTGTACTCTGAGTGGTTTCTTTTAGCCATGTTGGATTTTTTTTCTTCCCAACCCAGGGCTGGAACCCACATGTCTTATGTCTCCTGAGTTGGCCGGCAGGTTCTTTACCATTCGCACCACTTGGGAAGCCCAAGATACACAGGTGGTAGATCATGTAATTCAGGGTTTGGATGTTTTGGGCATCATGCTGTGTCCTTCCAAACTCAATAAAGGTATAGTTGGTCTAAGTCATCTTTCTGTAGGAATCTCTACAGACTGCTATTAGAGTAGTCTGTTCCCATCTGCTCTTAGACTCCCTGTTTTGTAGTATGTTTTCGACAGGCCTGCATTTGTCATATAACATTTGTCATTTAATTTTCATTTTGTTCCTGCTCACAAGTCATCAGCATGGGATGACTATGGTGACATCTTTTCAGCCTAGAGAGGAGACATTGGTATTTAGTCAGCCTCTACAGCCTCAGTGGAGGCATCTGTGGTTCCTCAAGTCTTTTTAAATATTGAGAAGAGCTCCCTGACCCCCAGTCAACTCCATGGACCCTTGCTCCCAGGCACTGAATTTAGCAGTGGTTAGTTTCTGTCTCAATACTATGATGAGGGAGAGAAGCTGCGTTTAGGATTTTCATTTGAAGGGTTGGACAGCAAGACCTTTTACTCCATTGGATTTTTAAAATAGGCTTAATGTTTTCTACTCCAGAGAACTGAATGCCTTTTAGGGAAGGAAACTAAAATATAGTAGGTCAACTTTAAGATCACAGTGCAAATTTATGTCAGAATCACTTGGACAGCTTTTCTGTGTATCTTTTGGGAATAAGCCAATGGGCTAGAAACCCAGAAGTGACAGAAAGAGGTGAAAGTCAGACCCTGCCCTCAAGGGGTTTCTATATAAGAGAACAAATAAAGTATAAATAAAATTAATGACATTCAGCAGCAGTGAATGAGTTTAAACCACTAGTTTGTGAAGATTTCAGAAAATGAGAAAGGAATTGATTTCTTTGTTTTAAAAAAACAGCTTATTGAGATGAAGTTCACATAACAAAGTTAGCCATTCGAAATGGACAGTTCAGTGGCACTGAGTGCATCCACAATGTTGTGCAACCAACTAGTTTCAAAGTATCTCCATCTCTCCAAATAAAACCCCTCATCTACTGAGCAGGGTACTAATTCCTCTCTCCTCCAAGCCCCTGGCCGTCTCTGGTCTCTCTTAAAAGTTTATTCTGGATATTTCATATAAAGGCAATCATGCAATATATGACCTATTTCTCTGCTTTTTTTGTTTAGCATATATTTTGTAAGTTTATCCATACTGTAGCATGTTTCAGTACTTATTTCCTTTTTATGTTGAATAATATTCCAATGTATGTGTTTACCGTAGTTTTTTATCCATCGATGAGTAATTTGGGCCATTTCTACCTTTAGGCTATTTTAAATAGTGGTGCTGTGAACAGGTGTGTACATGTACTTGTATGAATATCTGAATTCAGTTCTTTTGATTATGTGCCTAGGAGTCGAATTGCAGGGTCATATGGTTAAGTCTATGTTTAACCTTTTGTAGAATCACTAAATCCATAGGCTGAATCTTTTGGGGTACCCACCAGTAGTGAGGGTTCCAGTTTCTCTACATCCTGACACTTGCTCTTTTTCTTTCGTTGCTTTCTTCTGTTGTTTTTTTTTTTTTTTTTTTTTTTTTTTTAAGTAGCCACCTTAGTGGGTGTGAAGCGATACCAGGTTGTGGTCTTTATTTGCATTTTCCTGTTAATGATAATAACATGTTTCCATGAGCCTGCATATCTTCCTTGAAGAAATGTCTATTCCTGTCCTTTTCTCACTTTGAGTTGGGTTCTCTTTTTGTTGTTGAATTGTAAGAATTCTTTATTTATTGTTTATACTAGACCTGTATCAGATCCATACTTTGCAACTTTTCCCCACTCTTTAGCTTATGTTTCCACTTTCTTGGTAGTACTCTGTTGCAGTTTTTAATTTTAATGTAATCCAATTTATCTGATTTTCTTCTTTTATTGCTCATTTATTTTATACTATGTCTAGGAATCCGTTGCCAAATCCAGGGTCCTAAGGATTTACTCCTATGTTTTCTCTTAAGAAGTATATGGTTTTAGCTCTTATATTTAGGCTGATGATCTATGTTGAGGTAAATTTTGTACATGATGTAAGGTTGTGATCCAACTTTTCTTTTTTTTTTTTAACATATGGCCATTTGTTGGAGGGATTCTTCCTCCTCATTGAATAATCTGGACACCTTTGTCTAAATCAATTGGCTGTAGATATTTATTTCTGGACTGTCAGTTCTGTTCCATTGTTCTGTATGTCTGTCCTTACGTCAGTACTACACTACTTTGATTATTGTATTTTTGTAGTAAGTTTTAAAATGTGAGTCTTACTAATCTTCTTCTTCTTTTTCATAATTGTTTTGACTATTTATAACCCCTTACTGTTCCATACACATTTGAAGATTGGCTTTTCCATTTCTGCCAAAGAGCATTGAAATTTTTATAGGAATTGCATTGAATCTGTAGTTCGCTTTGGCTAGTACTGACATTTTAACAATACTAAGTTTTCCAATTCATGAATATGGTGTGTCCTTTCCATTTACTCAGATCTTCAGTTTTGTAGTTTTAGTGTGCAAGTCTTTTACCTCTTTAGTTAAGTTATTCCCTATCCTTTTGGATACTATTGTAAATGAGTAATTATTTTAATTTCATTTTTGTATGGTATGTTTCTGGTATATGGAAATACAACTGATTTTTGTGTGTTGGTCTTACAACTTGCAACTTGGCTGAATTCATTTTATTAGCTTTGGGATTTTCTGTATATGGAGTCATTTCATCTGTGAAAAGAGATGCCTTTTATTTCTTCTTCTTATCTAACTGCTCAGGTTAGAACTTCCAGCACAGTTTTCAGTAACAATGGTGAGCACAGACATCTTTGTTTTGTTCATGATCTTAGAGAGGAAAGGTTTCAGTATATCGCTGCTGAGTATGAGGTTAACTATGGGTTTTTCATAAATGCTGTTATCGTGTTAAGGAACTTCCCTTCTATTCATAGTTTTCTGAGTGTTTTTATCATAAGAGGGTGTAGGATTTTGTCAAATGCTTTACCTACACCTGGGCTTCCCAAGTGCACTAGTAGTAAAGAATCTGCCTGCCAGTGCAGGAGACAAACAGATGTGAGTTCGATCCCTGGGTCAGAAAGATCCCCTGGCATAGGAAATGGTAACCCACTCCAGTATTCTTGCTTGGAAAATTCCATGGGCAGAGAAGCCTGGCAGGCTACAGTCCATGGGGCCACAAAGACTCAGACACAACGGAGCACACACACATTGCCTACAACATTTGAGATGTTTGTGTGGTGGATAGAATCTTACAGAAGGAGGAGAATGGATTAATAGAGATAAAGAAAAATGTGAAATCTGGAGAAGTAGGTAGCTAAAGTACAGTGCTAGGAATGTGACTAGTATCAGAGATTACTGCACAATCTACAGTCACTGGAGGAGAATACAGCAAAGCAGAGGACTAGATGACAGGCCTAGAATTGACAGCTTATTGTTCTCCGTTTCTGTGTATCCACTTCTACTTTTTGACTTTTTCATCCATCGAACTAACATCTAACATCCTTCCTTTTTAATTTTGGCAGTGAAGTGTCACATACACTAGATGAACAAAGGAAATACTGAATCTCTTCAATACCATGTAATGAACTCTATGATTTTTTAAATTTAGGATAAATAAAAACAATATTAAGAAGCCAGCTCTTTGTGGTGGTTCGTTTCTAGTTATGTGCAGGGACAGACCTGGTAACAAGCCAACAGCTTTTGTCGGGGCTGTAAATTAGACAGGAGAGAAGAACGAGCTGCACATTCCTAGCTCCCGGCCAAGGTTCCTGAGATTTCTGCCAGCCCTCTCACAGACAGCAGCATGGTTCCTCAGCTGTCCTTCTAGTCAGAGAGACAGATGGAACCTCAGGGGCTTCCTGTTCACGCGTCTCAGAATTCAGAGTTGTTAGGATGTGTGGGCTTTGAAAATGCCACACTTTAGGGAAGCTGAGTTTCTGCATCTCAGGCTTTCTTCTATTGAGCATGTGTTCCTTTCCATCTCTGTGGCATTAATTTTTGTTGTGTGCCTCCAGGGTCCTAAGGATTCCAGGTCCCTGGAATCTCAGCAGAGGATGAGGTCTGGTTCTGCTGGAAGGCGGCCTCATTAAGTGTACTTGAAGTTTGCCTTCCTGCACACTCTCCTGCCTGGTTCTCAGGTCAGCCTCGTTCCCTCCCTCTTCTTGTTTAGTTAGTCACTCTCTACTCGAATGGGCAATCATTTCCTGGGACTTTGCTCCCTCCAGATAGTGGGCTTTGACCTGAAGGCCAGCTTGTCTATGTAAATGTCCAGTGTGTATCAGAGTTGTGACTATTTAGCTCTTAAACCAGGTACCTCTGTCCTTTCTAAAGACCTTTCCAGCATACTGTTAACCTAAGTGCCAGGGGCAGAAGACCCTGGGGCACCTAATGCAAATGTTAATGACTTTTTCATTAGGACACTTTATCACCGAATTCCAGGTGTTGGTGTCAGCAGGTGACAGTGAGGCCTCTCTTGGATAAGAAGAATATGAAGAGCAATGGAAATCAGCAATGGAAAGAGGAATTGGATTCAGACATCAGAAAGCTATTTGACATATAAATTTTAGCCAGTAGTGGATATGGCTGCACGGAAGATGCATGCATATATCCAGGGTTGCAAGGTCATAATTTCCTTATCACCATCATCAAGCCATGTTAATGAGGAAGCCAGTTGTGCATGACTGTGTATGCAGCTATGCAGTGATACTTCCCAGGTAAATGGCCTAGGGTATGTAAAGTGACTGAGACTTGATAGTTAGCACAGCTCTTTAATTGCAGCAAAGCAGCTGAAGCAAACAAGAGCGTCTAATCTTTGAGAAAGCCTAGAACTAAAAAGTCTAAATTTTGGAAGCAAATCGTGCTCTTTCATGTTACACATCATGGCATCATCGAGTCAGTGGACATGAGTTTGCACAAACTCTGGGAGATAGTGAAGGACAGGGAAGCCTGGCGTGCTGCAGTTCCTGGGGTCACGAAGAGTCAGACAGGACTGAGTGACTGAACAGCAATAGCACATTACACAAAGGAGTCTTTCCTTCTTAAAAGACTCACAGACTTTTATGCTGGAACATCTCATACAGATTTTGTTTTTCTTTTTGCAACAGTTGGCTTGCTAACAGTTAGAAAATCCTTATAGGTTAGTTACCAAAAAAGTTGAGCAATATAAAAAGAGCATCTAAACTAAAAGGAAAAGCCATCGATTCACCCCAGCACACCAAACTTGCTTCCACTCCCACTGGATGACCACTGTTAACATTTCTCTGTTGCCTTCCCATCCTCCTTTTAAGTACAGATATATGCACGTGTGTTCAGACATTGCTTTAAGTTCATATTGATACACGTGTATGTTTTCTCTGATTGGCTTTGCCTGCATGGAAGGTTAGGGCTGTTGTTTAGACCTGCTCCCCTTAGCTTCTGGAAGAGAAAAGCCAATAGCCTTACCCCTTTATTCTGCCTATTGCAGTAGCAGTAAGCTTACTGATCACTACTTTTGGCTTTACTTTTAGATGGCTGCTTTTTATTGGTTTTGATGCCACAGCCAGTTAGCCTTTATATCTTCACATTCAGAATTTGTTTCTTTTGTTTGGAGTGAAATAATTTCTGCCACCAAGTGCCCATTTGCTCACTAAGAATGCCTTTAGCAGAGGCAGAAAGCACCAGGACTGCCTCTCTGGTTTTTACAAGGGACACTTACCTCTAAGGCTGTAACTTTTAACTGAATTAGATTCAGGGTCATATTTTTCAAATGATAGACATCTGTGTGGCCATCAACATGCTATATGCTCAGTAAAACATAAACATATTCTCTTCTGTGGCTTTTCCCTCAGCAGCTTACTTATCTGCCTCAGTGTCCTCTGTGTCAGCCTGGTTTTGTTTTGAAGTTTATGGTTTGTTCCTGGACATTGTAAACCCTGTTCATTGACTATGGGGTTGACTACTGATTCAGAAATCTAGTCCCTGGAGAGGTAAAGCTCAGCAGACATGCACAAAGTGGGCGCCTGCTTTTGCTGAAGTCCCTCTTCATCTCCAGGAACTGAATTTTTCATGCAGTAATTAAAATTTGTAGGTCAGGCCTCCCATGGCACCGTTTGCTGCTAATGTGGGAAAGCAGTGATCAGATTCGCTTATGCTGCTCTTCACTGAGCTGAGACTTAAAGGATGAAGGGTGACATTTTCCCCCATTTTGTAAATTAATGCCATTGATCTGCCTAACAAGAACAAAGTTAGGCTTCAAAATACCAAATGATAAAGAGATTAAGACTTTAAATGGCTTTCCAAAAGGCAACCTCTATTGTAAGGCTCCAAGCTGACTATTGAACTTTCAATTAGAATTTCTAATAGGCTATTGACTTAAATGGATAAAATGTTGCAAGTGATAGCTTTCAAGATGACAAAGATTGCTTCTTAAGTTCTGCAATATTACTTGATGTAGCTTATACCATTCTGGAAGGTGAATAAGCAGAATAATAAACTGTTAGCCTCTCTTTGTAGCATGTCAGCTGTATCTGTGGTATAGTTTTTCTCAAAGATGAATGAATGCATTTTTAAAAAATAAATGTGTTTTGAAATGCTTTTGTGTTTTCTAACCCTGAGCTCCATGAAACCTTTCATGGCATGGAAATCTCTCAGTCTCTGACATTGTGGCAGTGTTCTTCTTTCATAGAGGCAGTCAGTGTGCATGTGTTTCTCCGCGCCAACAGGCGTTCACGCGTGCCTGCATATATGTTCATAGCTGACTGCTACAGCGGTGTTGTCTGTCATTGCTCTCTGCCTCAGTTTACTGTTCTTGGAAGATAAGATTCTCCTCGCTGATGGGCCACCAGGGAAGTTTGACTCAGTCTGGGCCTTGTTATAAAACACTAGCTCTAATACATTTTTTCCAATACTAATTTTCCAAAGACTAGCTACCTCTTCTAGGATAAAGGGTTAATATTATGCTTATGTTACAGTGCATTAAAAACTCTAATTAAAACAGCATTACGTTCCCATCTGCCAATCTCCAGTAATCTTCTTTAATTGCAGTAATTAAACTATATTTACATGTTCAGAATACTTGTAATTTAGCAAATTGCACTCTCTGCTCTACATTTAATCAAACAACCAGTTCCAGTATATTTAGTGTGGAAAGAAGTAATTTCAATGTTTTGATTACTATAGCAGATTTGACAGAGTAAGTGCCCCTCTAGTAGAGGGCTTGAAAGGGAAGGCAAACATGAAATACAGTCATGGTTCTGATTGTCATGTGAATGCCTAATTACATGTTGGAGGATTAACTATTAAAGGGTATCATGGTTGCACTTGATGTTTAGATACAGCCAATATTACAGATAGCAGAGACTGTCTTCTAGGGAAATTTGACAAAAGAAGCTAAGTTTTCTCTCTAAAGTTTGGGAGAACGTTGGAAATTGTAGTGAAAATGTTGCCTGAATTGTGTAATTGCCATTGTGTCTTTTGCCTGTGGTAGCAAAGCCAGCTGTGCGAGATGATTATCTTAGCCTCCCCAGCTAGCGTGCATGCGTGCTCAGTCGTGTCCGACTCTTTGAGACCCAATGGACTGTAGCCCGTCAGGCTCCTCTGCGTATGGGATTTTTCTGGCAAGAATATTGGAGCAGGTTGCCATTTTCTTCTCCAGAAGATCTTCCCAATCCAGGGATCAAACCCGTGTCTCTTGCATCTCCAACATTGGCAGGTGGATTCTTCCGCACTGCACCACCCAGGAAGCTCTCTCCCCAACTGGAGTTCAGAAGAAATTCAGTGAGCAGCAACACAGGGAGACCTTCCTGACGATGGCCATTCAGGAGTGAGTCCCTCCACGTATTCTATCTTTTGTGTGGTCTGTTTCACTCTGGAGCAGACCCGAGGTTTCCTGGAAAGGCCCTGTCAGAAGTCAAGCCTTTTTCCTTCCTACCTTTCATACCAGACCATTCCACCTAACCCATCGCCATAGCCAGCCCCATCTCTGCTTCTCGGTTTCCTCATTTTACTTTATTTTTAATTTTTTGTGTGTGTGTGGTAAAAGTCACCTACTGTAAGACATATTATTTTAACTATATTTAACTGTGCCGTTCAGCGACACCAAGTACATTTACATTATTGCACTACTCTCACCATTGTCCATGTCCTGAATTCAATTCAGGACAACTGAAACGTCCCCAACTGAAACTATGTCCCCATTAAGCACCAACTCCCCATCCCCCACTCCCCTCCCCGCCCCCACCAACTCCTAGCATCTACCGGTGTACTTTCGGATTCTGTGAATTTGACTATGCTAGGCACTTCATATAAATGAAATCAAACAGTATTTGGCTGCACCTAATGTATTAATATATTGGAATGCAATTTTAAGGTTATAAGTTTCCTCATTTTAAAAACAGAAATAATGTTGTGAATATTGAATGTAATCAAAGAAACACTCTCTTCCTCACCTTAAAAGTATTTTTGTTACTGTTACTACCTAGATGCACCACTACAATAGTTTCTGTCTCGTTATCTGTATAAATTTGACAGGGATATTGGGTATTGCCATCACATCTCTGCTTTCCAAAACAACATGTCAGTTTTTTCAACATAGAATTTGAAATAATGTTCTCTCTTCCAGTAGCTTCATTGTGATTAGATGATATCAACAGTATTTTCTAAAATTTGTATGTCTCCTCACTTCTGGGCCATCTATTGTATTAATAAGGATTATACATTAATGAAAATAAAAAGACAGTCTAGCACTGCTGTTGAATACCAATGCCAAATCATGGTTCTTGACCATGTGAGAAGAGTGAAGCTATTGAATTGTTAAAAATGATATGTGGGGGTGAGAACCTGAGATTTTCTTCATGGTTCAGTTAGTAACTTGCCAGATGATGTTGAACAACGTGTTTCACTTCTTTAGCTTTTATATTGTTAGAGAAAGTGTAGAGAGTAGGCCTTGGACTTTCTTTTTTTTTGGCTCATGGAGAAGTCACTTACATGAAAAACCTTGACCAGAAAAATATTGGACTATAGACTGTCAGAGAAGAACATTTGGTTCAAATCGAGACCCATTTCTGTGTTATACCAGTGAGAATCTAACTTCTGACCAACCAGTGACTTGATTATCATTTTTTTTTTCTGCTGCCTTGTCACAGAAACTCTGATTAATTTATGATGATTATTTTTAAAGCGTATTGGACAAAATTAAGCCTTATGGTGAAATTCAAAGCAAAATACTCTGTTAGCTGCAGAATGGAGGGTTGGGGGTGCTAGAGATGCTTTGAAAGGAAAAGAGACATAATTTGAAGTTGAAGTCAGGGCCAGCAACAATTGAAATCCCAGCTCTGTCACTTAGCTGTTTAATCCCAAGAAAACCAGGTGATTTTTCTCAGCCTCTGATGCCTCATTTATAAAATGGAAATAAATATATACATGGGAACCTCACTATTAGTTTTTTTCTCCCATTACCTATAATATGTGTTCATGTATGGTAGACACACACACACACACCCCCACACCATAATAACTTAAGAGTCTTTGGAATAATATATGGTTTACAGTGCATAAAAAGTACTTTTAAGAATGTAGCATAGCTGTCAGGAGAAATACACCTAAAGGGTGAGGTATACCTAGAAACTGAAATTTCTAGATTTTCCCCAAACCTTCCTATAACCATTTTTTTTTTAAGTCCCTTGTTCTAACAAGTACTACTTTCAAATTGTTAACAGAAGACACAGTTGAAGGATGTAAATCTTGCTACTTCTTTCACACTCTGCTTAGAAGTGCTAATGAGCAGCAGAATACCCCAAGAAGGCCCTTTATCTGAACTTTATCTACTCATGTTATGGGTAATTAAGAATGTACTGTAGGGAACACACCTACACGGCAAATAACATCTAGGCTTGCCAGAGGTTGCTACAGATGCAGAGTTCAGTTCTCATTCTTGACCCTTTTGGAAATTCAGAAGTTAAAGTCAGCATCACTGTACTGGAACATGTGAAACTTTGTCTCCTTGAAAACTTTCTACCTTGAGGTTAGGGAATGGGCACCGCAGATACACATAAATCCTAGAGAGAAGCTCTAGGATTTAATGCCAAAGCCAGAAGTTCTGACATTTGTATTTTGCTAATTTCACACGTCATCTTGCAGAATATAGGGTCTGGGCTCTTGCCAATAGGACTGCAAAGTCTTCCTGAAAAAGTGTTTTGGGGTAGGAAGGGTGTTGAGCTGCAGAGACATTTCCTTAATATTGTTCTTTAAAGGGACGTAATATGTAAATACATGAAATTCAGAGCCCTCCTCTGAATTTCACTTTTCTGAGAAAGCGTTTCTATAGCCTTCCTCCTAGTAATGTGGCTGATTTTCTGTTTTCCAGTGTTTACTTGTACTGTATAATGTTTACAGTATAATGAGTTTATCATATAATAAGGGACCCTGATTTATTAGCTCTTCATTACTCTCATTCCATCAGCTTCCTGATAAATGCTACAACCCTTGGCAGGGACGTGCGTCTCAATCAGGTGATATCATTGCTCTTTAATGAACTCTTCCTCTCGGAGTAACAGCATCACATGTGAAATTCCTTATCCTGCATTATTAACAGGCCCCAGAATAAAAGGCACAAAGGCCCCGAGAAGGTTGCACTGAGAAATGGGGCAGAATTCATTACAGTTCAATACACTGCTAGTTAGCAGTCTTTGATCTATCACATTTACCCTTCCGAAACAGCAAGAAGGCGTGGGCAGAGCGGTAGTCAACTCTTTCTAGCTTGTGTAGGCATTTTGTAAGTGCAGCCTCGGTTGTTTAATGCCTAGCCTGACTGCTGGAATTTAACAGAGTGACAAGTTTTTCAGAGGGGGCATGAAAAAAAAAAAAGTGATATTTTACAACCTGAGAAGTTAAGCACTGAGATGGTTAGGGCCCAGCTCTCATTAGCTGAATGGTAGATTTTTCTAATTAGTTCTTTCTAGTGCAATTAGCACGAAAGAATCTAATCACCTCATGTGAAACCAATCTAATGCTTGGCGAAGAATGCCCTTGGCTTCTCTTTCAGACTGGATCTTAGAGTTTTCAGTTCATCTCCTTACAGAGTGGGATATGCCTAGTGAATGTTTATTTAAGGTGTGAGCACATATCTGCAGAAGGGGCAAGACACAACCAACTTGTTGACTCCCAGTGGATGGATAGCTGGAGAAAGTGCTTAGAAATCTTCACTAGTTGGCAGTCATCAGTGTAATGACTTCAATTAAAGAATCTGTTTTCCTTGATAGCTTTCATTTACAAGTTTTTGACTGGGCCCTGGAATAGCCCCGGTTCGTCATGGTGACACCTCCTGAGGGCACGAAACATGTTGCATGTTAGACTCAAAATGAGCCTGGAGTCCTGGGCTTCCTGGCTCGATTCCTCAGGCTCTGTGGTGCAGGCTTTCCATCAGTTTTGGCTAATTTGCGCCTTTGGTGTTCTGTCTCTTCTCCCTCCCTCTGCCTTGGAGCACTCCATAGGTGCCACATTTGATTTTGAAGTGTTCTCAAATTTCTAGTACCCATCCATCACTTGATATCTCTTAAGGGAGCCAACTCTGGGTGTGTCAATTGGTATTTTTCATGTTTACCTGAAAAGGAAACTATAATGGCGACATCCGGTCCCACAGCATAGAAACTGTTGTCCCTTTTGCGGGGAATGGCACCCCACTCCAGTATTCTTGCCTGGAGAATCCCATGGACAGAAGAACCTGGCGAGCTACAGTCCATGGTGTCGCAAAGAGTCGGACATGACTGAAGCAACCTAGCATGCACTTGCTTGCAAGTAGGTGAAAGAGAAAATGCTTAGTGTGTGCATATTTACTATGAACTAGGGAAAGGAATGGGCATCCTTGCTCCCTAGGCTGCAGAAGCTAAGAACATGCAAGCTTCCATAGTCCAGGCCATCACTGCTCTGTAGAACTTCCTGAGATGATAAAAGTGTTCTGCTTTGTCTAGTACAGGAGTCACTAGCTACGTGTGGCTGTCATATGCCTGAAATGTGAGGCAGAGGGAATACATTTTTTTAAATTTACTTTTAATTTGTTCAAGTAGCCCTTTTGTGGATAGTTGGGTACTGTATTGGACAGGGCAGATCTAGCCCTCTTCTGCCACCCTCACCAGTGTACACACAGCTGCGTCCGTACCAACAGGAAGCATGCTGCCCCCTGCTCCCCTGGCTCTCTGTTCTCCTCAGCCTGGTCTTCAAACCACTCAGACCTTTTTCTCAGTGCTATGAGGAGTTCAACACAATGCTTTCTCTTGGCTTGCGTTAACTGAAGATCATGCTATACTCCCCCAACCCAGTGTTTTGTTCTAACACTTGAAAAAATCTTGTAGTTTTTAACATAGCCCACATACTAGTTTGTCTCTAAGCTGAGAGGGGGGAGGAATCAGTCAGCTGAAACTTATGGAACCTTCCCAGTCTCAGAGATAGGACAGTGTCAAACACTTTTCCAAAAAGCTAGATTAAGTAGATGCAAATGGCTTTTACAGACTCCCTGTGATGTTTTAATTATACTTAATTAAAGTAAACAAAATGGAATATTTAATCATCTTTATCAGTGATGTTTAACAAATGTGCTAACTTTGCTCCTGGTAGCCAGCTATGCCGTCATGGAGCTGACTCTTCAGTTCACACTGAAGGGAAGTCAGCAACCTGGACACAGACCTGCCTCTGTGATGACCAGTCTGGCTCCTTCTCCCGTGGTTGGAAGTCCCTTTTGTTGCTTTGGACCCTGGAATGTATTCTGTTTAAAGGAGGAAAGATAGAACACTAAGTTTGTGTATTCAACAGAATGCATGTTCATCTATTCAACAAAAATGTATTGAAGGCCAATTCTGGTAGGAATTGTGGGGACCTCTGGGGATGTGTAAGGAAATGGCAACCCACTCCAGTGTTCTTACCTGGAGAATCCCAGGGACGGGGGAGCCTCATGGGCTGCCATCTGTGGGATCGCACAGAGTCAGACATGACTGAAGCGACTTAGCAGCAGCAGCAGCTGGGGATGTGTACATGAAAAGACACTGCATACCCCCCAGAAGACTGTGATCGCCAGCAATTGACACATGCGTGCATGCTTAGTTGTGTCTAAACATGAGTGTAGTTGTTTTGTGACTGCCCAGGCTCCTCTGTCCATGGTATTTCCTAGGCAAGAATACTGGAGTGGGTTGCCATTTCCTTCTCCGGGGTATCTTCCCTACCCAGGGGTTGAACCTGGACCTCCCATGTCTCCTGCATTGGCTGGCGGATTCTTTACCGCTGTGCCACCTGGGAAGCCCAGCTGACACGTAGACAAATGAAATTCTGTGACAAGCGTTGTGATGGAAGTAAATATACACTGTGTGGTAGAATCTGGAAGAGAAAAACAAAGTGATGATTCCACAGGAAGCTTCTAAGGTGGAAACATGTAAGGGAAACTTATTTTTTATATGTAAATGTAAATAAATATAAGGGAGACTCGTACGGGAATTTGAGGGTTTTTCCAGGGATTTTCATGAAGGGGAGTGTGGTGTGATGTAGTATAGCTCAGATGTGTGAAGCAACAGTGTGTATTTAGGGGCCTGCTGAGAGGAAGGGAATGCAGTATTTGGTGTGAGTCAGTGAGAGTCTGAGAGATGGGGGCGGAAGGGTAGCCCCTGCTCAGCTCCTGAAGGGGAGTGTATGGTATGGACATGGTGGAGCATTAGAGTTTGATGCTAAGTTTTTGTTTGGGGTTCTTGTTTTTTAATATTTATTTATTTATCCAGGTCTTCGTTGGCAGCATGTGGGATCTAGTTCCCTGATCAGGGAATGAACATGGGCCCCCTGCATTGGGAGCTCGGAGTCTTAATCACTGGACCACCAGGGCAGTCCCTGATGCTAAGTTTTAGAAACGTAATGGAACCAGGATTGGGATGAGGCAGGTGAAGCACTTGGGGTACAAAATACAAGGAAGCACTCCCTCTGAGGGTCATGCGTGTTCAGGGTTTGTCCTTACACAGTCCTGAGATGATGGCTCCTTAAATTTTGTGCCGGGGCACCTCGCTTGCCTTGCCCTAATCCAGGCCCCTAAACATGACTAGCTTATATGCAGAGAAAGGGGTTGAAAGGGAAGTGGGTGGACATCTGAGCCAAGGCAGTCTGGTGGACGTGGCAGAGTAGACGTTCGTGAGACACCTTTACAAGGTAAAGCAAAGAGACCTCGTGACAGAGAAAATTGAGGCATGGGAGAGAGGAGCCAGGATGTCCTAGTGATTCTGAGGGTTGTCATATTGCCTGACACTGGTTGTTCCCTAATTTCTCAGTTCCTGCCCTGTTCTGTGAAAGTGAAGGCGTTAATCGCTCAGTCTTGTCTGGCTCTTTACGGCCCCATAGCCTGTAGCCCAGGCTTCCCTTGTGGCTCAGCTGGTAAAGAATCCGCCTGCAATTTGGGAGGCCTGGGTTCGATCCCTGGGTTGGGAAGATCCCCTGGAGGAGGGAAAGGTTACCCACTCCAGTACTCTGGCCTGGAGATTCCATGGACTGTATGGTCCATGGGGTCGCAAAGAGTTGGACACGACTGAATGACTTTCACTTCAAACTGTAGCCTACCAGACTCCTCTGTCCATGGAATTCTCCAGGCAAGAATACTGAAGTGGGTATCCATTTCTTTCTCCAGGAGATCTTCTTGACCCAGGGATCAAACGCAGGTCTCCTCCGCTGCAGGCAGTCACACCCAGTTCAAGGTGGCCTATGTAACTACTGAGTCTGGCACCCTTGACTGTTTTGAGAGAAGGTCGTGAGAGCTGGAGTTTTTAAAAAGTGTCTGACTTTAGGTAGATCTGCTGTACTAGATGGTGTTAACACATGCAGAGGGCTGCAGTTCTTGGCTCTCTAAATTCAGTGACCTTATTTTAAAAGATGATCAACATGGCTTAGAACCTTCTGAGGATTAGGAGACATTTTAGCAAGTTTATCAAGAATAAGCAAAGATGACATTTGGCTAGCAGTATTCCCCCCCTCCCCCGAATAACCATTTGTTTTGGAACAAAGCTTTTTCCACTTAACAAGTTTAGTATTACCAATACTACTTGAAAGTCCTTCTCCTCCCTCCAAACTCTGGGATGTTTTCAGGAGGGACTCTCTCCTTCAAAGGCATCCAAGAATATAGTTAATTGGGAAAACATGCAAGAAAGGGCGTCTTGGCTCCTCTGGCCGCCTGTGCTCGTCCAACACCTGCTAGTACTTGCCTCAGATAAGCAGACAGGTGGCTGTTTGCAGAGCAGGGTCTAATGTGCCTTTGACTCAGACGTTTGGGAAGAAAGCCCTCTGTACAGCGAGCCTCTTGCTCCCTCATGGAGTCTCTGCTCTTGCCTGCTCCCTCTCACCTGGGTCCAAGGAACTTGTGGAGAAAGCAGGGTGGTACACATCTTTGTCATAGTCCGTGTGCCACGCTTAGTCTCTCAGTGACATCCAACTCTGTGAGACCCCATGGACTGTAGCCCGCCAGGCTCCTCTGTCCATGCAATTCTCCAGGCAAGAATACTGGTGTGGGTTGCCATGCTCTCCTCCAGGGGATCTTCCCAACCCAGGGATTTAACCCATGTCTCTTCGTCTCCTGCATTGGCAGGCTGGTTCTTTCCCATTAGCACCACCTGGGAAGCCCTCTCTGCTGGCTCATGTTATCTTTTCCCACTCCTTCTGGTGGAGGGTTTCCCTTGTGGCTCAACTGGTAAAGAATCCACCTGCAATGCGGAAGACCTGGGTTCAATCCCTCGGGTTGGGAAGATCCCCTGGAGAAGGGAAAGGCTACCCACTCCAGTATTCTGGCCTAGAGAATTCCATGGACTCTTTAATCCATGGGGTCACAAAGATTCAGACGCGACTTTCATTCACTCAGGTGGAAGTTCTAGAGGGTGATGTACAAGTGAGTCGTATGCTTCCTCAGTAGTCCAATTATAAACCAGCTAGTCAAGTGGGAGGGAGACGACAGCCCTAGTAGGAATTTAGAGCCGGTCTTGCACTTCCTTCCCTTGTAGCCCGTGTTGCAAAGTCCGCCCCCCCCATGCAGTCACCACCACAGGGTGTCAGTGGGAGGGACGCGGTGCTCTCTGGGAACCGAGGCCCCAGAAGTTAAAGGTAACTTTCTAAGACCACTCATAGCTAATAATAGGCAAAACAGGATCATACATTCAGATCTATTCAGTTGCTTCTGTGTTTGCATGAAACCACTGAAAAGGTTATCTGATACGTGGCTCCTTTCAATCTCTTTAAAGTAAACTCTGTGTGATGTTGTCTCTGCGGTTCCACCATCCCCACCACCACCAGTCTCTCACAATTCACTGTTCATCAGGTAGTTGCTGCCTAGGAATTCCAGCTGAGTGACTGTGAACTAATGGGATTTCATCCTGTGACTTGGCAAAACAAACCCTTTTCTAGAATCCAAGTGTGTGCCCTACACCTGTGGTGGAGAGCCAGGGAGTTGGGAAGTGTATAGAGAGCAAGAGCGGTTCCTGGCTAAGAGGTGGCACTGGTGTAAAGAACCTGCCTGCCAGTGCAGAAGACATAAGAGACCCGGGTTCCATCCCTGGGTCGGGAAGATCCCCTGGAGGAGGGCATGGCAACCCACTCCAGTATTCTTATCCAGAGAATTCCATGGACAGAGGAGCCTGGTGGGCTACAGTCCACAGGGTTGCAAAGAGTCGGACTTGACTAAAGCAACTTAGCAAACAACACATGTAGTAAAAATGGCTGAGATACTGAAGGTCAAGAAATCTAAGCATTTTGTAGTCACTGAATCCCCTCAAACCTCATAAGAGAAGAGCTACTACTTCACTTTACGAACGGCCTGAGGAGGGTAAATAACTTGCCACAGCGGTCCCAGACCTGACCCTGGGCTCCGACTCAGAGCCCTTCACTCCCAGACACGTCTCTGGCTCCGGTTCTGGGGCGGTAACGTGGGGGATGTAGAGCAGCCTGTGGGCTTAGTGACTGTGCTGCTTGGCGCACAGCAAGACAGACCGTAATCAGCCCTTGAATAATAGAATTTTCATGAGCGATTAAAGTAAAAGCCAGGATTTAGAGATTGAGAGTTGATTGTTAAAGGATAAATGATATTTGGAAGGTCTTACTGGATTTGATTAAAGTGAAATTCAAAAACCATCACAAAGATGATTATTTACCAGTGGTACTTTGAGGACTTTTTTTGTGGCTTCAGTCATTGGCACTCCGGTGCTTAAAAAGCTCTGTGCTCAAAACCAAAATGTAATTGATCCTCAGAAAATCAGAGGTTAGTGCCTTCTTTGGCAAACTGCTTCTGAGCTTTGTTACAGTGAAATATAATCACCCTTTGAAGACTGAGATCTTGTTTTTTGTTTTTTTTTTTCCTCCCATGGTGCCTAGTATCTTGCCTTCTACATAATAGATACTTTGAGATAGACAGACAGACAGAATTTATTTTGTATTGCTTTAGGGGCTGTGAATTTAAGGAAGAGTTGATTTCTGAATGAAGTATGTTAGCAAAGATTGCTTAAAAACAAAACTCTTATTAATCTTATTTCTCTTCTTAATCGCCTGAATGTCAGTGCCCAGGTCCCAGTCCAAGTGTTGTACTGCGTCTCGGTAAAGCTGATGTTTTCTGAAAGGGAAACCAAATATGAAATAATAGCAAGCACTGGGACAGAGGCAGCATCTCTTCTCTTGGCCTTACTACAGAAGGTTAGACAGCAGAGGGGCTGGATCAGGGTTTGTGGTTGGAAGTAGGCATTTGGAGCAAACTTGTGATTTCAGCTCATAGCCAGTGCTAGATGCTGTAGCAACAGGACCAAAGGATACATGAACGTATAAGCGGACCTCACCCAAATGCTGAAATTGATGGGCCAAACAGATGAAAGTTAGATGGGGTTAACTAGTGAACAAGTTTCCATTTAAGAGACCAAGTATTTTTGATTGCTAATGTTTATTGAGTGCTTACTACATGTGAGATAGGATTCTAAGCACTTTACAAGTATTTAATCCTCAAGACTAATGTGTGAAATAGATACAGCTATTATCCCTATCTTATAGATAAGGAAATGGAGGTGCAAGGAGTTTAAGAAACTTACCGAAACGTCACGATTTATTAAGTCATGAAGTCAGATGATCTGACTCTAGAGATACTGCTCTTAACCCTTCCACTGGGTGCTTTGTCTTGGTTCTCAGATATCTGAATAGTTGGCTGCCTGTGTACCATTTCTCTTTTCCTAGACTGTAAACTCCCTGAGGGTAAATAACTATCCCATTCATGTTCATTCAGTCTTTGTTCAAAGGAAGACTCTATAAGTTTTATTCTAGATTCCTTTGAGGTCTAAATTATTCCATTGGCCCCTGGGATCTTTATTGGTGTTTCTTGGCCCGGGGATTGAGTCTGCAGCAACAGAGGAGGCATCAGCGTTCTCAGTGGTGTTCAGCGAATAGTTCAGGCCTGAGCATCAGGAATTGAACAGGACAGAGGTTATCGGTGCTCTCAGATGTCACATTTCAGCAAAGAAACAGAGGACATAAGCACAGTGTGTAGGTGCTATTTATTTATTTTTAAAAAATATCTATTTGTCCTTGCTGGGTCTTGGTTGCAGCATGCGGGTTCTTCAGTCTTTGCTGTGGCATGCAGAATCTTTAGTTGCAGCATGTGAACTTTTAGTTATGGCATTTGGGATCTAGTTCCCTGACCAGGAGGGACTTTCCTAGTGGCTCAGACAATAAAGAATCTGTCTGTAATGCAGGAGACCCAGGTTGATCACTGGGTTGGGAAGATACCCTGGAAAAGGGAATGGCAACCCACTCCAGTATTCTTGCCTGGAGAATTCCATGGACAGAGGAGCCTGGCAGGCTCCAGCCCATGGGGTTGCAAAGAGCCAGACATGACTGAGCAACTACACTTTCACTTTTTGCTTCCCTGACGAGGGATCAAGCCAGGTTCCCTGCGTTGGGTGTGTGCAGAGTCTTAGCCACTGGACCGCCAGGAAAGTCCCTGTGCTGTTTAAAAGAAGGAAAAGAAGAAAGAAAAAAAAAAAAAACAAGTTCAAGAAGCTGAGTGGAGAATGAAGGAGATGGAGAGTGGAGTAGAGCCTACTTTAGATAGAAATGCACAGGAAGTTCCTCCTTGCAAGTTAATTTCTAAGCTGAGACTTAAAGAAGAGAAAGACTTAGGTGAGAATGAGAAGACTGTAGGGAAACCACTTTCTAGACAAAGAAAACAGCATGTGCAAAGGCCCTGAGATTTATTCAACCTGCTTAATAGTGGAATTCAAGGATAATCATTAGGCTTAGATAGTTGCTTCCTATACATTCTGGCCAAACTTTTTGTCTCCTGAATTGCAGCCTATTCTCATTTGTCAGTGGTTCCAAGTCCACTTCCCAAAGCAACGACCAGTATTCAGAGCTGTTTTGACTGGTTGCTTTGAAAACAGAGTAAATCAGAAGCAGAGGCAGTTCCATGTGGCCAACAGGGTGTGGAGTGTAACTTAACTTAGCCCATTTTATTTCATTCTGCGTCATAAACCTTGCCTGCATGGGGCTCAACAGTAGAACTGTGTCAAATTCCTTATACTTGTTATATCTCTTTTTTGATAGACTTAAAGCTTAGGAAAAAAAAAGAAAACCAGAAATTAAAAAAAGGGGGGATGATTTTAAATCATCAGAAATTATTTTTTTATAAAAATCTCTAAAGATTGTAATTATGTCTCTTACTCCCAGGGGTGGTGATTTCACCATGTTGCGCTCAAGAGAAAGTTGCTTACAAATCCCAAGAGAGGTACATTCCCAGCCTTCCACAGGTGGGTGCCCAGCAGTTTGGGGTCCACGGCCCATCAGGTGAATGTACCTGACATCAAGGTAGTCCACACGTGAACAGCAGCTTACCTGACCAAGTCTTTCTCCTCCCCAGTGTTCTACCTGAAATCCCTTGAAAGCTCCCGTTTCCCCACCATTCATAAAGGATCTGTAAATTATTTAAGAAAAGGAAACACAGCCTCTTATCCCATCAGATTTTTCCCCTCAGTCACATGAGTCTTTTTCTCTGAGCACACACACATGGCCCAGACTCACTGTCAGGGGAGATGTAAAGCTAGCATCTGGTGTTAATATCTATTGTTGACATTTAGGGAATGAGAACATGAGCTATTAGGGAAGATGTTTGCTTGTACCTAATTAATGTCCCGTTGTATCCCCTCTTGTTGTCAGCTCTGCCTCACCACCCTGCCTTGGCATTTTCTTTTACTGGCTAACTTTAAAAGTTAATTATTTCTCTGTTGAATGTTAAATGCCACCGTTTTTTAATGCTCTTCCTTGGTGTGAATTATCCGTTATCAAAAATCACGATGGTCTCTGCAATTATCGACTCTTTACCTAAAGCCTATGCTCTTGCTAACCATTCTTCTCAAGTGTGGTAGCATTTGCGCATGTCTGGCAACCCAGATCTCCATCAGATGTGGAGTCCTGACTCACCACATTCCTAACCTTGTCTACACGTCCTTAGTGTATAGCAGAGATCAGGTCCTGGTATATTATTTAATTGAAGCAATCATTTAATCAGCCTTCCTAAGTGATTTTGCTTTAAACCAAATCACTGTTAGAACTCATTTGGCAACTCCAATAAATACAGGTAGAAGTGAGGAATCTCAGGTAGTTTTCTTTGTCGTGCAAAAGCTTTTAAGTTTAATTATGTCCCACTTGTTTATTTTTGTTTTTATTTCCATTACTCTGGGTAGTGGGTCAAAGAGGATCTTGCTGTGAGTTATGTCATACAGTAGGAACCTCAGATAGAATGATTCCCTGAAAGCTTTTATAAAACATACATCTCAATAGGAAATTGCAACTTTCTTTACTTGAGATTGGTTTATAAAAAATAATGGTAAAAATTGTAGCTGGTAGTTATTGAGGTGCCTTACTCTGTGCCAGGCTCTGTTACTAACTTTCCCTATGGATTATTTTATTTCATTGTCTCAACATCCCTATGAGGTAAAGTAGTACAATTATTCCCAACTTTTTTGTTGTTCAATCACTAAGTCACGTCCAACTCTTTGTAACCCCATGGACTGTTGGGTGCCAGGCTTCCCTGTCCTTCACTATCTCCTGGAGTTTGCTCAGACTCATGTCCATTGTGTTGGTGATGCCATTCAACCACCTCATCCTCTGTCACCCCCTTCTCCTCCTGCCCTTAGTCTTTCCCAGCATCAGGGTCTTTTCCAGTGAGTCATCTCTTCACATCATGTGGCCAAAGTATTGGAGCTTTAACATCAGTTCTCCCAATGGATAGTCACGATTGATCTCCTTTAGGATTGACTGGTTTGATCTCCTTGCAGCCCAAGGGACTCTCAAGAGTCTTCTCCAACAACCACAGTTCGAAAGCATCAATTCTTCAGTGCTCAGCCTTCTTTAATTTCATGGCTACAGTCACCGTCTGCAGTGATTTTGCAACCCAAGGAAATAAAATCTGCCACTGTTCCCACTTTTTCCCCTTGGATTTGCCATGGAGTGATGGGGCTGGATTCCCAACCTAAAGTTGAGCAATTTGAAGCACTAAAAACTTAAGTAATTCATGCACCATCACCTGGTGGGGCAAGTGTCTGAACCCTTGCTTCCTGCAACACAGAGGTGTGTTGTCCAGGATAGTGGCCTTGAGTCATAGATGGTGACTGAGCACTTAAATGGGGCAAGTCTGAATTTGTGTGCTTTGCGTGTGAAATAGACAGGAAATTCCCAAGACTTAGTGCACAATGATAGTGTGAAACAGCTCATTAATAGTGTGTTCATATCCCTTACTTGTCACAATAATAGCATTTTGAATATATAGGGTTAAATAAAATATGAAAGTCAACCTCACCTGTTTCTTTTCAGTTCTTTACTGTCTCTACTAGAAAATTGTAAGTTTCTTATGTAGCTGGCATTACATTTCTGCTGAGAAGGGCTGCTGTAGACATGCACACAGAGTTTCTAGATTCTTTCCCTGCCTTAGGAGCTTCTGATCCTAAATTATTGAGGGGATATGCACAAGTTTTTGACCCTTCCCCTCCCTCCTTTCTGGTCTATTCACTTGCAGAAAATCCAGCACAGAGTATAAATTCTTACATCTGAGTCTCCACCAAGAACCCATCTGTTGGCGCTTATCAAGTATGGGAAGATAAAACGCTGACATGTTATGCATTAACGAGATCAAAAGGAGGGCTAATGACAGGAATGTGGCTGCTGTTAAAACGTCCTGAGAGGATAATCCGCGCTAACTTTCTGTTCTCCTCAAGGCGACCCCCTTAAATGTCTTCCAGAGACCCGCCCTCCAGGCTCCTTCCCAGGCCCTCCCCGCCACCACTTCACCCTCCCTTCCAGTCCCTGCTCACCCCTTTCCCGGCCCACCCTCCTCTCTCCGGGCATCTGTGCATCAGGGGCAGCCCCTCTGCTAAGCAGTTCTGACATGAGGCAGGTCTTTTTTCCCTGCCTGTGAGAGCAGTGTATAATGGTGCTGCCCTCCGCCAGGGAGCTTTGAGAAGCTTTATGGCTCTAGCAGGCGTGGGGGAGCCAATCGCAGGCACTAGCAGCTGATATATGACACTAATATAGGGTTCACTTTTATTCTCAACCTAAAAAAAGATAGATTGTTCCAAGTTTAGACAGGCTGTAAAATCGTGTGCTTCTGGAACCACGCTGCCTTCCCCCCGGGACCACTCTAATTGCTTTACATCTGTACAAAGGTTCCTTGTAATCGGGCTTTCTGCCTTCATTTGTCTTCTTTTCAGCCTCTTAGTAAAGACCTTAATTGGTCTTAGTGGGGCTTTTTTCAGTTAGTGCAACTGTACCTTTAGGGCTGAACAAGTACCAGACACTACCTGCGGGGAGAAGTGGGGAGACGGGAAAGACATCAATACTCCTTTACCTCTAACGGTTTAATTAATGTGCTCGGAACAAGGAGCGGTTTGAAGAAATTTCTGCTCCTCCGGGACCCTGCTACAGACATCACCAGGGTTAGGTGGAATTTTCTAGATTTCTTTCCTGCTTCAGTCTCTGTGAACACTCATTAGCCTCGTAATTGTCTCACAGTAAACGGTGTCAGGTTCCAGTCCATCCTCTTCGGAGGATCTGGTTGCTTTCCATCAACAAACTGAAGTACTAGGGGATGCTTGGGTAAGGAAGTAGCCTCTAATTTCTGTTTCTTAGCTACTAATTATTTAATAATACATTTTATTGCCTATTAAAATGTGGCATAACTTGCTTGTCAGCAAAACGAGATGGAACCCAGTCATTTGAGGAGCAGAATAATTGGCACTTGTGCAAATGGCTTTTACTGCAAGTTGGGTTTGTTACTGCAGATCAAGTTCCTTGCCAGGTTTCTTGGTTCTGTTTGTGGGCTGGTCAGTGCAGTGAGGGGGTTACTGTATTACAGCCCAGGCAGTTAAATGCGGTCTTCCTGCAAAGGCAGTGTGTACTCAGTTATAGATCATAAAGGCTTCTGCTGTGTAGGTACTTTTTTCCCTTCTCCTTCCCCCCACTCCTCCACCCCTGGTTTTAAAGGACCCTAGTGAGTTCTGTACCACACTGAAAATTACCTTATGCGCTGGAAAATGCATCAGTGGAGACTTTGTTTAAACAAAGGGCGTTTTTATGATGGATGGAAAAGGCCAAAACTTCTGGATTTCCATCTAGTAAAAATTTGTGTAGGAAAATTGGACCAGCCCCAGTTCCTTAGTAGAACTTCATGAAGGTTTTCCTGTTGCTTCAAAATGACCCCTTCAGGAATGTTGCATAAATTCCAGAAAACTGCCCACAGTGTTTCCTAGAGCACATTTAAAAAAATAAAATAAAATAAAATAAAAAAACAAAAAACGAGGTGGAGGGGAGCACATGGTGTGCGGGATAGTCTGGTAGCAGGATTCGTTCACTGGATAGCAGAAAGGGGGAGCCCAAGCGTTTTAGCTCTAGGTGGGAATCATTCGCAGGAGGAGGATTTAGTCTTAAGCACTTTGGTAAGGAACGTTTTGGTGGCGGTGGAGTAGGTGGGACAGTTCCTGCCGAGAGAGAAAAGTTTACCTGCCCAAGCCCTGGGACCCAGCACCCAGCTTTCCCATCCCCTGGGTTTATTTCTCCTTTGCATCCACATGGCACTCACCCAGGTCTTACTTCCCACTCACATCCAGCCCAAATTCACTGAAAGCCACCATCCATATTTGAAAATCTCTCTGGTGTTCTGTCCCAAAGGGTGATGTCCATGTTTGTATGTTTTCCAGATCCCATCTTTCCATCTCTCACTACTTTGAGATTACCTTTTTATCTAATAGTAGAACGTTTGGAGTCTCTTTGTACCAGAACATATCTCCTAATCTGTCTGCTATATACCTCAGCGACTGCTTTCCTCATTCTTTAGAAGACGTACACAAGCTTTTGACCCTTCTCTCCAAGGTTCCAAAGCCTGTGTGTTTTGCCTGTAAACACATGCCATTCTTAGCTATGGAATAAAATACATATCTTGGCATGATACTTTAGAAAGTTAGTAGGAAGTAAGCTTGGTGTAGATAACTCTGTTTCTTAGGGGTTAAACTTGGGAATGACTGTAATTTAACACCTATAATAAATGTGTAAAAAAGAGGGAAGAAAGCCAATTCTGAGGTTTCATGTGTTATATGAAGGGTAGGTGTTACACATTATCATAAAATTTTCTCGAGCTAAAGCTACTGGCAAGTTGAAGCCAGTTTAAAAGACATGGAGCCATAAAATGGTTTGGGAGCTGATTCGGGAAGTGAAGATCCTACAGAACAATGATAGCATGGAAATTGGCAATTACCTAAAATGTCCATAACCTTGGTGGTCATAGTCTATAGCCCACTCTGGATGGTGTGTGTATGTGTGTGTGTGTGTATGTGTGTGTGTGTTGAGGCTTTAGACACATCTGTTGATTTCTTTCTCAACAGATTCTCAAAGAGTCTTTCTATAGTTGATTCTTCTGGAGTTTATTTGTAAATAGACAGCTGATAGGATTCTCTGATCAGTCCTTATCCTGGTAACTTTCCTCTTGTTGATCTGGATGGGAAGACCAAAATGAAGGGGTAGGATTTTTTAATATTACGCCATTCTCTGTTAAATTAAGCACCATTAAATATACCTCTATCTCTGAGTCTCCTTTTGCCAGGCCCACCCCTAATATCTGCAGGGCAAGAGTATGTATGGACGCCCACCTTACTTCCTTCTTTTCAATTCTGGTTCTTTCCAGGAGCACAAGGAACTTTGCACATAGGAACATGGGCATGCACCCCACATATTCAAGTTCTCATCCATACCTTATGCCCTCAACACTGCAGCACACAGCTGCCTCTTAGCCACTGTTAGGCCTGCATGTTTCTATATAAGTAGCACGGCCTGGCCTCAGGAAGATGGTCCCTGGGGAAAAGCCTGCCCATCCAGACCCTGGAAGGGGTAGGGGGCCATCTGGGCAGGGAAGTCCAGTGTTTCTGGTATGGAAAACATGGTCCTAAAAGGAAGATGTGTGAGCTGGCTGGGTGCATCCTCATGACCCCACAGACCATTGCCTCACAGAAAGGCGCACAGCTTGAAGAGAGTCTGAGAAGGAGCCTCTTGTGCACAGATCTCAGGGCAGGGGCTCATCTGTCTGGATATGACCAGTGTTGCCTCTGTCTTACACTTTTAATTTTGATAACATCACTCTCCATACCCCATGGAAAGCAAAATAAAATGAGATATAAGATGGATCCAAGGCTTTTCCAAGAAAGCTAAATCAGATGAGTTATTGTTAAATCATCAGTGTCTATGGACACAAGATGTGATTGCTTCATTTTTAGATTCAGTACTGGGAAGTCGGCTGGAATCTTGTGCAAAACGATGTTATGTGACATGCTTATATAAACAATGTGCTTTTCCATTAGCATTTAAAGTGTCACACACTGTCCTCCAGATGCAGGGAATGCCCTACCGTACTATGCAAGGACTATGTAAGGGAAAAGTGTAGCTGAGGAACTAAGTTAGGAATGTTTTCAATTTGGGGAGAAACAAAGCCTTGTATTGATATGATTCAAAGTAAGGCAGTTTGAAGGTTGCTAGCATTTTAAAAACACATCCTGAGTCAAAACACATCCTCTTTAAAAAAAAAAAATGGGATAATTGCGTTGTTACTGATACTATTTGTAATATGCAGAGGACTATTGAAACTCATTCTCCCTCTAAATTTAAATATGGTTCTTGGCCTTCTAAAATGACCCAAATTCCAACAAGAAGTCAATGCAGTACGTTTTCTCTACTGTGCTACAGTTACCTAGATTTTTAAGACTTGGAATTCTCACTTTGGTGTGGAAGTGATAGTCCTTAAAGTATTTGAAGGTCTTGGTAGGTATACTGTTAGTTGGGTTTTTTTTTAAGGAGGGTGTTAGTGGTAGTCACTCAATCGTGTCTGACTCTTTTGTGACCCCATGGACTGTAGTACCCCTCCAGGCTCCTCTATCCATGGAATTCTCCAGGCAAGAATACTGGAGTGGGTTGCCATTCCCTTCTCCAGGGGATCTTCCTAACCCAGGGGTTGAACCTGGGTCTCCTGCATTGCAGGCAGAGTCTTTAACATCTGAGCCACCAGGGAAAACCCCTGGTAGGGGTAGGAGCTCATTAATTTGGGGGTGGGTTGGTACGAGCTCATAAATTAGGCTCTTGAATAAACTGGGAGGAGTAGGAGCTCATAAATTTAATGACCTTGATTTTGAACTTTAAAAAAGTTCAGTTGATCTGTCATCTTCATCCTACAGACAGTGGTTAATATTATTATTTTAAAAAATGAGATACTTTGCCCTCCAAAAGAAAACCCTTTGGGAAAATATGCTAATAGTGGCTTTGAAAGGGAACAAAGGAAAATTAAACAAGTATCTTGAAATGGGTCCTTGTCAATCTACTTTTCTCATTGTTTCAAGAGATGACAGTATTAGGAGACTGTTTTTGGCTCACTTTTCTCATCTAGTAAAGGACCATCATCCCTGTATCAGGTGTTTAGGGTACAGTAAATGCACGTCTGTAGAGCGTCAGGCCCATGGTGGTCTCAGGGGTAGCTCTTTTCCCCACCTACCTTGCATGTGGGATGAGTTGCTCAGTCCTGCCCACCTCACTTTGTTGCTGTTGTTGAGTTGCTAAGTCATGTCCGACTCTTTGCGACCCCATAGACTGCAGCACGCCAGGCTTCCCTGACGCTGGAGTGGTTTGCCCTTCCCTCCTCCAATGGACCACATTTTGTCAGAGCTCTTCACTATGACCCATCTGTCTTGGGTGGCCCTGCGTGGCATGGCTCATAGCTTCATCGAATTACACAAGCCCCTTCGCCACGAGAGAACATTGATCCACGAAGGGGCCACCTCGCCTTACTCAAAAAATTTAGATGAGGTGAGGGAATAATTTTACATAATTTTATATCTTAGAAATGGCTTTTCTCCTTTCCTTTTCTTTCATTTCTTGTACTTTCGTTTTCATTGACTTTGCTCCTGTGGCCTACTCTCCAGCAAGACAAAGAGAGAACCGAACCAGAACAAGTGAGTTTCAACTTGGAATATTTCTTTGTCTAAAGGCTGTGTTCATTGTCACCATTCTACCCAGAGGACTCTGAGCTTCTCTTTCCTGGAGTATCAGACTGGCTTTCAGGATATGCAGTATGTTTGCTCTCAAAAATAATCCTCCCACCCCAAAGTCATCGTCTGTTTATAAAACTGGCCTTGGCCTTACCTGCATTTCCAGTGCCGTCCTGTTGCTTACTTCTCATTCCTACCTGGGGAAAAAGTCGATATGTAGCAGATTTGCTTAAAATTGTTATCAGCCAGCCCCTCATACAAGTAAAGATTCTAGAAAATCAAGCCAGGTAACGATGATATGAGAACCTATTCAGCTTGTGTTTTTTGGCCCAGTGTTCATTTTTCAGTATGCTTCAGCCTTCTTTCCTTTGAGCTTTGCTCTGATCTACCGGCCTGTGCTTATGTCCATGGCTATTTTCCAGAAGGTCACCAGGCTGCTTGAGTTTTGAAGCTCCTGTCTAAGTAATGACTAGGTTCCTAAGATGTCACCACCACCTCCAGAAGAATCTGGCACCCTTTGAATTCTCTAGCAGCACCTACAAAGAGCTAAATCTTACAGTCCAAGGAGGTCAGGCATCCACCAAAGAAGCAAGGAGAGGAGTAATAGAAAAGGAGAGAGAGGCCCAGGTGAACCGGCACGGCAGAATACACATGTGCCCAGAGAGTTAGGTGGCCGGGTTCTGCCTGAGACCTTTCAACTCTGGAAGCTGTTAAATAGAATAAAGACTTGCTGAAATTAGAGAATTTGAAGAAGGACATATGTATTTATATATGTATAAAACCCACTCCAGTAGTCTTGCGTGGAGAATCCCATGGACAGAGGAGTCTGATGGGCTGTAGTCCACGGGGTCACAAATGGTCAGACACGACTGCAATGACTGAGCACGGGTGTGTGTGTGTGTAGGTATGTATTGTTGTTTAGTCGTGTCTGACTCTTTGCAACCCCATGCACTGTAGCCCACCAGGCTTCTCTGTCCATGGGATTTCCCAGGCAAGAGTACTGAAGTGGGTTGCCATTTCCTACTCCAGGAGGTCATCCCCACCCAGAGATTGAACCCCCTTTTCCTGAATTGGCAGGCAGATTGGATTCTTTACTACTGAGCCACCTGGAAAGCCATGGATATGTATATATATGCACATTTTTACACATGTACACATACATGTATATATATATGTATGTGTGTTTTGATGTATGCATGCATAAGTAAAACATATGTTTGTGCATACATTCATGCTCACTCACACACATTTAATTCTACTTTAGGGTAGATTTAACCTTTTGACAATTCAAAGAGAAAACTTAGAGTCTATGAAGTGATTATTATGGAAACTCAACTGAGCCTTTCCTGGAAATGCTGGAACCACAGAAATTTTTTAGCATTTGAAAAGATGACAAACGCTGATTTATGCAGACCTCAGGATTCCATTCCTAGGGCACTGTCATTTATTACTTCCATCAGCGGGAATGGTTTCTTTTAAGAGCAGATTGGGTGTTTATACTGATGACAATTAAGGATGGTGAAATAATTCCAATAAAACAAGAACCAGACCAGCTTGGGAAATAAAGCCAGTCTGTCCCTAAATATCCCTCTCGTCACTATTTCCTTCTTTTCTCCACCTGGCTTCTTTTTTTCTTTCCTCTGTTCCATTCTTCTCTTTACCTGGTTTCTCCCTTCATTCCCTTTCCAACCTTCCTTCTTTACCATGGAAGGCTAAGCAAGTTTGAACAACACAATTCATGGAGATTCTGGCTCAGATAAGACATTCAACTCCAGAAATACCATACTAGGATCTAGTTTTTAAATGTTTCTTCCCAGGGAAACTAAAACATTCCATGCCATCTTAAGAAATAAGTATGTTCTCTGATATTCCAAACCAGAAAAATTCATTTTAAGAAGTTGGAGTATGTATCTTTACATGTGACGGGATAATAGTTCTTTCTTTGTTTTTCTATTTTTAATCAGAAAGAAGATTTTGTTTTTAAGGAAGACAACTATCAACTTTGTATATTCTAAAACAGGCAAATCCTAAGTCCTAGAAAAGTAGACTATCCATTAGCAAGTATTCCAAATTCTTTATACCAACAGATACTGAAAAGACAATTTCCCCAGAACCATGCAAGGTACTAACACATGGAAATCTATAAGCCACAGTGGCATCCATGGACCGTGGTGTCCACTGTTAGGTGGGAAAGAGGCAGGTTCTCAGCTCTTAAGTAGCAGCCATGCTGCAAGAAAGATAAATTATCTCCATAACTCTGAGGTGACATTAGCCCCTTTAGAATTCAAGAAACAAGAGACTTTGGGATACATAGCCTCTCAATCTTTTCCTATATGTATGTTTAATTTTTTGTTCTTGTTAATACACAGATGGTAATAAACTAGTACAATAATATTTATCCCCAAGATATTTTTATTAATAGTATACATTTTCATTTTATTAATTATTGTCCTACAGCTGTTTTGATCCATTCCATGGGTACACGGTAACGTGAATAACTAATCTCTAATTGCTACACACTTAAGTTTTGTTCAGTTTTTCATCTTGGTGTTTATTAACTGAGTTTTGAAGTTTCTTAGAACATAATCTCGGAAATGGGCATTTTTGAAGGTTTTGGTAGTCTTATTTTTAACTGCTCTGAAATAAATATTGTGTTTATCAAAAGAATTATTTATTTAAACGGAGATATCTTTGCTGATGAAATATCCAAGTGTTATGGTTTGCTGTTTATTCTCCTATAACTCATTAGATATTTGTATAATTAACTACACTTTTCAAACATTTTCCTCACTGTGTTCCAAATGTATTGCAACTCATGTACTCTGTTCTTTATGCTTCTGAATTCTGTACTTAAACAAAACAGCTTAAATGACACTTTTTCCTAAAAACTTTCTGAAACTCACTCAGCCTTGTTGAGCTCTTCTTTCTTTGGCCTCTAATAGTCCCTCTTGTGGCCTGTTCATCTCACTTGTCAATTAACTGTCTCATAGGTTATCATTTTATGATGAGGATTTTATTTCTTTTAGTAGATTATAAACTAAGAACCAGAGACCATGCTGTGGACTTCCTACATATGTGGCTAGAAGCGCATCTTACACATCATAGGAATGGAATATATTTTAACAGTTATTATTTATCATGTATGCATATTTTCTTTTTGTTTAAGTAGAGTCCACAGAAGGGTATCGCCAAATTCATGGTATTTGTATGCTTTTTAATATCATGTTAACATTTGTCTTCCTCATTTTGCTGTGGAAATAAGGAAGATTGGCTCACTGAGAAAGCACTGCATTGTCTATATAAGAAAAAAAATGAACTTAGAGTTTAAACCGTCTAGGACTAGTAGGCATTAATAAATAGAAGCCTGTTTGTTTTAAAGACTCAGAAGTGACAGTTGTCTCTTACTGTCAGATGCCAGGCAAGAATGAACATCCGTTTCCTCGTCTGTGAGAGATGGATTTGATTCATTTCTACTCTTTGAGAACATTCAATCACTTTCCTTGGTAGATGTTGTTGTTCAGTTGCTAAGTCTTGTCTGAGTCTTTGAGGCTCCCCTGTCCTTCACTCTCTCCTGGAGTTTACTCAGATTCATGTCCATTGAACCAGTGATGCTATTTAATCATCTCATCCTCTGCCACCCCTTTCTCCTTTTGCCTTCAATCTTTGCCAGCATCAGTGTCTTTTCCAATGAGTTGGCTCTTCACATCAGGTGACCCGAGTATTGAAGCTTCTGCTACAGCATCAGACCTTTCAATGGCTCTAGGTATTGATGTTTTGGAAGCAGGATCAGAACTATTCATGTAAATGCCAGCTAATGTTCAGCCTTGTTTTTTTTTTGTTTTTTCCTTTATTTATTTATTTGCCTTGTTTTAAGTAAATTAAATATTCTTGGATTGGTTTGGATAATCTTTGATGATAAATTGCTAATAAAATTTCATTGAGATCAATGTGCGCTCATAAGCATCTAGGACTAATACTTCTGTAGGTAGTTAGAATGTTACTTCTTTTCTCTACAAGTTCCGTAGTTCACTTTAAACATTGTAAGTGTAGAGTCTAAGAAAGCTTATTTTAAAAAGGATTGAAAGAAATTTTTTAAATTAACTGACTAAAATGATTTCTAAGACAACCATCTATAAGGAAAGTACATTTAGTGAAAGGATAACTGGATCAGATACCCCTCCCCCCTCCCCCCACCGTGTTCCTTTTCTACCTTGACTCTCCCACTATATTCTGCAGAAGAGCTGGCAAGTTCCATCACCAAGCAAGATACAAATATTGTCACTTCCCATTAGATTATTGGATTCAGAATTGCTTTTATTTTGATGCCTTTAAATATTTTGTGTTGATGAGGAACCAATATACTTGGTCAATTATCATGTAATTACTAAGAGAAATAAAATGCCACTCAAACTCATAACAAATTGAAAAACCAGTCCATCCATTTTGCATGTGACACCTCTAATGCAGATCACAGGTTCGAAGAAAATTATGTTTCCGTGCCATGAACACAGTAGAGACTTATAAGTGATAGGGAACTTAAATGTTATTTTTAAGACTAGAAGTTCAGAGACTTCTTCCATTCGTGTCTGACATCAGCAAGCTCTTAATAATGCAGTGTGTACTTATTTATTGATCAGACCATTTAAGTAGTAAGACATGAGAAAGTGGACACTATTACCTGGTAATTGACCATATTGGAGAGTTAAGTGTTCTGACAAGAAGCTAAGTGTGTTTAACCTTCAGATAAGATCAATTTTAAGATAATGCCTACTTTGGTAATGAACCAAAGCTGCTAAGAAACTTTGTACTCTGAATGCTTCTAAAGCAATGCTATTTTGATGACAACTATCATAGTTTTTTAATAAACAGATTTGTTTCTAAGAGGTTTTGGTCTCCCAGGGCAACCTGGAGAGGGTTACTAAGTTTCATACTGTACTTAAAATAAAAGCTCAGGTGTAAGGGGACAGTGATTAGCTCATTGCCCAGGGAGTTACTCATTCGTTTAGCAAACATCTTCTGGGTACTTTCCTTGTGACAGTCATTACGTTACAGTCTAGGGTTCCAACGTCTTGTGAGATATCTCACTTGGAGGAATTTATGCTGCAGTATGATGGTTTTCCAATTTTGTTTTATCTGGTAAATCTCTAAACCAAGCTTATATGGGCTCATCGTTTATAAAAAGCAAAAGAATCATACCTCAAAACCTGCCATTTTTGCCTCTGAGTCCTTTGTCTGTGGGCTGATTAAACAGAGCTTAAAGCCAATATTTCTTAGGGAATAGACCTACAAACAAATATCAAAACCCATTATGAGAGATGACATAGAAATATGAACACAATTGACAAGAGAACATAAAGAAGGGTAGAACTTACGCTGCCTGTGAGGTTAGTAAAGTCTTCCTAAACAAAGTACCTTCAAGCAGCAAGACAGTCTTGTTAGATGAACTGAAGGTAGTGGAGACAGAGCAAATGATGGCTATGTTGTTCGGGAACTGGGTAGCCCTGGCTCAGTCATAGAGAATTCGCCTGCAAGGCAAGAGACACAGGTTCAATCCCTAGGTCAGGAAGATCCCCTGGAGAAGGAAATCGCAACCCACTCCAGCAATCTTGCGTGGGAAATCCCATGGACAGAGAATCCTGGCAGGCTACAGTCTATGGGGTCGTAAAGAGTTAGACATGACTTAGCGACAGAACAACAACAGCTTCTCTACGGCTGCATAGAGGTATTTGTAAAGGAATATTGATAGATGGAATAGAAAAGTAGATTAGGGTCTAAATCCTATAGACCTCAGAGAGATTTATAAGCAGAAGAGTAACATAATCAGATTTGTTTTTCAATGAATTAATGTGGACAACCTCAGGGGAATGACAGGGGCTCTTTTTTTTTTTTTTTTTAAGTTGATTTGCCATTTTTCTTTTCTTTTTAAATTAATTTTGTTTGTTTATTTTTGGCTGCCCTGCATCTTGACTGTTGTGAGCAGCCTTCCTCTAGTTGCACCACGCGGGCTATAGAACGAAGGCTCAGTAGTTGTCGCGCACGGGATCTTCTTGGACCAGGGATTGAATCTATGTCCCCTGTATTGACAGGCGGTTCTTAACCCCTGGACCAGCAGGGAAGTCCACAGGGGCTCTTTTAGATCAGAGGTGAGGAAGCTTCACCTAGGGCAATACTCATAGTGTTTGAGAAGAGGGAACATTCCAGAGAAATTTCAGAGTGGTAATTGAGAGATCTGAGCAACTGGATAAATGCGTAAAACTGGGGGAGAAGAGGAGGAGGGAGTGTACCTAAGCCAGAAGGCTGGGTGGATGATGGTGAGCAGAACAGGGGAGGATGGACGTAAGGAGGAAGCCCTTGGGTTTTGGAGATGCTGACTTTGAAGAACTTTGGCACAGCTTGGTAGAGAATTTAGGCTGACAGCTGAAAATTAAGGTTGGGATTAGAAATAAAATCACTAATTGAAGACCCGGGCTTGCGTAGGCTCCCTCCTGAGGGCTGCAAAAGGAGTATTCAGCAAGGGGAATGGTCAGAGGTATTCTTTGATGTTGAGAAAAGAGTGGTTTTGCAAATAAGTTTTCAGGAAGTGGAAGTAATAATATCTGATACTGTAGGACAGAAAGATGTGAGTCTTCTGAAGACTACTGGCTTTGCCAGCTAGGCCACTGACCTTTCAGAAGAACTGTGTCAGTGAAATGGTGAGAGTGATGTCTGAGTTTCCTTGTTCCTTGTTCAGTTACTAAGTCATGACCGAGTCTTTGCAACCCCATGGACTGCAGCACGCCAGGCTTCCCTGTCCTTCACTATCTCGCAGAGTTTGCTCAAACTCATGTCCATTGAATTGGTGATGTCATCCAACCATCTCATCCTCTGTCACCCCTTTCTCCTCCTGCCTTCAATATTTCCCAGCATCAGGGCCTTTTCCAGTGAGTCAGCCCTTTGCATCAGGTGTTCAGAGTATTGGAGCTTCAGCTTCAGCATCAGTTCTTCCAATGAATATCCAGGATTGATTTCCTTTAATATTGACTGGTTTGATCTCCTTGCTGTCCAAGAGACTCTAAAGAGTCTTCTCCAGCACCATGATTTGAAAGCATCGATTCTTTAGCACTCTGCCTTCTTTATGGTCCAACTCTCACGTCCTTACTTTGACTGTAGAGACGTTTGTGGGCAAAGTGGTGTCCTCTGCTTTTTAATGTACTGTCCAAGTTTGTCATCGCTTTTCTTCCAAGTTCAAAAAGAGAGTGAAACATAGGTTTAAAAAATAGAGACAATAAACATGTGCATGATGAGAAATGAAGAGGAGGCCATGGCATGAAGGAGAAGCAGAGTGGAAGGGTAGATGTGTGTAGGAGAGTGAATTAAATATATTTGTAGACTGAGGAATCTATATGTCATTGGGATGGTAAGATCTTTGGAATCAGCCCAAATATCAAATCTCAGGCCTACCATTGACTAGGTAAGGACTTTGAACAAGTTCTGTGGGCCTCCGTTTCCTCATGTATAAAATGAAGCTAATACTCTTGGAGTTTTGTGAGAATTAAATGAAGTCATGATGTGAAAACACCTACAGGCTTAGAAGATACTCAGTAAGTGGTGCTGTTTTTTGTGTGTGTTTGTTTCTGTAAGGAGGAGAGATTAAAGAAATGAGAGGAAGGGAATGAACTATATACCTCAGAGAAAAAGAGTTAGGTGGGAATACCGTCTGGAAGAAAACTAGAGTAAGCTTCAGTGTGAGGATTTACATGTCTTCCTGGGTAATAGATGGGAAAGATAGTGATAAAATGAGGTATTGGGAGGATACTGTAGGTTCTGCTGCAGTAACAAACAGCCTTTGGACCTAAGTCTGTTCAAGTTATGAAGATTCCTTACTTGGGCCACATATTGCAGCACATATCAGGATGGGGCTCTGTCTGTTTTAGCCTCTCAAGGATTCAGGCTGATGGAGGCTTCATCTCAGCATTTGCATCTCGGCGTTTGCCTCAGCAGTATTCACAGAGCAAGTCACATGGCTGCACCCAACCCCAAAGGGCCATCAGAGTGCCTCGAACTAGGGGAAAACAGAAAATATTTGACGGGCAGTGCTGATGACCTGAACAATGGGTTAAACCATAGGGCTTTCCTGGTGGCTCAGACAGTAAACAGTCTGCCTGCAATGTGGGAGAACCAGGTTTGATCACTGGGTCAGGAGCATCCCCTGGAGAAGGAAATGGCAACCCACTCCAGTATTCTTGCCTGGAAAATCCCAGGGATGGAGAAACCTGGTGGGCTACAGTCCATGGGGTCACAAAGAGTCAGACATGACTGAGTGACTAACACACAAACATCAGTGTATATGGAGGTGATAGGAATACCATTGATTTTCTTAGTGATAGAAGCAGCAAAATACCATCCACAGGGAGTAGTTAGAGGTTTGACAAGAGTGGTAAATGTTTGGAACAGCCGTTTGTTAAAATAATTATATGAGAATATAGCAGCAAAGGAAAGGGAAGTTGTTCTGGTTAAATATTTATCATTAGGGCTCCATGCAGAATGAAATGGTAATGCAGCTGCGATTCAGTTTCTTAGTTCAGCTGTAGCTTAAAATTAGAAGCTGCCCATCAATAATTTTCCCAAGGGAGTGATTTCTCCTGTAACAGCACATAGCCTCGAGAAAAGGAAATGCACACAGGCAAGCTTTCTGGGAATGGAAAGGGAAACCACGACAGAGAGAAAAGAAGCCAGAGAGTTGATTGTACACAAATTCTTGGAAATAAAAATGAGTTCCTTTTATCAGTCAGTCTATGAGTACGTTAGCTGCTGGCCTAGCACTTTGGCACAGTATGGAATCAAGAGAAGTTTATGACTTTATTCTTGCTGTTAAAGAGTAGAGAGCTAGGTCAGAGGGACAAAGCTCATGATATGAGTTTGGGGTTTGTTTAATTTATATCATTTACAGCCCTAGTTAGTATAATGTTGGGAAATCATCACATGAAACATAATGCATTACATCTAGATCTTGAAGAAGAGGTTTAACTGGGAAAGTGCAGAAAAGCAGAAGGATTCAAGAGGGATGGTTTGAGTAAAGATTTGATGGTAGAGTGAAAATGGTTTATACCGGGGGCAGGAATGAGGACGGCCAGAAAGAAGAGGAGAGGATGGAGGAAGGAATTATGAGACATTAGGCCAAACTGAGAGACTAGAGCCTCATTACTGGGAGCTGGTGAAGTGTGGGAGGAAAGGAGAAATTGTTACCGAACACGAAATGAGTGAGGTCAGTTAAAAGACTTCATGTTATTTCCTGGGTTGTCTTTATACTGCTGCCCATTAAACCTTAATGACTTTCTGTTGTTACCCTCAGAATAAAGCCCTGGTCTTTAGTCTCATTTGTACATGGCCATTCAGAAGGGACAGTTGACTGTCCAAAGGGTATTATGATGAGGAAGACTAGGATACATTGAAGACTAGGAGCCAGAGAGCCAAGAGGCACATTAGAACCAAAAGATCTCATCAACAAGCTAGGTCCAGGACAGCTGTTCACAGGGGCCGTGACCACGCCAGACAGGACCCCCAGCCCCAGCAGAACACTGGAGGATTGGTGAGCTGCCAAGTCAGACGTCAGAACAGAAACCTTCTTTTCTTTATATTTTTTACAGTTTTATTGAGATAGAATTCACATACCACACAATTCACCCACTTCAAGTGTACCTGTCAAGGGTGTTTAGTATATTCACGGAACTTTGCATTCTTCACCACCATCAATTTTAGAACATTTTTATTATCTAAAAAAGAAATCTAAGGACTTCCCTGGTGGCCCAGTGATTAAGACTGTGCTTCCACTGCAGGGGGCACAGGTTCGATCCCTGGTCATGGAACTAAGATCCCATATGCCACGTGGCATGGCCAAAATCTTGTCAAAAAGAAACAGAAACCCTGCACTCTTTGATCATTGTCTCCTTACCCCCACCGTGTACTCAGCCTTAGGCAACTAGTACTCTGCTTTCTGTCTATAGATTTGCTTGTTCTGGACATTTCAAATAAATAGAAACATACAATATGTGGCCTTTTGCAGCTGACTTCTTTCACTTGTTTTTAATGTTTATCCATGTTGTATCCATGTAATGTTTTAATGTTACCTGTGTTGTATCCATGTAGTAATACTTCATTTCTTTATATTGTTTAATAATAGTCCATTCAAAGGATATATTGCATTTTGCTTATCCATTCATCATTTGATGGACATTTGGATTGTTTCCATTTTTTACTATTATGAATAATGCTGCTGTGAACACTCATTACAAGTTTTTGTGTGGACATATGTTTTCATTTCTCTTAAGAATATACCTAGTACTGGAATTGCTGAGTCATGTAGTTTAACCATTTGAGTAACTGCCAGACTTTTCCTTAAAGTGTCTGGATCATTTTAAGTTTACATCATTTCCATTTTGTAGTCACATAATGAAATAGTGTAAAATTTGCATTTACAAAGTCTCCACATCCTTGGCAATGTTCATTGTTATTGTCTTTTTGATTAGAGCCATCCTAGTGGTGTGGATGGCTCATTGTGGTGTTAAACTACATTTCCCTGATCAGAAGCCCTATTTTCAAAACTAAGGCATAAAGTACAAAGCATATTACTGGGACTTAAGCCAAAACCTAAGAAAGAAATACCAAGAGGCTGATATGAATAGAAGGACAGTTCAGGCAGTTAAGGGCTAAGCATGAGTTGAAGGCAGCATATTCTAGTTTGTCCAGTCTGTGATGTTGCCATGTTCCACTGTAATGAGTGACCAGAGATTACAGTTCTCAGTCAGATGAGTTGTTCTCAATCCTTGGCAGCACTAGAGTAAAATCATCTGAAAATATTTTAAATACACCTGTCAAACCAGAATATCTGAAAATATAGCCCCAGTATTATCTGTTTTGTTTTTTTTTTTTTTTTGAAAGAAAATTTCCCTACATGATTCTGAATCACTGTGGGACTAGAAAGCCACTGTTGTAAATAATTCAGCAGGATTAAATAGTGGAATGAATTTATTGATTGTATGTACTGTTCAGATAACCATCTGCCTTTATTTTGACTTGTAAGCTTTTCTGAGACAACTGCTAACTGAAGGTGAACAAAAAAAATATTGAGATATAATTACAGTGTGCATAGTCCTCTCTGACTAATAGCAGAGAGAAAACCTAGTGTGAAATTCATAAAATCAACTGATCAGTTTTCCTCAGTTGAACCTTTTAGTTTCCAAGTTTGATCAAAGACTTGAACTCCTTCACTTCCTTTCCATTAACAGTGTCTACTAATGAGACTTTTGTTGTTTTGTTTTATTCTAATATTTGTTTGACTGTGCCTGGTCTAAGTTGTGGCATGTGGGATCTAATTTCCTGATAGGGATTGAACCCACACCTTCTCGTGGAAGCAAGTAGTCTTAGCCACTGGAACGACCAGGAAAGTCCCTCATGAGACTTTTGTTTATTTCCAGTTATAGCCATTCAGTGATCCTTTTTTTTTTTTTGAGCATGCAGTGATCATATAACTGTGTACCTTTTCAAGATAATGAATAATTTCAAAGATAAAAGAATCTATTATAACACATTAGTTTGTTGTCATGGGTCACTGATTGATGTCTTAGTTAGCTGGCTCTTGGGCTCCCCTGGTAGCCCAGATGATATAGAATCTGCCTGCAGTACAGGAGACGGGTTCGATCCTTATGTTGGGAAGATCCCTTATAAAAGGGAATGGCACCCCAATTCAGTATTCTTGCCTGGAGAATCCCATGGACAAAGGAGCCTGGGTAATACAGTCCGTGGGGTTGAAAAAGAGTCAGACATGACTGAGCACGCAGACACTTACTCAGTTAGCTCATAGGTACACACATTTCTTGTGTTGATTTGAACAGGTGCCATGCCTATGAGAACTTTGATCTTTCTGATTGACCAGATATATCCAGATGACAGAGAGGAGCTCAATAAAGGTGATTTTCCATTACCATAAGGTCACCAATTTTTCTAGGATTAAGGTATTATTTTATTCTCCTTGGGGAATGAAGACCATTTGTGTCTTTATATTTAAATTGTATGTCTAAGTCTTAAAACTGAAAAGCCTGAGAACTAAAGTAGAAAATGATTCTGTTAGTTCAGTTCAGTTCAGTCGCTCAGTCATGTCCGACTCTTTGCGACCCCACGAACCACAGCACACCAGGCCACCCTGTCCGTCACCAACTCCCGGAGTCCACCCAACCCATGTCCATTGAGTCAGTGATGCCATCCAACCGTCTCATCCTCTGTCGTCCCCTTCTCCTCCTGCCCTCAGTCTTTCCCAGCATCAGGGTCTTTTCCAGTGAGTCAGCTCTTTGCATCAGGTGGCCAAAGTATTGGAGCTCAGCTTCAACATCAGCCCTTCCAATGAACACCCAGGACTGATCTCCTTTAGGATGGACTGGTTGGATCTCCTTGCAGTCCAAGGGTCTCTCAAGAGTCTTCCCCAACACAACAGTTCAAAAGCATCAGTTCTTCGGCACTCAGCTTTCTTTATAGTCCAACTGTCACATCCATACATGACCACTGGAAAAACCATAGCTTTGACTAGACGGACCTTTGTTGGCAAAGTAATATCTCTGCTTTTTAATATGCTGTTAGATTGGTGCCAAATTCCCATTGCTGAAACTATGAATTTTCCTTGTCCAAGCCCTTCTTTAGAAGAATCAGATGTCCCTGTTTTAAATTTGAGTTGTGAAGTTTCAGAAAGAGAACGCGCATATTCTGTAAAGAAGAGGTGGGCAGTGCAGAAGTGTTGATAATCTGACTCATGTTCTAATGCCCCTCCTTGTCAGGTCCTGCTGTGGTTTCATTACAGACAGATTTCTTATAATAATGCGGAAAGAGAGGAGAAGTGGAAAAGAAGGTCAGGAAGAGGGATGTGGAGGAAGATGTGCTGGAATATTTTTAAAGGGGGAACCTATCTTTTGGTCTTAACAGAACTGCCCATCTCTGTGCAGTAGTACAGATCTTCTCTTCTTCTCAAAACCAAAGCAGGTACTCCTTGCCTTTAGTCTCTTAGTTGCTTCACCAGTAAGTGAAATTATGTCTTTTAGACCCATTGGTGTGAAGCGTACCATAGAAAAAATTGAAATGGAAACAATGAAGTTAACATGTTTCAGAACATGATCCCCATTTAGCTAGCTTTCAGACTGCCTGGACCTTTTCTCATTGATACATGATCTTTGCTTACTTTTTTCTTCTTCCTTTTGTCTTTTCTTTCCTTTTTAAAAAACTTCTTTCACTTATAAACTGCAACCTGTAAAGAAAAGGAAGGGTATATTACACATCCTTAAAAACAAAGAGGCAAAGAAACAAACTCTTGTTAATAACTTCCACTTTGAGCGCTTGGGCTGGTTGCAAGGCCCAGGGGACTCATCTGCTGAATGTGGTTGGATACAGAACCATTTGTCCTGGGAGAACCACTGCATTAAAGGAGGGGGATGAAGTCATGGTGGGGAGGGGGAGGCTCTGCTGATGAAAGTAGCTGTCAAATTAGCAGGTCTGGAAGTTGGAGTGCATATTGTTATGAGCTGCTCAAGTTCACACCAGAGCAACCAGCTCCATCCGTCTTTCTCAGTTTACATTTTAATTGGCTTGTAGTTAAGTTTTTTTAAACACTGCGAGATTGCTGACATACACTGTAATATCATGTGAATAATTTATGGAGGTTGCTCCAGACAAGCGTTTTCTTTGATTTGAGAATCCAAGGGGAAGGAGAAGGAGGATGAGGGGTTTGCAGGAGGGGCCTGGGACAGAGGAGCAGACAGAACTGCATGTTGAATGCTGGATGTTAAATGTTTCTGCCGGTGTAGTCAGCAGCGTTTGGGATTTCAGGGAGGTTTGTACAATGCAACCTTATTAATAACAATTCTGTCAAGAGAGCACCCAATTAAATTGAATTGGGTTTATGACTCCCCCTTGGTTTCTTAAAATGTGTGGATATAAACCTGTTCAATGTGAGTATTGGATAACAAGGGTGGGTGGTGGTGGTGGTGTTGTTATTGTTGTTGGTTTTAATGATTCATCCTCCTACTGAGAATTTTCTTGTTTATAAATGCAGGAGTAGACATTTTTCCCAAACTATCTTTTTCTTTTCAGTTCTCAAGGTAATCTAGAGAAGATGGAGATGGTGTCAGTGAGCAGTCATTCTAGTTAAGGACTTGACTGCTACTGGGAGTGGTTTGCTAGACAGCTCTGAGTCTAGAAAATCATCTAATTAACACCTATGGGAGAACCCTCTTCTGAAATATACTTCTAAATTATACTTTGGTTCTTATTATAAAATGAGCAAATTGTATAAAGCGTGGAGAGCATATGAAGAATAAAAATCACTATAACTCCTCCCCACACTGATAACAATTGGATGACTTTCATTTATTTCCTTCTAGTCTTTTTTCTGCTCATAGTGAACAAAGTTGAAATCATATATATTGTTTAGAATTATTTGTTTTTCATTAACCATTACATCATGAGTATTTTCTCTGTGTCATCTACAGTTCCATTTCTGATAACTGCATAAGCTGTGTAAGTATTCTCTGTGAATTACAATGCTTTATCTAACTTAACTTCCAACCTTTGAAATGAAGCATTAGTATGGTTTTTATCCATTTTAGGCAGGGAAGCAGTAAATATACTTTTGGTTAAGTTTTGGTATACATTCTTTTTTTAAAAAACATATTAATTTGGCTTCACTGGGCCTTAGTTGCAGCATGCAAAGTCTTAGTTGCGGCATATGGAATCTAGTTCTTTAAGCAGGGATTAAACCTGGACCCCCTGCATTGAGAGTACAGAGCCTTAGCCAGTGGACAACTAAGGAAGCCCCTGCTATACATTCTTGATTATTTCCTTAGGGAAGTTTTTAGAAATAGAATTTCTACGATGAAGCAGAGAGAGTCTGAGGGAAAGATCAGCAATCCCTCAAGAATAATTTTTGTTCTGAAAAGTGGGGTAAAGCATAGGTTTTTCTCATTAATGAAGTTAATATTTTCTTCCTAGTTAAAAAAATTGATAATGACATTGAATCTGAGGGTCTTTGAAATTATTGGGATCGGTTTACCTTGTGTGATTCTTAACCACAAGACCTATCTGTTAGGATTAATATAGGCTACTTTTTCTTTTCCAACTGGCATATAACTACCTAAGACTTCATGTAATCAGTTGAGATGCTACAAATGTATTGCCTGTCAACTCCAATAAAAAAGAGGGCAGTTAATTAAAGGGATGTCTTGCTGTTAAACAAAGTTGCAGTCAATTGCTTGTAAGTAACATTTAGTTTGATGTGTAGTCAAAGGGCAAGAAAATAAGAAAGGACTAGCTTTTTAAAACTGTGAAAAGGGGAGTGACTTTATTGGGGTTGAGATGAGTGGCCTATCAATTGATATGATGTTTTCCTTTTTAGAAATATGTTCATATATTAGAGAAGGTGAAAGACATGAGGCATTAAGGTCATCAAGATCCTATCAGTTTGAAACGTTTCCAGCTTAAGATAACTAAGTCCCTGTCCTCATGCAGCCCTAGAAGACACTCTGCCCCTATGACCAGGCCTGGTTTCAAGGTCATGCTGTTTGTGTGTGTCTGTGCGTGTGTCTGTGTGTGTGTGTGTGATGGACAGTAAGTCGATGAAGCAAGAAGTTTTAAACAAGTTACTGTTCTCTGCAAATGGAAAACTGCCATTCACAGACCCAGTGTACAGACTCCCTCAGCACAGCAGCCCTTGGGAACAGCTGTTCCAACTCAGGCCTATTTGCTGCTCCTTCCTGGGAGCACGCTACTTCTCTCTGCACGTGTGCTCAACTCTTCCTTGATAATGTAGGTGGGAACGCACATTCTCTCAACAGTGACCATAAAGCGATCACGTGCCCCTCTTTCAGAGGGAGGGTCTTTTAAAAACACCCCATCCTGATAAAAATTTAAGTGTTGAAATATTTGTGAAACAGAGAAGGCATATAGAGTGACCTTTTCCATCTCGAAGGCACATAGATAGTAGAGACCAGAGCTGTTAGAAGCACGACCAGATTTATGTTAAAGTTCTGTTGGAGGTTTCTGAACTTTGGAGCCTTATTCCACAGCCAAGAAGCTTCAGCTTTTGCCAATAACCACATTAAAATATGTGTACCTTGCATGGGTGAACCAATCTCATATACTAGTTTTCATTCTTTACACTAACTATTATTTCATAAATGAGTGTTTTTTTAGTGCCAATTTTGTGCCCAACTAGGCAGTATGGAATGCAAGAGAAGGCATAAGTTATAGTCATACCCCTCATGGCCCTTCCAATAAAGCAAAGTGAATATGTAATCCACTTACAGTCAGATCATAGCAATATTTTTATTTGTAATGATCCCACATTTCAGTTGAAGAAAGTATTTATTATTCTAGGAAGAAAAACATTGGCTGAATTAATGGCAGACTCTGAATGGGCACTGAGCTCTATTCAGAATGCAAGTATTTTCAGTTAGGTGAGGTTGTTGAGGTTTGCTTTCTTTCCTGAACTCCTATGAATTAGCAAATTCTAAACCACCTGTTTTCAAATTACATAAAATTGGTGCCTGCCCTGAGTGTCTGTTTCTCTCTGCCAAGTTTCAACTTGTAACTTATTTTAAAGCTTGGTCCTAAATACCCCAAACCAATGGAATGATAGCAGGCACCACCTTGAATCACAATATTTTTGCAAGAACATGTTCAACTTTGAAATAATGACCAGGTTGGAGAAAGAAGAGGTGAGAAGGGAGGAGTAGACAAGTTTGTGTTCTTATTTTTTTTTAAACTTGCTTGAATTCATAAGTTGCTCACATTTCTGCTGTTTTTTTTTTTCCTCAATGGCCAAAGTGGGAGAGCTTTGTAGCTCACAAAAGGGGTGAACTGCATCGAATGAAGATATTTGTAGGATGACAACTGGTGATAGGGTTGTATTTCAAAATGTTCTCTTGTGATCACTTGACAGTTCTCTCTCTCCTCCTTCTTTTGGTGTTGAACACATTGCTTAATTCCTATCATCAAGAGCATGGGTTGGCAGACTTTTTTGTAAAGGACCAGATAGCAGATATTAGCCCTTGTGACCATATAGGTCTCTGTCATACAGTGTTATTTGTTTACTTTTTTTTTTTTAACAACACTTTTAAAATGCAAAATCTAATCTCTGCTTACAGGCTGTACAAAATCTTATTGCAGGTAAGATTTGGCTTGCAGGCTGTCGTTTGCCAGCTCATGCCCTCAAGAAATATGGGGTGAAATCCTGGATAAGAGTGTGTGTCAGTTATGCTAGCATGATTTCTCTCTTTGCACCACTTGCTTTGTTCTCTCCTGGTCACTGGCTTTCTCAGGAGCCAGTCCCTGGAGCCTTGCTCTCCTGTGTGATGTAATGGTGTGAAATGGTGTTTCCACTGGAAGGCCTGAAGGGGTAAATGCTGTCTCTAATTAACCTGTTCATTTAGTGCCATTATCCTTTATCTCCAATGCAGCTCTGCGAGGGGAGGATAAGGAAAGTGCTTAATTAGAGTAACTGTTTCGCATTGTCTGTGTTTGCATGATGAAGTATAAAAAGCCTGGGAGATGAAGCTGTCAGTCACTAAGCATCTTTGGGAGCCTCTTGATTTTTAGCATTTAATAACCATGCTCTGTTATGGAGTGCTGTTGAGTGAAACCTCAGGTCACAGTCTTTGTGACACAAAGACTGACCCAAGACATCGGGCATATAACTTATGGCTAATGTCCACCAACTGGATCATGTCACTGGCAAGTCGTAGCTTCAAGGATGCTTGTTTATCTATTTGCTTGTTGCTTTAGAGTATTTTAAATGGTCATTTGTCATTTTAGTTTGTTTTCTGTCTCCTTAATTGGATATTAAGTGCTTCTAGTACAGGGAATGTGCCTCATATTCTTTGAAGCTTAAAGTCTGTTAGAATATCATTGCAGTGTTCATAGGGTTTTCTAATTCTGCTAAGATACACATAACAAAATTTACCATTTTAATATACATAACATAAAATTTACCATTTGTAACCATTTCTAAGTGTACAGTTCAGTGGCAATAAGTACATTCATCACCATCCATCTCCCATTAGTCTTTTCATCTTGTAAAATTGAAACTCTATATCCATTAAACAATGACTCTTCATTCCTCCTCCTCACTCTCCCCCTGGCAACCACCATCTACTTTCTGCCTCTATGAATTTGCCTACTCTTAAGTGTCTCATATGAGTATTTGTCTTTTTGTGAATGGCTTATCTCACTTAGCATAATGTCTTTAAGATTCATCCATCTTGAAGCATGTACCAGAATTCCCTTCCTTCTTAATAAGGCTCAATGCTATTCCATTGTATGTGTATATATATCCCATTTTGTTTATCCATTTGTCCATCAGTGGACACGTGGGTTGTGTCCATTTTTTGGCAATTGTAAATAATGCTGTGCTGTTATGAACACGTTTGAGTACTTGCTTTTAGTTCTTTTCTGTAGATACCTGGAAGTGATCTTCACAATAATTTTCAGACTGCCGAACTGACACTTTTCTTTTAGGCTCTATGGTACTTCAGGTATTTTTACCATACTTTTACATGTCATCTATCCTAATAAGGTCAATTTTGTAGTAAAGAAGTTAGTTATTAGCTATGATGAACAAAAAGGATCAGTGAGCACAAACATTTATTCATCCTGTAATATCAGTCACTGGGCTTAGCTCTTTATGTGAATTACTTTACTTAAGGCCCACAGTATGTGATCTACATGTTGCAGAAGAGGAAATAAAGGCTTAGCAAGGTTAACAAGTTTACCTGAATGGAAAAATTGGCAAAAAAAAGAAAAAGGAAATAAATTTATGGCAGACAAGTTGCTACTTCAGAGTCCATGGTTCTGGGTACCAGGAAGCCATTCAGAAGAGTGGATTACATCTGTATATCTCATTATGTTCTTGGCATGGTTAGTAAAACGCTTATTATTTTCCAAAGCCTGATGTCACTTTTGAATTTCAAAATCAAATTATATAAAATAACATGTAAAATTCTTTGAAAGCTCTAAAGTGCTATATAAATGTAAATTATTAAGCCTAGTGATGGGCAGATGTTAAAATGCTGTAAATGTATGGACCCCAAACCATCTAGACTGTAAACTGTAGTGTAAGGATTATGCAAGTTTAACCATGGCCTCCCTTTGTGATTTTGTTAGAATACTGCTTCTATGCTATGTTATTCATGCCGCTTGTAACTCTTATTAGGACTGGCACTACCTTTTCAACTGCTGTTATGAACGTCACAGCTTTTTCCACTTAAGTTGGTGGGGATAAGTCCATTTCTCATATCATGTTCTTTTTTTGATATTTATTCATTTGTCTGCACTGTGCCTTAGTTTCAGCGTAAGGGATCTTTAGTTGCAGCATGCAAACACAGGTGCGGCATGTGGGATTTAGTTCTCTGACCAAGGATCTAACCCTGGCCCCCTGTATTGAGAGCATGGAGTCTTAGCCACCATGCTAGTCTTAGTCTGGACCACCATGGAAGTCCCATCACATCATGTTTATCACTTCTAGTACCCTCTGAATAAGAACCATGTCTTCAACCATCTTTGAAATCTCACAACTTTGAGGTTAGGTTTAGGTGCCAGGTAGCTTAAAGAACTGTCATGGAAGAGCCACTAGACTTAATTGTGTCACTTGAGAGGACAGAATTCAGGCCATTTGTATGCAGAGATTCTAAAGGGGCAAATTTCAGTTCAGAATACAGCGCTTAGCTGTACAGTGGTAGACTGGATCCCTTGAAAAGTAGTAAGCTCCCTGTCAGTGGCACTGTTCAAACATAGGCTAGAAAATCTCTTCTCGAGAGTCCCTTGGACTGTAAGGAGATCAAACCAGTCCGTCCTAAAGGAAATAAATCCTGAATATCCACTGGAAGGACTTATGCTAAAACTGAAGCTCCAGTGCTTTGGCCATCTGATGCAAAGAGTCAACTCATTGGAAAAGACCCTCATGCTGGGTAAGATTGAGGGCAGGAGGAGAAGGGATGACAGAGGATGAGATTGTTGGATGGCATCATCAACTCAGTGGACATGAGTCTGAGCAAGCTCCGGGAGATGGTGAAGGGCAGGGAAGCCTGGTGTGCTGCAGTCCACGGGGTCACAAAGAGTCGGACACGACTGAGCGACTGAACAACAATCAGGTGAAGAGGATTCCTACACTAGGACACTCATATTATTACTCTTCAGTTTTGGTGCATCATTGCTTTTACTTCAAGCGTCCTGAGAACTCCATTTTAGCTTTTGTCTTATTTGGTAGACAAGGCAGGTACTAAGAGGTTTTGCCTGGTTTATTTGTTGTACGAGGAACAAATAACTGTGCTGTGCTGGAGTGGCTTACAAGTAAAAGATAATTCGACCAAATCCAAATCATGGTCGAGGAGATAACAGAGTCATCTTTTTACATTCATGTTCTCCAGGGTCTCAACAGACCATGTACAAAATAGGGTTGGCAGTGAGCAAAGTGTCTGAAGTAGTTCAATAAATTTATGTTGATTATTTGATTTATTGACTTCTTTTGTGCACAGTCTTCTTGGAATTCCTCAGCATCCAGAGCTAGAAAACTTACAGTGTTTCAGTGGCTTGAGCAAGGACTTGGGATTTGGCACAAATGACATTCCCTCCTCTTTTCTGATTAACGTGGCTCCAGGCTCAACCAAAGTTAATACACAGTGTAGAATATTTTCTCATATAGAGGCCAAAAGTACTTAAAATTCAGTGCAGGTGGAATTGCTTGTTTAAGTATCAGGAGGACAGACTTGGTAATTTTAGTTGCATGTGCTTCTTATTCTGTTTTAGGAGAATTTGAGTGTTGGAGACTTTGCCTGGAAGCCAGCCTCCAGCATTGACGTCTAACACTAACCGCAAAAGCAGTCCCCCCTTTCTGCTGGCAGAGCCAGGCCCACGTCCGTGGCTGTGATCTCAGGGGAGGGCTCTTGTCCACGGCTTGGGTTTATGACTGGGAAGCCTGCCTCTTACAAAAGGTGGGGGAAAACAGAGCCAAAGTGACCCCACAGAATTTGAGCTTGAGCTTGTCAGATCCAGAGGACCCATCAAGGTCTGGGATGTGGCCCAGCTTGAACTGGCACCCATGGGCTTCACCCGAGCCAGGTGTCAGAAATGGGTAAATATCAAATTGTATCTGATGAAAAACAGGAGGAAGCAGAGCTCCCCTTACCTCCTGGAAGGAGCCAAAGTCAGCCGAATGGTGTTTGGGCTCAGATGATTCAAAAGCCACAGTCTCATGACCCAACCAAAGAAATATTCCAAACTAGCCTGAAAAAATAACAGCATGTTTTAAAAAAAATATGCTATCAAACACATTTATCTTTGACTCAAAATGAATTAAGTATTTTTCTCCTAGAATGTCCAAATACTCACTTCGTATAGAAGACTGTAGGTTAACCTCTTCTGGAGAAATACTCAGGCTTAGGATTTTCTCTTTTAAATAAAAAACTTGGTAATGATACTACATAAGAAATGTTTGATCTTGTCCGGGGCTCTCAGTTGAATTTATTGTCTATTACATGGTGGGGGGGCAGGGGGCAGGGATACCAAAATAGATGGAAGAAATAATATTTAAAAAATCAGATTTATATATCTGAAAATAACTGATTACATAACTGTTGTATCAATGAGATATTGATAAGATAGAGAAGGGGAATAAGGATAGTTCAACTGGGCTCCCTATAATGTAAACATTAAGAAATAAAAATCCAATGAACATGTAAATGTCCTAAACTTTTATAAGAAGGCAGGTAAAAGTGCATACATTTGTGAAAACACAACAAACAGTATACTTAAGATCATTACATTTCACTGTGTGCAAATTATACTTCAGTACACAAAAGGACAAAGTCAAATCAAGCTTATCTGTTGGCGCAATGATTTATGAGAAAGTTACAATATTAAGCAATTTAGGGGAGAGACATTTCCATCCCTTCAGGAAACTTTGCAAATCATTGGGGTTAACACAAATATAAGAAAATTTCAGTAATAAAAGTTAAATAAGCCAACAATGATTAAGTCATAGAATTCTAGACCTGGATGGAGCCTTCAAGATCATCATCCCTCCTAATTTAAACATTATATATGATTTAAAAACCTGAGACTCAGATAATTGCAGAGAATTATCCACAGGAATTTAGAGACAGAACTTCATCAGATGGCAGGACTGCAAGCTTAAAGCGCCTCTCCTTCCTTTTTTGTCATCCTGACTTCCTCCTGCTCCCACCTGCTATCCATCCCCAAGGCTCTGCTTTCAGCTCTCGCTGGCTTTCTCTCGCTGATTCATTAATTTCAATGTTAATATTTCTCTATTCAATCAGTCAGTACTTTTGAGTTCCTACCATATGCCCAGCCCTGTTTTATGGGAGGAAAGTACAGCACCGAGCCAAACAGACTAAGTATCTTTCCTCACAGAACTTCGTTTCTACGGGTGTCTGTGCACACAGAGTCCAGGTCGTAATTTCTGGGACACGAGCTCTGACCGATCCAGGCTCAGTGTCCTAAAGCCTCCTGCACATTGTAGCAGCGAGCTGAATGTGACAGTAATCTCAGCTTCTCACTGATTACTTCCTCCTCCTGCCTTGCCTGTGCCTGACAAATGCTTGACTCTTTTTTTTTTTTTTTTTTTAAGATTTATTTATTCTAAATTTCTGGCTGTGCTGGGTCTTCATTGCTGTGCACGGGCTTTCTCTAGTTGTGGTGAGCAGGGTCTATGTTGTGGTGCTCTGGCTTCTCATCACAGTGGCTTCTCTTGTCCGGGAGCACAGACGCTAGAGCGTGCGGGCTTCAGTAGTTGTGGCACATGAGCTTATTTGCTCCCTGGCAGGTGGGATCTTCCCAGAGCAGGGATCAAACCCGTGTTTCCTGCATTGATCAGGTGCAGTCTTAACCACTGACCACCAGGGCAGCCCTTGTTTGTTTGACTCTTCTTCTTGAACTTCTCAGTCAACCAATTTCAATTCCCTAAGCTTGACCAAATTGATATTTTCTTATATCTGTTCAGCATCTCCTTGTTACTTTGCTTGCTCTTTGGAATGTTTCAGTACTTTTCTAACGCATCTCTCATATCTCCTCTTGTCCCCAACTCTGATCTTTCCTAAATATTACTAATTTCCCTAAAACTTACTTCCTCTGTCAACCCCTTCACACACACACCTTCGCACAGACACACACAAATTACCCTTGGATCTTGTTTCAAATTAGATGGCAACAATCTTTGTCAACAAAGGCAGTTGAAAGCATAGCTCCAACCTCCTTCTCAAATCTTCTTCCATCCCCACTGCAGGTCCCTGCTTTTATTGCAGCCACAGTGGGTTCTTGGCTGCTCCCTTAGCCGGTCCCCTGTTCTCTGTCACTTTCCAGTCGCTCACTGCATTTCCTACCTGGAGCCATCGCCTGTCCACCCCCATCCTCAGCCTCTGCATACATTTCACTTACCGCCTGATCTCAGAGACCTTCCTTAATCTGATCAGCATTATTCTTCCCTCCTTTGAATGCACTTATTTCTCACTGTACTGCATTATGGTTATTCTTACTTTTCATTAAAATGATTCGATGGATTTTCATAAAATGACACATCCTTCTTGGGAAAAAATTTTCAGGTACAGAAACCTGCTTTTAGCTCCTCGTAAGAGAGAGACTACAATGAATGTGCTGCTTTCTAAGCAAATAAGCTCTCTGCAGATTATGTAACAAGGAACAATTTCAGGTACAGAAATTTTCAGGTATTTTCAGGTATAGAAACACCTATAATCTTTTCACCCAGATATGCTTTTCCTTGAGCATCTCTCCATCCCTCTGTGCGGATATACAAACATTGATGAAGTCTGTACACATTCCCACAAATGAAATCAAATTTTCTGTCATTTTTTTTTTCTGTTGATATATTCTGGTGCTCTTTTAATGTTACTTGGTAGAATAGCAAAGTGTAATTTTCAGTGGCCGCAAGGTATTTTATTGTTTGGCTTTTCCATAATCTAACAACCACTGCTTGTTCTTTGTTGGTGGTGGTGGTGGTGGTTTTTATTTTTAAGCTTGCCTTCATTTATTTATTAGGAGGTGCAGGGTAGAGGCTGTTATGTGTTCTGGCCCGTGTGCTTAACACAGCCTGTGTAAAACGCAAGTGAGCAGTCTGTCGTGGCCCTTGACAAGAACTGTCTCTGACATGCCACTCCATGTGGTTCAGGATCTGAAAAAATGTTTGAAGATCTCATAAAGAGGTTAGAGAAGATTGACCTAAAATCCCGAGTAAAATTGTCGCCTTTTTTTTTTTTAACTGCTTTGAACAGCGTTGTGCCTCCCATCGCCTGCAAGAAAGCCATTCATTGTTCCTTGTTACATAATCTGCAGAGAGCTTATTCGCTTAGAAAGCAGCACGTTCATCGTAGTCTCTCTCTTACGAGGAGCTAAAAGCAGAATCTGTTCTGTGTCTCTGAGGCATTCTTCGCAGCACAGACCTCATGCTATCCTTAATTAGCCAGAGCATTCCCAGCCAAAAACCCCAGTGCCTGGGCTTGACAAAAGTCTGTTTTTTTTTTTTTTTTTTTTCTCCCATGGAAAGGGTGAAGCCTGCCTCTCTGTCGAGGGGCCCCTCCGTGAGACAAGCAACAGCAGGGTGGTGGGGAGCTCTCAGATCAGCCAACGCGGTGAAACACGCTGCCAGCCTCCAGAGGACTTGCTGTTTGCCTCCTCCTTTCCTCTCGAGGTGGGATCTCCATCCGACCTTTCTTTCGTGCTCTAAGTACCTCAGCACCACGAGACCAGCCACTTCTCCTGCCCGTACTCCTGTCTCTTTCCTGTTTCTGGCTTTAGGCACCAGGCTACCCAACATCCCTCAGCCACCTTCCAGTCACTTGCACTGATGATGTATGCGATTAGCGGCCTCTGCTAGTTCATTAGGAGATTAAAAGAAAAAGAAAGGAAAACCAGGAGATGGTGTGCCTGTCACTGTGAAGTGAAGCTTGACGGGAACACCCTCACTGTCCCTCCCCGCTGCCCCTCCTGCCATGTGTCTGAGGTCTTCCGTGCGCATGCGCTGGTGGCCGCCCGCGTTCCGAGGCTCTGCCATTTGCTCAGTGGGGGGGACGTTTTCTTAGCCGAGCGGTGCACCGCTCTGCCTGAGGGATTGAGAACATATTGCTTGGCAGGTGGGCCTGCTCAGATGCACTGGCTGTTGTTTCAGCACTGACAGGGAACATACATCACGCAGGCCCATTATGCCAGCATAAATCCATGGTAACCTGTTCAAGAGGGCTGCACCAGCAAACAAAGTGTTTGGGTCTTAATAGGTGATATTTTTGAAACATATAATTGGGATCTGAGAAGTAATTCTGGGTGACAGGCCACTCCTCCTGCCATCTTCCCAGAAACTGGGCCTACAGCAAAATACCACTCCTGTCATGCCGCACGAAGATGACTGCCATTCCAGCTCGGCTCCAGGCAGCTGTGCGCGGCGCCAAGCGTGCCAAGAGATGGCCTGTGCAGGGAAAAGAGCCTTCAGTTTCCTGGTCTCTCCTTTCTGCCTTGGTGCTCAGTACTACTGGCAAAAGCCGTTCCTGGCGATGTCAGTGGAAAACGTCAGAGCTCCCCTCCTTAGCCTACTAATATGAGCTTGAAAGGGAGCTAGAGTTTGCTGTGGTGTTGGGTAGAGGACAGATAAGCCTCTGAGTGGGGGACTCTGAGCTTTCTCATGAACAGAAGCTGCTATTCATTTCCCCTGCTGGACGCCAGCAGGAGAATGAGATATTAATGAAGTCCCTGGGCAGAGCGTGATGGGACTCGGCTCTCACAGCCTGGCTGCTTCCCCATGGGGAAGGTGGGCAAGTGACTGCCAGCTCCTGGGGGATACAGCAGGTAAAGGCGGACACGGCCTTGGTTACCTGCCACACTGTTGTCCGAATTCCAAAAACTCAGTGGGTGAGAGAGCGCTTTACACAGGTCGACATTGGCTTTGTCTCCTGGAGTCCCAGTGCGTGTTCCTCATGAAGCATAGCCTACATTCCTGCACTCCCACCGTGCAGACTGGTCACCAGTCTCCGCTCCCTGCACTTAGTCATCAGTTACTTTCTGTGTCCCCTCCAAATGGCATTCTTCTTGAGGATTGGTGCTTGGCTGAGTTCTGGGTTCCTGGGGGGTGCAAAAAAAGAAAGAAAGGAAGATGCTCATTAGTAAAGAGAAAAGCCATTGTTGGGTCATTGTGGAGTTGTTGGCTTTTCCTTTATCTTCTTGATTTCCAGGCCGTCATAACTCCAATATGTTTCAGTATGACTTGCCAAATGAAAACTGGGTGGCAATATTGTATTATTTCATTTTCATTCTGCCAAACAGCTAAGACAGTATCAGCACCGTAGCATCTGCATCCTCTCTTGCTACAACAGAGTTTGTTTCCCTCAAGCAGACCAGAAAACTCATGAGATCAAGGATCTTCTAAATTTTAAGGACCAGCGGGAAGACTGTTGGGAATGTGAGCAGTCGCAGCCGGTTTTAAGAAACATTGGGTTTCCGATAGCCTGGCAGAGAAAGGTAATTGTGAGAGACACGGACCTCACCGCACCCTGGACATGGCCCAGCCATCACTTTGCCAGTTTCACTGTTCGCTTTTGTTTCTGCTCAGCAGTGTGGTCAGTCACGACACAGCTCTGTGCCAACACGGAAAGCTTCCTTAAGACAGGCTTAGGTGCTCTGTCCCCAGATGTCCTGGGTTACGAGGTCTGTAGTGAAGCCTGGGAATTCATACCTCTGAAATGTTCCCTATGTGATCTGTATCCTAACAACCTGTGGGCTTTGGTTTGGGAAGGACACAACACTGCAAACCTCAGCATCTCCCCCAGTCTTACTGCTGCCTTGGGCAAATCCATCATCAGTTTCACCTATGAAATACTCTTTTAATCTAAATGACTTTAGTTTCTAAATTTTTAATGAATTGATTTTTATTGATGTGTAATTGACTTATCATATTAGTTTCAGGTGTTCAACATTGATTCATTTTTTTTATTGAACTGTAGTTGACTTAAAATATTATATTAGTTTTAGGTGTACAGCTTAGTGATTTAATATTTTTATACATTATGAAATGATGACCACTATGAGTCTAGTTACCATCTGTCACCACACAGAGTTATTACAATATTATTGACTATATTCCTAGTGCTGTCACAAGGATGTAGTGTACAACCTGACTTGATTTTTTTTTAAAATAAAAGAGCCTTATTGAGATATGAGTCACATAAAGTTTGCCCACTAAAGTCAGTGATTTTTAGTATATTTACGACCTTTTAGTATATTGTGCAACTATCACCACTCTCGTAATTCCAGAACAGTTTCATCATACCAAAAAGAAGCCCCATACCCACTCGTTCTGACCTCCAGCCCCTGGCAACCCCTAATCTGCTTTCTATCTCTGTGGATTTGCCTACTCTGGATATTTAACCTTTCAAATATTAAAAGCTGATGGGACACGAGTCCAGTTATTTTTTAGGGATCTCGAAGGAAAATTTTTCTAACTCTCCAGTGATGGCTTCTGGGTGTGACATGTTTTATGGTTAGAAATGCACCACTCAAGTCTAACTTTTACTTCCTTGTCTAGTATTAGCCTAATGGATAAGGCGTCTGACTTCAGATCAGAATATTGCAGGTTTGTGTCCTGCCACAGTTGCAAGGGGATGAATTGCTTTTTGAGGGCTTCCTTGGTGGCCCAAGCTCCTGCAATGCAGGAGCCGCAGGAAACTTGGGTTTGACCCCTGGGTCAGTAAAACCCCCTGGAGGAGGAAATGGCAACCCACTCCAGTATTCTTGCCTGGAGAATCCCATGGACAGAGAAGCCTGGTGGGCTACAGTCCATGGGGTTGCAAAGAGTCAGACATGACAGAAGCATCTTAGCATGCACGCATGTAGTATTAGCCCCTATGGTATTAACACATATTCTCTTGTTCATCTTCTCTGCCTCTCTTTGGTCATTTCACCAACCCTCAAATTCTTGATAGACTCAAACATCGAGTCACCTCCAACTTATCTGTAGGATGAATGATGTCAGTATTCCTATCCCTCTGCTCAGGTTTACCCAGGATTTTCTCCTGTTTCCTCTTCTCATTCATCTAAATAATGAAGTGTCCACCCTTTCCTCTAAGGTGAAGGCCTCCATTGTGCCCTCTATTCCAGTTCCTCCAGAACTTAGCTTCTGAGTATCTTCATTTTCTTTCTTCAACCTATAAAAATACTGAATAGTTCACACTTAAAAATTTTTTTTGCTTCAATCCTGCTGCCCCCTCAAGCTCCCATTCTATTTTTCTCATTCCCTTCGCTGTCAAACCTTTTGAAAGCACAGTTTGCTGTCACTGTTGGTGCTTCTTTTCCACCCACTCCCACCTTACTTTTTGCACTCATAATTCTGCCTTCATTCCCTGACTGAAATTCCTCTCTTCGTGGTTCATGGTGTCATCTTATTTGCCAAGCCCAGTAACTTTTCTGGATTCCTATCATCATGACCTTTAGGTGCATAGAACCACACTGCCTATCTCTCCATCTTGAAACATTCTTTTTTCTTTGGCTTCTTCTACCTTTGGCTTCAATGCTCAATGCCTTCCTAAATATGGATGCCCCCTCTTATATCTGTCTCCTTACTTTTTCCTTCCCCAATCTCATAACACCATCTGGCTCCTAACTGTGTGGATAGCTTCCAAAACTGTCTTCACCACTTGGATGTCCTGCCAGCTTCTTACACTCATTGCTCAAAACAGAACTCATACCCTGGCAGGCTTTCTGTCTTCCCTAATTCTAGCCATAGTGTGACCCAGGGTTGAAAGCTTGACTTCTTTCTTTCAACTCCTTGATCATCGTAGATGACAGCCATCATGAATAAAATAGCCCATTTGTTCCATCTAGGCTTTATTTCTTCATCTCTTGTCCTATTGGTCAATGCAGTTGTCCAGATCCACCTCTTCATTGTCTTTTATCAAAACTATCACTCGGCCCTTCTATCTCTGCCTCACTCCATCATACATATTGCTGCCAGATACTAATCCACCTTCTGACAGACTTGATTATATCATTTCCTTAGGCAACAATCTTTCAAATTCCTTTAATCCTACTGAATATGTTCTATTAATATAGTCTTAACCTAACTTGTGAGGCCTTCTGCAACCTGAACCTTGTCTTCCATTCCAAGTGTATTTTGTACTCTTCTTCTTCCTGTTCTCTATGTTCTAGTCTAAGCAAAACGCTGATTATTTCTTTCACCTTCACAAGTTCTCATTTCTAAGCCCTTGTTTATTCTGTATCTTTTATCTAAAATGATGTTGTTTATCTCTGCCATTTCTGTTGAAATCTTGTCACCCTTCAGATCCGTTCTCTTCCATGAAATCTTCTTGTCATAGAATTTCTCTCCTCGTTGGATTTCCAGAATTCCTTGTGTGTGTGTGTGTGTGTGTGTGTGCGTGTAAGGGGTGGGAAAGGACTTTTAGCACTTTGTCTTGTGTTTCACTTATTTATGTGCTTGTCTTATCCAGTCCTCCAAGATAGAAGCCTTGCATTTTCATTGTTGTAACTCCTATAACAGCTGATAGAGTACTGTAAGTGTAGTATATTATGAATAAATATTTCTTGAGTGAATGAATTTTTTAACCTCTATAAAACACAGGAGATATAAACTAAACTCGTGGATGACAGGCTTTATGTCAGTGTCAAGAGAGTTCTCAGTAGTTTCTAAACTATTATTTTCAATCAATCCAAGTGCAAGACTTAGATGAAGGAAGCTTGAGAGAATTGTAGCAAACCTGACATCATCTTCCTTGCAATGTCTTACATTTGCATAATATTTTATACCATTTGATAGTACTTTCACATCTTACATGACCCTCTCTTTATCTATGTAGGCTTAGAAATTATTCTAATACCTGGCAGTTCATAAATGGTCACTTGTGGTCTGGGGAGTTAGTGACTTAACCAATGTTAGGTGATTAGATAGTGGCAGCGCCTAAACACAGGGACATATAGACTGTCTGTAAATATTTGAAGAGCTATCTTGTAAAAGAAGATTAAATCTCATTTTTTATTCTTTATTTTCTCAGAGGACTGAAAAAGTACAGGCAATTTATGCTAAACTATAGAGAAAAATCGTTTAACAGATCCATTGCAAGATGGTGTTGACTGTCTCCATTGTTTAAGAGGAGATCAGGGACAGCAAGCTGGCCAACCAGGTGTAGGATGTTTCATTGCAGTGAGTGACTGAAAGGCTCATTTTGCCAAGGTCCTTTCTTCTTATGCAATTCTGCAATTCCTTTTTAGGTTGGCACTGTGCTCCTATATTCTAGAATCTAAGATTTGATATCTGACTTTCTTTAGAACTGAGCTTTAAGAAAATGTAGCTAGGGTGTGGGATGATCCACCATTCAGATCCTAAATCTTTCATAGAATGGGGACCCCAGCTTACCCCAGCCACTGTATATAACTGTCAGTGGATCATCTGCAGGTGGGAACATAAAAAACACATTTTCACCCAATTGTTTAGTGCCTATAGCTGCCAGCCCAGGAAGAAATGAAGTTTGCTGAAAAGCTCACAGATGCCAGCATCACATGTAGCCGGCCCAGTCTGGCACTCCACGCACCTGTCTGGTGTCATGGACATGGCAGGCAAGCCCAGCATTCTCTCAGAATGGCATCGTCTGTTGGAAGGAGGTCGGTGACTCTAATGAGATCCAAACTTTTCCTTGAAATGGGGACTTGCCTAAAAAGGCAACGGCGACAGAACAGCCAAATGGAAATCATGATATTTCACTGAACTCAGAACCAAATCTGCCTTTTTGTTCCGTCTTTATAGAAACATTTTGTGTGCCATGTGCCTTGGGAGCCAAGAAGAAATCATACTTTGGCTCCCTGTTCTACTTCACGAAGCTCAGATACTGTAAATACCCTCCTCTCCTCTCATAACATTAAATTTTTCATGAATTCATCATAAAGGAGCCACTTTGTAGGTTTGGCTGGTACCAGTGAAAGACTTCATTTTCTATTTCACAGTAACTTTTTCAGTGCAAAAAATTATGGGTGCAATGTTGAAAAGACTAGAATTATTCATCAAGTCTTCACTGCCTGCAAATTAAGAGAATTTTTCTGAAACCTATCTGGGAGAATGCAGACACAGACATGCATATTTTAGATGATGCTACATCTCAGCTATCACCATCTAATCTTTCTCAGGAGAATAAGGGGTAAAGGAGGGCATGTGTGTTCTGATTTCTTATGGACTCATTCAGGAGTCCACACCAGCTCACAAGTTTCCCCTGCCTTCCAGTGTTCCTGTTAGTCACGAATGCACTGTAAAGCAGCAGTCCCTGACCTTTTTGGCACCAGGAACCAGTTTCATGGAAGACGGTTTCTCCATGGACTGGTATGGAGTGATGGATAATTCAAGTCTATTACATTTATTGTGCACGTTATTTCTATTATTATTACGTCAGCTCCACCTCAGACCATCCGGCATTAGATCCCAGAGGTCGGGGGACACCTGCACCAAAGGATAGAATCTTTACTGTGTTATGCATTCGTGGAAATACCAGTAGCTTCGTAGTTGGATGCAAAAGATGTTCTAAAGAGTCAGCATAGCGAAACGCAATGGTGCATCTGAGTCCCCTGCAAGGCTTGTTGAAACACATGCTAGGCCCCACCTCAGGAGTTTCTGATTCAGTAGATCAGGGGTGGAGCCCAGGAATTTGCCTTTTGACGAGTTTCCAGGGAGCACTGATTGTGCTGTTGTAGGACTACATTTTGAGAAACACTGACATACTGAGAGAGTGTCAGTTAGAAGTCAGCAAACCTCGCTTCCAGCACTGAGTCCACTCTTAATCAACCACGGGTCTGTGGACAAGTGCCTGGGCCTCTTCCCTCATCTCTAAAAGAAAGGTAATGACCCCTGATCTAGGTGACCTAGGGTGACTTTGACAATAAAATCTGAGAATCCACAGGAAAGCACTTAGCACTTTTGCAAGGACTTGAAGCATGTAGTTACTGTACTGAGGAGAGTTCAGTTCAGTCACTCAGTTATGTCCGACTCTCTGCAACCCCATGGACTGCAGCACACCAGGCCTCCCTGTCCATCACTGACTCCCAGAGTTTACTCAAACTCACGTCCATTGAGTCGGTGATGCCATCCAACCGTCTCGTCCTCTGTCATCCCCTTCTCCTCCCGCCTTCAATCTTTCCCAGCATCAGGGTCTTTTCACATGATTCAGTTCTTTGCATCAGGTGGCCAAAGTACTGGAGTTTCAGCTTCAGCATCAGTCCTTCCAATGAATATTCAGGACTGATCTCCTTTAGGATGGACTGGTTGGATCTCCTTGCAGTCCAAGGGACTCTCAAGAGTCTTCTCCAACACCACAGTTCAAAAACATCAATTCTTTGGCACTCAGCTTTCTTTATAGTCCAACTCTCACATCCATACATGACCACTGGAAAAACCATAGCTTTGACTAGACGGATCTTTGTCAGCAAAGTAATGTCTAGGTTGATCATAGCTTTTCTTCTAAGGAGCAAGCGTCTTTTAATTTCATGGCTACAGTCACCATCTGCAGTGATTTTGAAGCCCAAAAAAATAAAGTCTATCACTGTTTCCACTGTTTCCCCATCTATTTGCCATGAAGTGATGGGACCAGATGCCATGATCTTAGTTTTCTGAATGTTGAGTTTTAAGCCAAACTTTTCACTCTCCTCTTTCACTTTAATCAAGAGGCTCTTTAGTTCTTCTTCGCTTTCTGCTGTAAGGGTGGTGTCATCTGCATATCTGAGGTTATTGATACTTCCGGCAATCTTGATTCCAGCTTGTGCTTCATCCAGCCCAGCATTTCTGATGATGTACTCTTCATATAAGTTAAATAAGCAGGGTGATTATACAGCCTTGACCTACTCCTTTCACTATTGGGACTTAATCTGTTGTTCCATGTCCAGTTCTAACTGTTGCCTCCTGACCTTCATATAGATTTCTCAAGAGGCCGATCAGGTGGTCTGGTATTCCCATCTCTTGAAGAATTTTCCACAGTTTGTTGTGGTCCACACAGTCAAAGTCTTTGGCATAGTCAATAAAAGCAGAAGTAGATATTTTTCTGGAACTCTCTTGCTTTTTCGATGATGGAGCGTATGTTGGCAATTTGATCTCTGGTTCCTCTGCCTTTTCTAAAAGCAGCTTGAACATCTGGAAGTTCACGGTTCATGTATTGTTCAAGCCTGGCTTGGAGAATTTTGAGCATTGCTTGAGTTGCGTGTGAGAGGAGTACAACTGTGCAGTAATTTGAGCATTCTTTGGCGTTGCCTTTCTTTGGGATTGGAGTGAAAACTGACCTTTTCCAGTCCTGCGGCCACTGCTGAGTTTTCCAGATTTGCTGGCATATTGAGTGTAGCACTTTCACAGCATTATCTTTTAGGATTTGAAATAGCTCAACTGGAATTCCATCACCTCCACTAGCTTTGTTCGTAGTGATGCTTCCTAAGGCCCACTTGACTTTGCATTCCAGGATGTCTGGCTCAAGGTTGGTGATCACACCATCATGATTATCTGGGTCGTGATCTTTTTTGTATAGGTCTTCTGTGTATTCTTGCTACTTCTTCTTAATATCTTAATATCTTCTGCTTCTGTTAGGTCCATACCATTTCTGTCCTTTATCATGCCCATCTTTGCATGAAATGTTCCCTTGGTATTTCTAATTTTCTTGAAGAGATCTCTAGACGCTCCCATTCTGTTGCTTTCCTCTATTTCTTTGCACTGATGACTGAGGAAGGCTTTCTTACATCTCCTTCCTATTCTTTGGAAATCTGCCTTAAAGGAAGGCAACTTGGAGGAGTGTCAAGATGCGGACATTCTATCAAACTCAGGCACATAGGTATCACTACTACCATGCTAAGAAGGGACTAACAAAGACAAGATGGAAATATTTTAGGGAATTCCTCTCCTCTGAGGCCTTTCTCTGAGAAATGTCAGATACCCCAGTTTATTCCCATTCTATACTATATAGCCAGGTTGAATTATGAGATGGAGCACTGTTTCTCCCAACTGTCCTGTTATTCAGAATTCCCTGGGACACCTAACAGTGTACAAAAGCCAGGCCCATTTTCCTACTTCAAGGAACCTGGACCTTGTGGTGATTCTTCAGACCCTCCCGAATTTGAGAACCGTTATATGTGGGCTCATGACAACTAGGAAAGAAACTGTATACTCTAGACAATGGTTCACAACCTGTCTGTGCACTGAGATCAACCCAAGGAGCCTTAAATTCCACATGTGTGGGCCACTATCCAGTCAAGTTGAACCATAATTTCTGGAGTTGCAGTCTGAACATCACTACCATCTTCAAAAGCTCCTCAGTTATTGGATGTGCAGTGACAGCTGAGAACCACTGACTTAGAAAGAGTCCCCTGTCATGACATCAGTCCCCTGTCATGACATCAGCAAACATGCTGTGTGTGTGTGTGTGTTGGCTGGTCTCTTTCCCACACCATTTGGTCAGGACACTGAGGGCAGCTCTGGTGCCTAGAAACCAGTCCAGCACCTTCCACTGCCTTAGATGCTCCAGGTGTATTGGTTGTAATTGTGAATGAATGAAGTGCCAAGGGAACTCATACCAAAACGTCCCCACATTTAAATAGTTTATACAAACACGGCCTTTTGTAGCATTCAGACCCTCACATTGAGAAAGTATTTATCGAAAAATTTGCAGAATCACCATCACAGGGTATCAGTTGAACAATTTCTAGAAGAGGAGTCAACCCTAGGTATAATTTATTCTTCCAGGTGGGACCAGGAAGAATAATTTGCCAGGGAGCATTTGCATTGCAGAGCTCTGAGAACACTAAGTGGGGAAGCAGTTGAACACCTACTGTGTGCCAGACATTGTCATGTGTTCTCGCTTCCCAACAAACTTGCATCCTTCCTATCTTTTTTTTCTGAGGGGAGAAAGAAACAGCAGCAAATTGCCCACAGTGGGAAGCTAGAGGGAGCTCGTTTGATTCCAGAGCCCAAATTCCATTTCAATGTTGTTCAGTCACTAAGTCGTGTCCAACTCTTTGCAACCCCATGGACTGCAGCACGCCAAGCTTCCCTGTCCATCACCATCTCCTGGAGTTTGCTCAAACTCATGTCCACTGAGTTGGTAATGCCATCCAACCATCTCATCCTCTGTCTTTCCCTTCACCTCCTGCCTTCAATCTTTGCAGCATCAGGGTCTTTTCCAATGAATCAGCCCTTCACATCAGGTGGCCCATGTATTGGAACTTCAGCTTCAACATCAGTCCTTCCAATGTCTATTCAGGGTTGATTTTCTTTAGGACTGATTTGATCTCCTTATAGTCCAAGGGACTCTGAAGAGTCTTCTCCAACACCACAGTTTGAAGGCATCAGTTCTTTGGCACTCAGCCTTCTTTATGGTCCAATTCTCACATCCATAGATGACTACTGGAAAAACCATAGCTTTGACTTTGGACCTTTGTCATAAAGTGATGTCTCTGCTTTTTAATATGCTGTGTAGGTCTATCATAGCTTTTCTTCCAGGGAGCAGGAAAAACTATGGCTCTTTTAATTTTGTGGCTGCTGTCACCATCCGCAGTGATCTTAGAGCCCAAGAAAATAAAGTCTGTCACTGTTTCCACTTTTCCCCCATCTATTTGCCATGAATACTTATTTATTTTAAATGATATTTATTTAAAATATTTATTTGGCTGTGTTGGGTCTTAGTTGTGCAGTGGACTCTCTAGTTTTGCACACAGGCTGCAGGCCCCAGCCTCCAGAGTACTTGAGCTCAGTAGTTACACTGCATGCGGGATCTTAAGTTCCCTGCCCAGGGATCAGAGCCACGTACCCTGCATTGCAAGGCAGATTCTTAACCACTGGATCACTAGGGAAGTCTTCCATATTTATTTTAAAGCCCCTCAGATTTTCTCCAGCCACCTGTGCCTGGGCAAGGTGGCTGGAGGGAAGGCACCTTGGAGGTGCCTTCTGGAGGGAAGGCTGGAGGCAAGGGAGGCTCCCTTGCCTGTCCTGAGGGCTCCTCCCAGCCATGTGCGGCTCCACCCAGCGCTTCCTGCCTTCTGTAACAGGCTTTCTCTAGCAAGTTCTTACTCATCCATGACCTGATTAATTGCCTGATCACCTTCATAAGGGCTCAGGTACCCTCCTCCCTCCTGGTATCCTGGGCCAACCAGGGTGCTGAGCTTGTTATCCCCGGAGCTTTGTATGTGTGCATTTTCTTGGCTCTTCTTCCATGTAGACAGGGATGTCCTTGAGGGCAGGAACTGTTTCTTGCCCCAAGTTTCTTGCAGGAACTTGTTCTCTTAGCCTCATGTATTTCCTAGCCCTTTGGAGGCACCCAGTGTTTTTTTTTTTTTTTTTAAAGAACGAATGACAGGAGAAACTCATCTGCCAGCAAAGATCTCCAGAAACACTTCAGCATGTGTGCATGTGTTGTGCTTCAGAATATTTTAGAAACATTTTCCAGATTTAATTGAGGCTTCTGGGAAGCCTTGCTGTGTTCTTCCTTGCGAAAAATAGAAGGTCGTTACCAGGAAGTCTCAGCGTACCGTATTTATCTGGTGAGTTTTGAAAATACTGAGTAATGGGACTAATGACTCAACATAGTAGTTTCCAAACTGTGAGGTAATCTTTGGACTTTGCAAGATTATTATATTAAGTGTACTTTTTAGTCTGTCAGTAAAAAATAAAAAGCCTGTATTTTCACATTAGAATTCAAAGAACATCTGCTGCGTATTGTAAATAACATATTTTGAAAACCAACTGATGCATACTCAGCCTGCCTCCGCCTGCTAACCATAGCCGGTCCTTAAGACGGGCTTCAGTGGGCCACTGGGACGCTCTTGCCAGCACCCCACCATCTCCCATAAATCTCCAGACACCTGTGGCCCCCTCGACACACTCGGCAACGTGAGGTTTTCATTTTCCTATTTTCAGTTGGGATCAGAAAGGGACTGGATTCCTGGATGATTTAGAACTGTTAAGAGTGCTTTTTCATGGAGTCAGGCTTAACAAGGCTTTCCACTGAGGCCCTTCCTAAGGATATGAAACCTCAGAGAGCCACCACTTGCCCTTGCCCAGGGCCAGTGACCCCTCCAGCTTCCGACAGGAGGGTGTACTGTTTGCTGCTCTGCCTGCAGGGAGGACAGAACTCAGAGCTCCTCCATCTGAGCCAGGCCTTCTCCCAGCAGCGCTGTCAAGTCCTCCTGCCCAGATCTCACCTCCTCGTGGGACTGAAAAACTCAGTCAGCTTTCTCCCTTGTTCCTTCTCAGTTTGTCTTGTTAGCACTCTTTCCTAGCAAGTAAGCACCATATGTCTTCTTGGGGAACTTGTTTTCAGGAGATCCCCAGCACATGTGTGCTGGCTTGGAAGAGCGGGGCGGGGGGGTTGTTGGGCTCACCAGCCGTCCTCAGCAGAGTGCAGCTTTTGAGGGGTGCCATCTGCCCTGTGGGCTGCTTTGTCCTGAAGCATGAACCCGGTATTTCCCTGGTACTTTCTGGGGGTCACGGAAAAGAGCCTGGCTCACAAAGGGGTGTTTCGGGGCCACAGGGAAAGCCTGGGCTCACTCTCTGCATTGGTTCCTCGTTATCTGACAGGTTCTGTCCCACAAACACCTCTTCCTTGATCTTGCTCTCTGTCCTCATGGAGTGGATAGCGCAGCCTGATTATACGAGGGGGACATTGTGTGCTCTTCTTTTGCTTTCTTGCTCTTAACCAGTCGCCGGTGCCAAAGCGTGCGACTAATATGTTCCGCGTTTGAAATCATTCATTTTCTGTAACGTGGAGCCCAGCATCCTGCTTCTAACTTTAATACCTGTCTCCTTTGAAAGCCAGCTTGTCGAGCATCCAATCTGTCTTTTTTTTCTTCTTCACTTTCCCCCTTTTTTCCTTGCGCTCAGGCTGTCTTTTATCAAAAACCAGTCAGAGGGTGAGCCATTGACACCTCATGGCATGCAGCAGCTTGAAGCATCTTCTTCATTCACCTTGACATCTTTGTGGCAAAAAGAAAGCAAGGGTTGGGAACCCTTTCTATTCATCCGGGCTTCCACCAGAGCTCGCTCTTTGAAAGCGGCTTCACAAACAGCCTTATTGGTTGTTATTGCTACCTGTCTCCCTGGAGGTTTTACCAGTTGTTTTGAAAGGCTGGCTATTTTCTGTTCCCTCAAGAATTCACCTTACCTAGGCCTCTTCATTGCTTCCCCTGTCCCTACAGAATCAGTAAATAATAATAATTGCCAGACCTTGTTTTGAGTTTTCCTGTGTGCCAGCAGCTTTGCATGGTTTCGTGTCATTCTTACAACAACCTTTAGAAGTAGTGCCCATTTTAAAGATGAGGAGACTGATGCATGAGGGGTTTTGTCCCTTGGTGGAGCTAAGACGTGAACCTAAGCATTTGAACTTGAATGCCCAGGCTTTTTACAAATAAGCTAAGCTGCCGGGTCCCCTATACTCTCAGTCACTCATTTGGATTTTGCTAACTTAGTCTTCGGTTTATCCATGGAAGGACTAGATTGCAGCAAAAATGAGGTGAATGAAAGATAATCTATGGTCTGAAGTTCTAAGGGATAAGGCAGACTCCCAGCAGTCACTGTGGCCCATTAGATAAAACAGTATTTCTCAGTAGCACAGAGAATATTAACAAGAGTGGTGGAGAAGGCGTGGTGAGGACCATAGGGGAGAGAGTGGGGACCGAGTTCTGATACAGCCCAGGGTGATAAAGTAGTCATGGTTAATCACTGGCTAATCATGATTCTAAGACTGCACAGTGTTCACTAACTAGAAGCTACCACTGGTTGAACATATGTATTACATGACGCTGTATGCTTTCATTTAATAATCCCTCATGATTCTATGAGATGAGTATTATCTCACCTTTAAAGAAGAATAAGTTCAGGGAGGTTAACTTGACCCAAGTTTGCTTGGATCTTAAATGAAAAAAAAAAAAAAGGAGATTTGATCCCAAAGCTATCTGTCTTCAACATCTGTACTCCGTTCCTCCTTCCTTGCCAGCCTGTACCCATTATGAAATTTAACCAGAATCACTGTCATTGTTAGTAGGCCATCCTACTGGTAATGGAAAGAAATAGAAGGATCTTATGTTTGTGGACCAGAGAGTATAGCTGAGCAGAGTATACAAAGGTTTGCACTCCTGGTCCCATCAGTGACCTTATCATGTTCAAGTGGTCCCAGCAGTCAGCTGCCATGTTCTTTTTTTCCTAAGGCAAAGTTGCCAACATGTATTTTATTATATGATGGAATTGGGCACAGCAAATGTAATATTTTTATGCACAATCATTTCACTTTATCCATTCAGATTCTCATGTATTCTGTGTATAATTTCTCACTCTTTGCTAATATAACGATCTCAAATTACCTTTGATTTTTTTCCATTACTTCGTATGTCTTAGTCTGTTCAGGCTGCAAATACCACAGACAGGGTGGCTTAGAAACAACGGAAATTTATTTCTCACAGTTCTGAAGGCTGGGAATTCCAAGATCAAGCTGCCGACATGGTTGTGTCCTGCTGGGAGCACTCTTGCTTATTCATAGCTGGTCATCTTCTTTCAGCTGCCCATGTTCTTCATGTAGATAGGATTTTAGTTAGACAATCTTGCTTCATGGAGGATTGCTTCTAGAATGATCGCTGGTTGCCAGACTTTGTAGAGGGACACATATATGGGTTCAGGGAGGCGTCAGAAGTCAGGGGAGCTGGGAATGTGTACCCAGCCCTGCTCTTCAACCACCTGTACAGCCTTGGTGACCTCGCTGAACTCTCTTCAGCCTCTGCTCTTTAATCTATACATCATGTCAGGTAATTCCAGGGTTTGTTTTAGCTCTAAATGATGATTGCTCTCCACTCTCAGGCCATTTATGTTACACACAGAGGAAGAGCCCTGTTAACCAGTGACATATGTAGCTAGTTAATTGAGAAAGCCATTTAAAGGAAGAAGTCACAAAAAAGAAAACGTTATCAACATTTAATTTTTTAAAAAAGCAGCTTTATTGTAGTGTAATTGATATACCAAAAACTACACGTACGTGTACAATTTGGTAAGTTTTGATGTATGTACCATCCACCATATCACCATTACAATCAGGCTAGTGAACATACCTGTCACTCCAGAGTTTCTTCATGCCCCTTGCTTGTCACTTCCTCCCCTTCATTCCACCAATCCTACCCACCGCCAAAGCAACTACTGACCTCCTTTCTGTCACTACAAATTACTTTCCATGTTTTCTACATAATTATTTAGAGTTTTGTCTGTGTTTTTGTGTGTTTCAACCCATGAACAAAGTATTTTTCCATTTATTAGGTTGTCTTTAATTTTTCTTAAGAATATTTTATATTTTTCAATGCATGGCTCTTTCAGGTTTTTTGTCAGAATCAGCCCTAAATATTTCATTTTGGTGAAATTATTGTAACACACACTTTTAAAATTTCAATTCAGTTTCATTGTTGCTATTATAATTGGCTAGTACAATTAATTTTTCTACAATGATTTTCAATTATATATAATGAGAATATATTGTAATTATATATTCTATATATTCTGCAATTATGCTAAATTTACTTTCTGTCATTCAGATTACATGTTTAGAGTATTATATACTGTGTATTCTTTTTTGATCTTCTTTCATTCTACATATTATTTAGCCAGTTGGATGCAAAGATGTATGTAGTGTGTGTGGTATCACTCAGTAAGCTGTACAGAGAGCATAACAGAAAGGAATAGTTACTCCAGGTAATAAGGGAAATGGAAGTTGATTGAGAGCTCCTGGAACTCTTCCATTGCTGTAAACAGTACTCCTGACCTTAAGCACCCAGTGAGCAAAATGAGCTTTTGGTCACAAGCCCTACTATGTAAGGAACACAAATAAGTCAACTATGACTTATCTTCACAGGTTCAAAAGTATCCATGACCTGGGGTAGCTCCTTATATCAGCTTTAACTACAATGATAGCAAATAGGATGAGGTTGAAAGAATCCTGGATTGGGCTCAAATAGGTCTGACTATCAGGAGCTCTGTCTATGTTGTTGAGCAACCTTGGGTAAATTCATGTTTCAGAAGGTCACCTTGAAGAATAAAGGAGCATTTCTTTTGTGTCAATTAGGTACCCCTTCTTTGTGCGTTGGATTTCCATTCCAAGATGTATGACGGTGCATTGTCCCCACCCAGGTGGTCCTTCTGCCTGCAGGTCCCGCACCTCCCAGTGTCTGCGGGAAGTGAATAAGGCAGAACACCCAGGGCACAGGAAGCAGCTTGAACAGGTTAGGAGACAAGGAAGTGAAACGCTTGCATGGGAAGATGTGAGCAATCAGGATTCGGCATGGGATGCGGTTCCTGTTGAGGTAGAGTGGGTTGAAGGGTAGACCAGGGCGTGAGCATGCCAAGCCTTAAAGACTGAAAGAAGGGTAGTAAGTGGAGAGCCTTTGAAACTTATTTTTTTGAAGGGAGCACTCATGGCGAGAGCTGTGCCAGAGATTCTCCAACCTTGACGACCTCAGAGTCACCTGGGAACTTGTTAAAAATACATATACCTCGGGCCCCGCCCAGACCTGCTCAATCCTAATCTATAGGTTGGGGTCAAGGCATCTGTATTTTTAACAAGCTCCCCAGGTGATTCTCATGCACGCCAAAGTTTAGAAAGCACTGCTTTGGAAGGTTAATCTGGCAGCAGTGTGCAAGATGGATTGGAGCCGAGAGAGCCTGGAGGTTCAGAGACCTGCTAGCAAGCGATTGCAACAGCTCTCCCGGCAGGAGATAATGAGGTTGGGGGCTGAGGGAACGGAAGGGAGGCATCAGACAGGGGAGGTATTTTTGAGAGGCAGTCAGCAAGGACTGGGTAGCCAATTTGATGAGGAGCGTGAGAGAGAAATGGGACTTAACAAATAATGCCAAGGTTGAGAGCCGCGTTCTCCACGGCTCGAGGGGAGCGGTAACAGAGTCCCCAGGGGCCCCAACTCAGATTACACACACCTGCTCCCCCTTCCAGCCTCACCTCCCACACCCTTCTCCTCTCTCTCAGCCCCTGAGGCAGAGCAGGGAAGGGGCAGATCAGCATCTCCCTGCGCAGCTCACGTGGAGTGAGGGGACAGAAGCTCCTCCAGGTGACCCTGCAGACTGAGGCTCTGTGACCCTGAGAGTGATGGTCCTGCAGAGGGCGCGGTGAAACCAGGAGGGAGGGGCAGGGGTGAGCTCCCCGTGGAAGGACAGGGCTGGAGCTGACAGCAGGGTGGGGAGCAGCCCCGGGAGGGGAACAGGAGCTCCCCTACAGATGCACACGAGAAAGGCCACCCCGAGGAGATCAGAGGAGACAGCCGACACTGCCGAGAGAATAAAGGGACCCAGAGAGAAAGCTTCTGTTTAATGGTCATGCGCAGGTGGAGGTCAGAGAAGAGCTGGCGGAGAGGCGCAAGGGCACTGCTGTCTCCCTGCAGCCTGGAAAGCTCGGAGTTGGGGATGACCTGCTCATAGGCGGGCAGAGCTCTTGCTCCGCCAGCTGTCCTACAGGCGTGGTCAAGTGCACGTCCCCCTGGGGCTGCGTGGCAGGTTCATGTAAAGGGATCAGTCCTCCACAGACACACACGTTTAAAAATCTCCTTTCTAAACTCTAGTGTCTTTGAGCTGATGTAGCAGACAAAGAGAGGGCTTCCCAGGTGGCACAGTGGTAAAGAATCCACCTGCCAATGCAGGAAATGCAGGAGACGTGAATTCAATCCCTGGAAGGGGAAATGACAACCCACTCCAGTATTCTTGCCTGGGAAACTCCACAGACAGAGGAGCCTAGTGGGCTACAGTCCGTGGGGTCCCAAAGAGTCAGATACAACTGAGCGACTGAGCATACACACATACATGCACACGAGATAAGAGAGACTGACTGAGGGAGTTTTACTCTGATAGGCTACCCCCAGGTCTCTGATCAGCTCATAACCCTTCTGTACACATTTCTGGCCCAGTGCAGCCAAATATAAGGTATTATAAATCATTATAGTGCTTTGGGGTCCTGGCTCCCCACAAAGTTCCAGACATTCTGCCTGATTTCATGATCTCATGCTATGAAAATAGGATGGTGTGTTCTGGAGGCACCTCCAGGGTGCCCAGCAATTGGCATGTCTTAACTAAACAAAAACAAATTGAATGAGCACACAATGTAGAGAAAGGGTGTTTGTATCAACCCAGGAAGTAGAGAATTACAGAGAGATTCTGTTTGTGGTGCTGTGAAGCTGTGGTTCTTGAAGTGACTGTCATAAAAACTGGCCACTCCTGATGCTGGCCAGCCTGTTGTGACCGTGGCTGCATGGAGACCTAGGGCCAGGGGTCTGTCTCAGAAGGCACTCTGCGAGGCTAACACGGCATCACCTTTCACTGCAAATAGGGCCAACACATTGTCGACTTAAAATACTCAAAACTGAAAAATGGAGGGTTATGTTTTATTCGGTGGGAATGTTTAGGACTTCAAGCCCGGGAGACATTATCTCAGGTGACCCTGAGAGAACTGTCCCAAGGAGGTGGCGGAAAGAGTCAGTTATATAGAACTTTGCAACAAGGAGCAGGTAGTCTGAACATCAAAAGATTATCGTTAGCTAAGGAAAACCAGATATCTCAAATTAAGGAATTGAGTGCTTTTCTGTTTATGGGAAGATACGAGAGCCTAGGCTCACTGAAATCATTTCTTGCATGTGCATCTCAGCTGTCTGGGGCCAGCATCCTGAGATTTGACTTTTCATATCCTTAGTTCTTCGCTTCCTCATTCACTGCTCACCATCGGGAGTGGCAGCAGCCTGATAGCTACCAGATTGCACATACTGTTTTCATGGATGCCCTCGGGGCTCAGAGATTCACATTTGTGGGGCTGGGATCGCTGATAGCTGTGACAGTCTTGTTTATTGATGTGGCAGGAAATATTGCATTTCTTAACTTGTAAAACTTACATTTTTATCTTCGATTAGCCTCGATACTTATCTCACTTTCTGAGTAAGGAAACTGAGGCATCAAGTAGTGAAGAAATGAGTCCCTAACCAGGGAATCATTACAGTTCAGGGGCTCTTGGGAAGGAGATTTGACCTAGTGTTTTGGTGTGTAGAGTGCAGCACACTCTTCCAGAGGGGCTTCTTTTATGGGACCTCATTTAGGTGGAGGCTTCCCTGATTGCTCAATTGGTAAAGAATCCACCTGCAATGCAGGAGACCCTGGTTCAACTCTTGGGTTGGGAAGATCCACTGGAGAAGAGATAGGCTACCCACTCCAGTATTCTTGGGTTTCCCTTGTGGCTCAGCTGGTAAAGAATCTGCCTGCAACGCAGGAGACCTGGGTTTGATCCCTGGGTTGGGAAGATCTCCTGGAGAAGGAAAAGGCTACCTTTTTTATAGTTTATAGATTATACAGTTCATGGGTTTGCAAAGAGTCAGACATGACTGAGCGACTTTCACTTCACTTAGGTAGAGGCTGTTAAATTAGAGAAAGTCTTGCATGTAGAAGGAGCAGTTGTTTGAAGAGTCACTTAAAGATGGACCTGGGCATAACTCTCATCCCACTCCGTCACTGTATGACCTTGGGCAATTTGTTTGACCTTCAGTTTCTGAGCTTCAGCCTCAGTTGTTAAGAGAAGGTAATCATATTTATCTCCTGAGAGTAGTGCTGGGAATTAAATATGATGGGACCATGACAGTACCTGGTGTGTAGTTGATAATTGATAACTGTTAGAATAGTTACTGAGTTTTTCCTCTGGCGTCAGTGCAGTGATCCCTAACTTTTTGGGCACCAGGGACCAGTTTCATGGAAGACAGTTTTTCACACAGGCAGGGGTGAGGAGATGGTTTCTGGATGATTCAAGTGCATTACATTCTTACGCTCTTTATTTCTATTATTTTTACATCAGCTCCACCTTGGATCATCAGGCATTAGATCCCAGAGATTGGGGACCCCTGATAGGGAACTCATGCACTCCTCTGGATGCATCTGAAGAGATGTACCTTTTTCATTGTTCGTGTTTCTAGTTTGAGTTTTAAATATTTTTATCCTGTTGAAGTGTTACAGCTAGAAGGAGCTTGGGTACAGGTGAACTAATTCTGTTAATGAATTTTGCCCTTTAAGGCATTTATATGCTGACTAGGACTTTTGGGGTGGGTCTGTGCACCAGAATTTCCCAGGAAGTTGCCCTAATCCCTTATTTACAAGTGAACTTTTATTGAGCCACCTGCTCAGAAGTTGCAGAATTGCTGAAACATTGCCGCGGGCAGGGTATATGATCACTAAAATGAAGAAAAGACAGCAGGATGTGGGGATTTCCACAGCACTAGAAAGAGCACTCTGCAGTGTCTTGCCGCCACCATCCCAGGCAAAGATGCAGCCAGCCAGCCAAGTCAATACTTGGAGTTACGTCAGGAGACTTGGCCAGGGTCCCCCCCACCCATCCTGCACCTTGGGTCCCACTTGCTGCGCTCAGTAGCGGTTGCTAATGTAAATGCCATCCTCTGGCATTGCATGTTGAAACTAACTGGAAAGCAGCAGGGTCTTTATCTCTCATCAGATCTTCGGCTCTCTGCCTGGCATCTGTCTGATTGCCTACCTTGGCCAAGGATCTGCCTTCCAGTGAGCATCCGCAAATGTAAATATGCCCCCAAAGACACCCCGACTCTGGGATTTCAAGTCTCCCAATCCATTCCCGCCCCCCAGCTTAACTCTCTCAAGAAATTGCTAAAGAAGAGATGAAGGATAAGGCCTCTCTCCGGCTCCCTATGAGGTCCTATTTAACAAAGAAACTGAGCAGAGCCACAACAGAATAAATCAGGAAGGCTTGGCAGCATGTTTTGATACAAAATTCATTACAGCTCTGTGTATGTGCTAGACGTTTGGGTCCTCTTAAGCCTGTGTAGATACTGCAGTCCTCTTGGTTCAACCTTTGGATTTAGAGAGAGGTGTTGGAAGGCATTCAAAGATGTCAAATTACTGGCCTGACTCTTAAAGAACTGGTTTGGGGAAAAGCTTGAAAATGTTCACACCCAGATTCAAAAACAAGAAGCAGGAACAAGTCCAGGAAACTTGGTGACACGGATAGCAATTGTATTATTTTTTGAGGGAAGGAAAATTTGAGTGTCTTCTGTATATCCTCTCTCCTTAATCTTCGCTCTTTCTGAGGTCTTCCATTTTTCTTGTTTTATAACACCTTCTAAGTCTCAAGTGTAAAATCCATCATGTGTCACTCCACCTTCAGCCTTTGTGGGTGGGGAGAGTATTATAGGGGTGGTTGGAATCTGTCAGGGTCAAAACCTAAGTGTAAGTCCTGGCTTCTCCTCTCAACTACTGTGTGGCCCTCAGACCACTTACACTGTCCAAGTCTTAGTATTTTCATATGTAAATCACAGGCAGTGAAACTTATCTCAAAGAGTTGTCAGGAAGAGCAAATGCATTTCAGACCCAGTCTTTTGTGAGCTTATCACGTCAGTGTCATCAGTCACATCCTAGCCAGCACGGCTCAGCACGAGCTCATGACGGTTCACCCGTTTCTTCTGCAGCAATGGTCATTTTATACGGAGTTCTCTTCAGGTGTGGTTTTTGGGCCCATGGGGTTCCCAGGTGGTGCTGGTGGTAAAGAACCCACCTGCCAATGTAGGAGACATAAGAGACACAGGTTCAATCCCTGGGTCGGGAAGATCCCCTGGAAGAGGGCATGGCAACTCACTCCAGTATTCTTGCCTGGAAAATCCCATGGACAGAGGAGCCTGGCGGACTATACTACATAGGTTCACAGAGAGTCTGACGTGACTGAAATGACTTAGCAGGCACGTGCTGCATTTTTAATGTACTTAGAGCAAGTGTTTATCAGCGTTTTTTCTTGTAACCCTGTCTTCTTCAAAGAGCCTTCTTTGACAATTTTGTAAAATGACACCGCCACCCTTCCATGAAAGTAAATGCTAAGGAATGATATTTGTGGGCTAGGTTGAACTTCGAAGGGCCACGGTTTTTGTCATATGTGATTTTTTCATTTTTAAACACTCTTTTTTGGCCCCATTTTGGGGTCCCAGTGCCCCTGTTGGGATACATAAAACACGTGGGGAACTCTGTCTTCTTTCTTTTGTATCTTTTCTTCCCTCCTTACAATTTACCATCCTTAGAGCTTGCTTGTTTGTCGTGCAGTTTCCTACATTTCCTGACCTTTCCCTTTGTTGTTGTTATTGCTTAGTCACTAAGTCATATCCAACTCTTCTTTGACCCCCATCGACTGTAGCCCACAAGGCTTCTCCATCCATGGGATTTCCCAGGCAAGAATATTGGAGTGGGTTGCTCTTTTCTTCTCCAGGAGATCTTCCTGACCCAGGGAGTGAGCCCTTCTCTGCTGCATGGCACGCAGGTTCTTTGCCACCAGAGAAGCACATCATTGTTTCATTTTGCAGGGCCATATGGTTCACCGTCTTTTCCACCTAAGATGATATGGCGGGGAGAGACAACACCACCATAATGTAAACCGAGTGAATTGAGTTTCATGAACATTGAATCCCCAAATTCAATAGGGATTGGAGGGCAGCAGCATAGTTTAAAATCGGAGCGACAGTTCCTGCTGCAATGTACAGTCTATAGATTGGCCGTGGAACTGATGGAAACCCTCTCCCTTTATGCCAGCAGCTTCTGGAAGAACTCGAGAAACGTGTCCAGTTCAGGGAAAATGCAAATATCAGCTCCATCCTATCCACAGCAGGAAATTAGAAACCTCTTTGGTTAACACAAATGGATTATGATTTTTTTTTTTCCTGCAAGAGAGAAAGGGAGAGAGGAAAGAGGCTCGAGGTGGCATTGTATACCGTAAAACTATATTTATGTGCTAAGACAAGCAATTGATGTTGTTCTATAAAATACAGTAAACACCTCCTCCCTGCCCTTTTGAATGTCAGTCAGAATTCAGAATCATGAAATTTTATAGTATTACTGGTTAGAAGGGCTTCCCACTGGGAGCAGATGCCATCTCTGTCTTCATAGACTCAGAGAAAGTCCTGACATGTTTCATGGCGTTCATACGTGGAAGTCTGTGAAATGGAAAGGAAAACAGCTTTTTCTGTCAACCTGTCACTGATATAAGCTTTTACATTCCATCAGAATGACTAAACTTTAAAGCTGTTTTTCTTCAGTGCTGAGTATCTCTCAGAACTCCCAAGTGTTATCAGATTGATAGAGTCCCAGCATACGATAGAAGACTGAAGCAGTCTGTGGCACGGTATTAAAAATTCATTCAGATACTCGATAAAGCGTGGTTGACAAAAGTGTGAAATGGAATAAGGTAGAGTGAATTTCTTCATGGTTTATTGCCCTTGATTTCTCTACACAAAATAAATAGACAGAATGGACTAAAATCTCTTCTTTATGAAGGTGGGATCCTGGCAGCTGAAGGCCTGCTCATAAAAACCCTCTCTGTGCCACATACCTTGGCCGTGTTCGGAGTTGGAGGCAATGGAAATTTATTGCTGTTGTGTGCGTTCATATTTCAGACTGAGTGAATATGTAGAGGCTGCTTTTACGAGATTGCTGAGACTCTGTTAAGAACAGAGCAAGAAAACACCTTTTTTTTTTCCTCCTAAAGATTTTTTTGGAGGTGGAGGGTCTTGATGATTTTAGTGTTGTTAATGGTGGTGGTGGCGGCCCTGGTGGCAGCAGCAAGTTCTTCCCCTGAAGGTATTTAGGAGAAAACACTCTTTTCATCTTTTCCCTGCCCCCTTCTCCGCCTGCCATCTTGTTTTAAAAGCAATATGAAAAAAGCAAAGCCTTTAAAGCCGCTTCAAGCCTAGCCCATGTTTTCATGTGTGTCCCTCCCTTTCGAGGCCTCCCCCTGTCTCTCTGACCCACCACCCTCTTCCTTTCTTCTGTCCCTCCCTCCACTCAGAGGACACAGTTAGGGGAGGCTTCCCTCTGCTTCCCCGCAGTGGTGGGACAGAATGCCTCGTTGGCTCCAGATATTAACTTCTGTGCTGAAAACCCGGTTGGAGCTGGTGTGACAAATGGATTTTACCTGCTGCTGGAAAACACAGCCCCGCCCCGCCCCTGCACACGGCACACACAAGCCCTTGTCTCCATCTTGCAGAGCCCAACCCAGGGAGCAGGGAACAGAGAGCTGCCCCGCGGCACCATCTGTTCCCGCCAGCATCCACGTCGGGCCCCGGCGGTTACATCTGTTGAGAAGAACAGTGCACATGAGGAGTGTTTGGAAAGAAGTGTTTGGTCTCCCCCATCATCTCCGTTAGTCATTACTGGGCTGCTGGGCTCACGTGGGTGTATCTGTGTGCACCGCCTCTCAGGCCTCATCTGTATCAATTGGAAATCAGTCACTGGGAGTTAGTTGCAGTCAGCAGGGACCCAGGGCATTTTCCAGTGACATCCATTCTTCTTCTGTTGCAGAAATTCAGGAAACAATTAAAATTCTGATGCGTTCCAGGGAGGATTTCAAATAAATCAGCCGATAGCTGATACCTTGTAACTCTTGGTAGCAAAGCAAAATTAACAACCCAGCCGCATCTGTGTACTGTATGCTAAAATAAATAAATTAACCATGCATCACCTCCAATAGAGGAAGCAGCTGGCTTGTTCTCAACCTTTCCATAAGTACCCAAAAGCTACTGATTTGTTAAGTTGTCACTCTCCTTATGGACATCAAGGACTCTCTGGATATGCCAAAAATGGAGCTGGCCAAATATCAGTAAGTTATGGAAAATCCAGGCGCTGATTAAACTCAGTTATAGCCTCTAACGTATAGCTCATAACAGCTTACGCTGAGCAAAGCTGACATTGTGAGCCAGGCTCAGTGAGGAAGTAACATCAGATACAAGTCAGTTTGGCAGCCAATTTAGGTAGAATTTTGTCTGAACTTTAGAGTATTAGTCAGAAACTCAGTACTTCTTCCTCTCCCCCTAAAGCCAAATGCAGTGGGGAGGAACTTGCATTAATCACCCCTGTTAATCATGGTGCTACCTACCTAGGCTTTCCCAGGATCTTCTTTTGCAGCTCTTTTTGCAGTGATTCCATATCCTCCTACTTGCTGGCTTCTTTTTACCAAGAGCACAACACGAAACAGTGAACCCTTGAAAAATAAAGATCTTAGAAACATCCCAAATAAAAGCCACACACTACGCTGAAACTGTAAATCCAAATTATGTACGTGCCTGTGTGCCAGGACGTTTGCAAATGTGGTTTACAATGTGTGTATGTATTTATCGGCACCCAGTAGATTTTTTTTTTTTTTCCTAGAAAGCTGCATAAAATTTTAAAAGATACAGAATATAGTGGCTGGAAAACAAAACAGCACTTAAAAATTGCCCACCTTTCAAATTCACAGCATTGGGAAAGATGGGGCAAGTATGGTGTTCATCAGAGAGGGAGCTAAGAAAATGATTTCATGGGGTGGACTCAGAGAGAGTCCCAAGGCGAAAAGAAGGGTAAAACCATTAGGCCAGACTGCAGTGAGGGCATTCAAGATTGGGGGGGGGGGGAGTGAATGCCATTCCTGCAGACTCTTCCCGGTGAGAGGACAAAGTGAGGGGAAAGGTCAAAGTAAATCCAGAATGGAGGAAGACGGGAAGGCACAGCCAACAGGAAGGGGCCCGCTTAACCCCTTGAAGACAGTAGCCGTTGTCATCCATCCAGTGCTCAGAGCACCTGGTGCACTCCAGGCTCAGGGTACAGTCGTTGATAATCATCACAGTTCTGCTGACAGAGTACAGCTGGAAATGACTTGTCCCCCCCGCCCCACCCCCCAGTCTGCAGGAAGCTGCTTGTGTTTGGTCATGAGTGGGAAGAGTCAGGTAGCCTTACAGCCAGGGATCAGCCGGAGGAGCTAGTTAGGAGCCACTGTCAGTTGGCATATACCTCGCTGTGAGCTTCCTTTGCCCACCATGTTGGTGATACCAGGCACGCTTGGAGCTCTGCAGCTTCCTCTTTAGACATGTGCCCTAAAAAATTTCACAGCAAGCACAAGAGTTAACAATCCCTGCAACCTGAAGAGAATTGACTGCTGTCTCGAGATGATTCTCAAAAATATGCCGATAGCAACACAAGGCATTATAAATCCTTCCAGGTTGGTTCTGACCATGTTGTAGAAGTAATTTCAGCTGGCATGTCACATGAAAGAACAGACTTGAAAACAGTGGTGTGCGCAGCCCTGAAGGTTTCAACTTGGCTAATGTTCTAAGTACCTTATGGCACTAGTTTGGATTGCAGCAAAGGTACCAAAGAAAATGTCTGAAGTCTGGATTTACTGTGTGTGTGTGTGTGTGTGTGTGTGTGTGTGTGCACGCGCACGCACACATCTCCATGTATATTCTCACCTCTGAAAAAGAGAAGTATCAATCATATAGCACTCTATTTGTACACCCTTGTTACAAGTCTAGAGGAAGGTTGATCGCTCAGTATTAATGAGGATGTTGGCACACACGTACAAATTCGAAGTATTATGTGTACTTGTCTACGCTCACGTGCTGTATTTATGTATGTACAGTAACTCATTAAGTAGGAAAATTACTTTTACCTGGTCAGTCCTTGCATGGGGCTAAACAGGAATGTAGATTATCAGTTTGGAGAAGGATTTGTCACTCTGTGGGCATTTGTAATTCTTAAAATGGGTCATGTGGTGTACATACACGTGGGCATGTACGTGTCTGTAAACGCGCGTCTGTACAATATCTTCTAGAGGCACATAGGATGCTGTCACTTTGGGCAAGTGGCCGTTGCTCACATAGGGAGCCGTTTTGCTTTCGTTGTTTAAAGAGATAGAGCTATCCTGGTGGTCCAGTGGCTAAGACTCTGAGTTCCCAATGTAGGGGACTCAGGTTCCATCCCTGGGCAGGGAACTAGATTCCACATACCACAGCTAAAAAGATATCTCATGTTGCAGCAAAGATCCTGCAGGTAGGGACAAAGATTCCTCATGCTACAACTAAGACCCAACACAGCTTAATAAATAAATAAATATTTTTTAAAAAATAATTCCCCATTCCCTGGTGGTGCCAGGAGTAAAGAATCCACCTACCAATGCAGGAGATGCAAGAGACGCAGGTTTGATCCCTGGGTCAGGAAGATCCCCTGGAGTAGGAAATGGCAGCCCACTGCAGTATTTTTGCCTGGAGAATTCCATGGGCAGAGGAACCTGGCGAGGCTACAGTTCATGGGATGGCAAAGAGTTGAAAATGACTGAGTACACACGCACTAAAAATAGAATTTAATGAGAGAGTAAAGCCTCCTTTAGGACAAATGCAACTGTAAACATAAGAACAGCCTTAGCCTTTGATTCCCAGCTGATATTTATAGTAAAATGTATACATGAAAAGTTACATTAAGACTTCTAAAATAATATGTGTTATTTCTCACACTTTATTCTAATGAAAACCCTGTTTGGTGTGCCCTGGTGGTTGGAGAAAGGGGAGTAGGACTTTTGGTAGACCTTCTATTCAGTATACCTTTTATAAATTATCCCTTTTACTGTAAAGGAAATTCAGAAGCTGATCCAACTAGGAAGTCAAACTCCAGTGCAAGGAACTCGGGACCTTTTCGTGACTCATGCACCCTAGCAGTGTGGGGAAAGTTGAAAGCCTTCTAAGTTAGTCCCACTTCAGGCGGTTAGAAGCAGTCTGAAGCAGTTATTTTGCGTTGGCTGGGATGTGGGTGAATGTTTTACCTCTTTGCCCTTATTTGTACAAGTATGTTATGGGGAACTTTATAATTGGTTTTTGTGTGTATTTTAATTATTTTTACCCATCATCTGGTGTATCATTTGGGATTACTCTTGGCTGAAAGCCACAGTGTAGTGGTTGGCTTGTCTCTTATAAAAAGAGGCCTGGCCATGCTGTGTGTGGCATGTGGGGTCTTTGTTCCCTGACCAAGGATCAAACCCATGTCTCCTGCTTGGAAACTCAGACTCCTAACCGCTGGACTGCCAGGAAGGTCCCTACCTCTACCCTTCTTAAGACTATTCTTAAGACATTAGCCAGAACAATTGAATATTAAATCATAAAGCGGTCTGTGTAACAACTCTCCTTAAAGCTTCCCCCAAGAGTTTCCCATATCGCTTTGAATAAAAGCCAAATTTTTGCATTAAAAAGGCATGGACTTAGGCCACCACTCAAAGGTGTCACCAGGAACCCAAGTGCCCCCATGTAGAATGCAGTCTTTGCATTTGCTGCTTCACAGTCTTAAGACGACTGTTAAAACTACAGATCTCACATCCTGAATCTGGGACAGACAAAAGGCTTTCTCTTAGGAGACCTCACCTTTTTATTCAGGAAGGAACACCCTCTCTAGCGACTTCCAACTGCATCCTCATTGCACAAAATTATATCAAATGGCCCCTCTACGTACAAAGGAACAAAGGAAATAATTGTTTTTATTAAACACACTGCCGCCCTGAACAGAGTGACGTTCTGCAAAAGAATATTGGTGCACAGCATATGCCCATTGCTGTAGTTCAGTCACTCAGTCATGTCTGACTCTTTGTGACCTCATGGACTGCAGCTCGCCAGGTTTCCCTGTCCTTCACCGTCTCCCAGAGCTTGCTCAGACTCATGTCCATCGAGTCAGTGATGCCATCCAACCATCTCATCCTCTGCCACCCCCTTCTCCTTTTGCCCTCAGTCTTTCCCAGCGTCGGGGCCTGATTTCCAGTGAGTTGGCTGTTCACATCAGCTGGCCAAAGTACTGGAGTTTTAGCTTCAGCATCAGTCCTTCCAATGAATATTCAGGGTTGATTTCCTAGTGTATACCCATGGCCTCTCAAAATTTGCGGTATCCAGCCAGCCTTATCATGTCTAGTGCAGCATAGATGCACAACTCAACATCAGACCTCAAGAGAATCCTAACAGTGTGTCTCAAGAAAGGTAACTGAAGTGATTCTCAGAAGGGATAACTACCATATATGGATTTTGAGTCTGGAAACAAGCACCTGGAAAATGACCCAAAGACGATGTCCATGAAAGCTGGAAAACAGTAAACACGTTGCTTACCAGGTCCCGTAACAACTAGAATGTGAAATCCTGCCTGGACATACTGAAACACATGTCATACTAATAGGAGAATTTTCAATATAACATGTAGTCAACCTGTAAAACTTGGATACTAAAAGTAGTATAGCCCTACCCAAAGCAATCTATAGATTCAATGCAATCCCTATCAAGCTACCAACGGTATTTTTCACAGAACTAGAACAAATAATTTCACAATTTGTATGGAAATACAAAAAACCTCGAATAGCCAAAGTCATCTTGAGAAAGAAGAATGGAACTGGAGGAATCAACCTGCCTGACTTCAGACTCTACTACAAAGCCACAGTCATCAAGACAGTACGGTACTGGCACAAAGACAGAAATATAGATCAATGGAACAGAATAGAAAGCCCAGAGATAAATCCACGAACCTATGGACACCTTATCTTCGACAAAGGAGGCAAGGATATACAATGGAAAAAAGACAACCTCTTTAACAAGTGGTGCTGGGAAAACTGGTCAACCACTTGTAAAAGAATGAAACTAGAACACTTTCTAACACCATACACAAAAATAAACTCAAAATGGATTAAAGATCTAAATGTAAGACCAGAAACTATAAAACTCCTAGAGGGGAACATAGGCAAAACACTCTCCGACATAAATCACAGCAGGATCCTCTATGACCCACCCCCCAGAATATTGGAAATAAAAGCAAAACTAAACAAATGGGACCTAATGAAACTTAAAAGCTTTTGCACAACAAAGGAAACTATAAGCAAGGTGAAAAGACAGCCCTCAGATTGGGAGAAAATGATAGCAAACGAAGCAACAGACAAAGGATTAATCTCAAAGATATACAAGCAACTCCTGCAGCTCAATTCCAGAAAAATAAATGACCCAATCAAAAAATGGGCCAAAGAACTAAACAGACATTTCTCCAAAGAAGACATACAGATGGCTAACAAACACATGAAAAGATGCTCAACATCACTCATTATCAGAGAAATGCAAATCAAAACCACAATGAGGTACCGTTACACTCCAGTCAGGATGGCTGCTATCCAAAAGTCTACAAGCAATAAATGCTGGAGAGGGTGTGGAGAAAAGGGAACCCTCTTACACTGTTGGTGGGAATGCAAACTAGTACAGCCACTATGGAGAACAGTGTGGAGATTCCTTAAAAAACTGGAAATAGAACTGCCATATGACCCAGCAATCCCACTCCTGGGCATACACACTGAGGAAACCAGATCTGAAAGAGACACGTGCACCCCAATGTTCATCGCAGCATTGTTTATAATAGCCAAGACATGGAAGCAACCTAGATGCCCATCAGCAGATGAATGGATAAGGAAGCTGTGGTACACATACACCATGGAATATTACTCAGCCGTTAAAAAGAATTCATTTGAATCAGTTCTAATGAGATGGATGAAACTGGAGCCCATTATACAGAGTGAAGTAAGCCAGAAAGATAAAGACCAGTACAGTATACTAACACATATTATGGAATTTAGAACAATGGTAATGATAACCCTATATGCAAAACAGAAAAAGGGAACACAGATGTACAGAACAGACTTTTGGACTCTGTGGGAGAAGGCGAGGGTGGGATGTTTCGAGAGAACAGCATGAACATTATCTATAGTGAAACAGATCACCAGCCCAGGTGGGATGCATGAGACAGGTGCTCGGGCCTGGTGCACTGGGACGACCCAGAGGAATCGGGTGGAGAGGGAGGTGGGAGGGGGGAATCGGGATGGGGAATACATGTAACTCCATGGCTGATTCATGTCAATATATGACAAAACCCACTGCAAAAAAAAAAAAAAAAAATTGCTGAAATTGTGGCTATAGCTTCAGAATAAACTCCAAAGTTGAAAAAAAATAAAAGTAGTATAGCCAGTAAATATTAACTATAGATTCAGAAGTATTTTTATACTGTCAATGGTTGATACCAGTGCTCAGTCAATAAACAATTATTGGGAACCTATCAAGTACACACAGTCCCTAGGGGAGTATAGACTATGTGAACAGATAGCTACATACAGAATGACAAGCACTAAACGGAGGCATGTATAAGATGGTTTTGGGGAACACACAGAGGACCACCAGCCAGCACTGCCAAGCGTTACTGATAAACAAGATTGGTTTCTTTCCTTTGATGTTTATATCCAAGAAGACAGTTTGGACCTTCTACTGCTGTTGCTACTGCTAAGTCACTTCAGTTGTGTCCGACTCTGTGCGATCCCATAGATGGCAGCCCACCAGGCTCCACCGCCCCTGGGATTCTCCAGGCAAGAACACTGGAGTGGGTTGCCATTTCCTTCTCCATTGGACCTTCTACAGAGCCCCCGAATACCAGCATATGAAGAGTAGACAAGGGTGGAAGTTCTTAGATGCTTATGTTCTTGTTTTTAGCTTCCAGGAAGTTAGGGACAGCAAAGAGTACCTGGTTAAATAATATGTGAACAAGTTAACTACAGATTTCACATCCTTTCAAGTCAATCCTTTTCAGGGATCTTTGTGAACAAGGACTCTAAGATGATTTACACATCTACAGAATACTATTTTGAATAGTATTCTGAATTCACTGTTCTGAATAACAATGCCGGTTAAGCTGACCACAGGCTTTGGTAGACATGACTCAGATATGGGACCCCATTCTAAAATGAGCCTCTTACAGTATTTTAATTTTTTTCATGTTTTGATAGTGGGAGTTTAAAATCATTCTAGCAGCTCACCGAATGTTTCCTTTGCGTCTTGATTACTATGTGGATACAGATTTTGTGTATAATTATTGAAAATAATTTATGTCCAAGCCATGTCCCTGCCCCCTCTGACACTGCTGCTAATCCTGGGGAGTTCAGAGGAGGACTCAAGAGGAGCTTGAGGCTTCTGCAGGCTCCTTGCCTTCACTGATTGACATGTCCAGGGAATCCTAGTCCCAGCAGAGATTCCAGCATGAGTGAAGATCAAATCTTTGCTCATCTGCAATCAGCCTTGCCTATTTAGGTAATTGCAAATGTTCCAGATGTCTGAAACTGACTATCTGACCAATATAGGGTATAAATTATTCTAGGCAGGTAGCACCTGTGTCTTACTCATTTCTCCATCCTAAAATGGAGGAGGTATTCGGTAAATGACTGTTCAAGCAGAGATAAACAAGATCTAGATCAGAGCTAGAAGTGATTCTGGGGCAAGCCAGTCTGTGTAGAGATCTTGCTGAAAAAATATTGGGCAGCTTAGTGAAATAAGTCAGACAGAGAAAGACAAATACTCAGTGATATCACTTATATGTGGAATCTTAAAAACGGATGTTTTTAAACTAGTGAATATAACATAAAAGAAAGAGGCTCACCGATACAGATAACGAATTGGTGGTTACCAGTAGGGAGAGGGAAGAAGGCAGGGGCAAAATAGGGGTAGAGGAGTAAGAGGTACAAACTACTATGTATAAAATAAATAAGCTGCAAGGATATATCATACAGCACAGGGAATATAGCCAATATTTTATAATGACTGTAAATAGAGTATAGCCTTTAAAAGTTGTGAATAACTATATTGCATACTTGAAACTTACATAATATTGTAAATCAACTGTGCGTCAAAAAAAAGTCTTGGGGAGCTAAAGCTATATCAAAACAAGTAAAGGGAGTCAGAAAAGACACCAGAAGTATATCAATGTTTCCTACTGTGCATTTTTATAAAGGACCTGGGCTTATTGGATTTGCTGCAGGAAACGTAATATACTTTGGAGGGTAATCATGAGAGAGGATACAAGAGCAAGTGTTGTCTTGGTACAAACCTACAGTGTTTTTTTCTCCATGTCTCTCCCTCATTCCTCTTTAAAGTCGCCTTTGTCCACTTTTTTAATGAATTAAATTTACCCAATTTTATTAATAAATGACAAATATAATTGTATGTGTTTAAAATATTCAGCTGGATGATTTGATACACACATACACTGTGTAATAATTGCCAAGATCAAGATTATTTACACAGCCCTTACCTCACATAATTAATGTGTGTGTGTGTGTGTATGTGTGTGTGTGTGGTGAGAATACTTAAGATCTACCATCAGCAGCTTTCAAGCATACAACACCATATTATCAACTATAGTCACTATACTGTGCATTCGAATTTCAGAATTTATTCTTCTGGCCATTGAAAGTTTATTCATAACTTTTATCATGAAAGTGTGTTGAGTTTTGTTAAATGCTTTTTCTGCATCTATTGAGATCATCTGACTTTTATCTTTCATTCTCTTACTGTGTCACCTTTATTGATTTGTTTAGATTAAAAACCATCTTTGCATCCAGGAATAAATTTAATATGCTGTTGAATTTGGTTTGCTAGTATTTTGTTGGGTATTTTTGCATCTATGTTCATCAGTGATACTAGTCTGTAATTTTCTTTTCTTGTAGTATCCTTGCCAGGCTTTCATGTCAGGGTGATGCTAGCCTTATAAAATGAATCTGGAAATGTTCCCTCCTCTTCAGTTTTTGGAAGAGTTTGAGAAGGATGGGTTGGTATTCATTTCAGTTAATTCCTTGATTTTAATTAATTTCGATATTTGGTAGAATTCACCAGTAAAGCCATATGGTTCCTGGGCTTTTATTTATCGGAAGATTTCTGATTAGCGATTCAATTTCATTGCTCTGTATTTTCCTGTTCAGATTTTCTATTACTTCGTGATTCAATCTTGGGAAGATGTATGCTTCTAGTAATGTATCCATTTCTTCTCAGTTGTCTAATTTGTTGCATATACTTGTTTATCATCTACAATTTCTTTTTAAACATTTTTGTTCTCATACAGTGCTTCTCAAGTGAAAATAACATGGAGTCTTCTGTTATATTCTCCCAGATTTGAATCTGAGTTATCTGAGTAAACTTTCTGAAATGTTTTCATGTTTGTTAATAAGAGAAATTCTATTGATCCTATAGGGTTAAAGTAAAGATGAAATAAGGTAGCGTCGAGCAGTTAGCTCAGATAGCACCCGTAGGCTCTCAGCACCCTTTTCCCCTTTTCCCCACGTGTCACCTTCCCTTTTCCCCATGGCTCCCTAAAAGCCAAGTTCAGTGGCCCGTTGTATTGAGCAGTGAGTCCAGAGACTGTGAATTATTTGTGATGCTTTTCCAAGGACTGAGTGAGGAGAGACATTGTAATCAAAGCACCAACAAATCTCATGTAGAGATGAACATATAATTAGTGACCTCTTCCTATGAGGGGTAGTCCAAAGTGGGCCTGGCGGAATTGGAATTTGCACGTGAGCAGCTGAAGGGTGTATATCAGCCCTGTGTGTCTGCAAAGTGGGAAGCAAGAGGCATTTGTAGCTTGGTCACAAACTGGGTGTCAGACATATTAAGCCTGCGTTCATCTGACAGGCCTTCAGAATAAAATGTCAGGAGGGAGGTTTAGCAGTAGGGGAGACAATTATGAGAATCTCAGAGGTGAGAAGGAGAGAATTCTGCTCACTGCCCAGGAAGGAGAGAATATGGCATGGAAGGCGGGCATGGAAATGTGTTTCCTGACACATGCTGAAGAGGCCTGTCATTTATTCAGGTCCCATTGCTCTCTCAGGCTAAGACAGTGAGGGAGTGCTTTCAGGAGAAAAGAAGTCTAGGTGAGCTGCAGTGCATACTCAAGAAAACGCTCAGGGCTCACAGTACTACTAGCGTTAGTCGTAGTTTAGCTCACGTTTTCTGGCCGGATTTCTTTAGAAGCTGTAACGAATGCTACCGTCTCTCAGCGCAGCAGGTCCAGAGTCATGGGCTTCTTCACTTTGAGAGCAAAGAGCTCACCGTTTGGGACTGTGTTGTTATTGTCATGTTATGGCGGCAAATTACCACAAAGTCAACGGTCATTGTCCGGGGAGCTGCCTTACGCCGCTAGAGAGAGGTCTGACCCTCCACTCCTCCAGGAGCACCAGCTCAGCCCCGTCCTGGCCTTTACTCTGACCTTCTCAGGTCTGTTTGTTCCATTTCCTGATGAAGCCTTTTTAACAAAGACGAGGCTAGGCGAGCAGCCTAGACCCTGGTCCTGCTTCTACCACCACTAGCTGTGAAAGCCTTGCCAAGCCATGCACCTTTTCTGAATTTTCAGTCATCTCCACTCTAAAATATAGTCTGCCCCACTTGCCTGCAGCTTAGTCTCAAGCATGGGATAATGTAACGCGTGTGCAAGTTCACTGCATAATTCAAAGCAGTATTCATATGTTTGATACTAGCAGATCTGTTGAGATTTGCTTTTTCCCATGAGCACACATACTGTACCATGTAAAGTCATTGGCTGAAATAGGAAAAGCCACGTACCGTATTTTATTTTTTAAATAACTTTATTTTTGGTTGCGCTGGATCTTCATTGCTGCACAGGCTACCCTCTAGTTGCAGTGTACGGGCTTCTCATTGCTGTGGCTTGTCTTGTTGCAGAGCACAGGCTCTCAGGCACATTGTCTTCAGCAGTTGCAGCTCCTGGGTGCTAAAGCACAGGCTCGATAGTTACGGTTCATGGACTTAGTTGCTGCGTGGCGTGTGGGATCTTCCTGGACCAGGGATCAAACCCTTGTCTCCTGCATTGGCAGGCAGATTCTTTACCTCTGAGCCACCAGGGAGGCCTCCTGTCTTTTAGTTTTGTTTCGACTGACAAACACACATCAAAAAATGTTTTGGTTCAACCGGGTATGGTCTGGTCATCTACTACGTTGTGTCCACCTAGTTGCTGCCCAAGGAGCCACCACTTGGGGGATTGTTTTAAGGTCACAGCAACTTCAAAGTCCCAGCCACCTTCTTCCTCTCCCATTTCGGGTAGAGACCTGTCTGTGTTATGCCTGTGTTAAAGTTACAGAGAAAGTGAGTCAACCCTGTAGCTTTGTGTGGGCAGATCAGACCACTCTGAAGGCACTTGAAACTTCTGCATGCACGCACACACATCCACCCAGACACACGTACCAATGCATACGCATATACATAAAAATACAATGCATGTACGTGAACCAGTCCTCGGATGAGGGCTGCTGTCCTCATCCAGTCCTGCCTGATGAGTGCTCCCCTGTTTATTTGCAGGCTCCTCTAAAGCCTGACTTTGAAATCCCCTCTCCCTTGCACTATGTGTGTCTGTGTTACAGAGCCCTTTTTCTCTCAAGAATAGTTCTACATTATCACTGGATCTATACATCTTTTGCCCCAGGATGGTTCCTTCATATATTATTGAAGGATTGTAGTCTGTGCTGTCATGGAGGTGCCATCTTTGTTTGTTTACTTGTGTTTTCTTTCAGACACAGTAATATGTAATTACTGGTATAGTATAGTATGTAATTAATGACAAAGAAGAAAATTTTTGAGAATGTGTGAACTTAAAAACATTTGTTATTTTCCGACCTGATGATATATAATTTCACCTAATAGCCAATACCTTCAATAGCATAACTACTGCAACCCATAACACTTTGGAAGGCAATTTGTTTCATATTTTATATTCTTTGATTTCTCTTTCTTTGTAACAAACTGGCCTCCAGGGAACAGGAAGCCCCGGTAGTGAGCATTTCTAATGTGAGGGCCGTACTCGGGCCCTTTTGCTGAACAAGAACAAGCAACTTGCTCTAGGTGGGCTCTTTTGAAAGAGTCTTGCCCAGGCTAGCTGCTTTCCTCTTTCTGTTGGCTCATGGCAGCTGGCTGTAGGAGCAGACATTCTTGCTTGAAAAACAGCTGAACATGGATTTCCTTGCTCTTTGGAACAGAGACCTTAATTCACTAGCTCCCTAACTCCAGGGAGAAACAGTGGTGTTCATCCCCACAAAGCCCATTCAGCATCCCACAGAGGCCCACAAAAGATGTTCTCTCTCCTCCAACCTCGTCCTGGCTGCTAAGACAGCCCCGCCGACACAGCACCCTCTCCGGTGACCGTCTGCTCCCCAGGGATGGTGTTTCCTGTCAGCAGACCCCTTCTCGAGTCCCAGGTGCTGGGAGGAGGTGACTGTAGCCACTGCACCCTGCCACCCCCCACACCACCTCAATACACACACACTCGGAGTGCTGAAGCTCTAGTTAAAAGGACCAAGTTGCCGGAATGCCCAGGGAAGTGAGAATGAGCAGGCCTCACACAGGGATGATTTGAAACAAGCCTTGTGGCTTTTTAATAATGTGCCAAAGCGGTCTCAGTGGTGGGCCAGCAGGGCCCCCAGTCTGTCTTCTGTGAAAGGAGCAGGCCCAGCAGGCCCTGCCTAATGCAGACAGCCCCTCCACTCTGCTGGAGGAGACAGACTCCGAGATGGCAATCAAGGCTTGATTTGCCAACACATTTCCAATGATTAAAATGTAATTAGCACAACTGAGTGCCTCCTCCCCAGCTAATTTTAATACATGCTGTGACAGGCAGGCAGCCGGCTGTGCCTTTAGCCCAGCAGCAGATGGAGGCAGAGGCAGCGGGAGAGGAAAACCATTTTGCAATGTGACTATTCGCATCACAAAACCATCAGGGCGCTCAGCTCTTAGAAGGCCCTTGATGGCAGCACATCAAATTGGCGCTGTCATAGCTGACCGTGGCAATGGCAGTCATCCTTCATACTGTCCCAGAAGCACAGTGAGGCAATTTCCAGGCGTAACCCTTTAAGATCTAGAAGGGGAGAGAGAGACGTGGAGAGCACACTTGTCGTCTTGCGGTGACAGGCGTGAGCTTTGCAATGTGCGCTGTGAAACCCACGCTCTTGGCAGCTTGCAAACCGTTACTTACATGTTCCTTTTCCAAGGCACAGTGGAGTATGGTTCAGAAGCTTTGGAAATAGCTGCTTCTCCAGAAGGGAGACAGGCACGAGCTGCCTTCTGTGTGCCTTCTCTGACCTGGGAAGGATGAGCGTTGCCGCCTGGGGTGGTGGGCAGGTTGGAGGTTCCCTCTTCCGGTCCATTGACCCCATGGAAGCCTTTGAGCCCGGGGCCTCTCCTCATGGCCATCTGCTTCTCTCAAGTCTTGAAGGACACATTAGGCAAGCCGCAACGCCTGGAGGACCCTGTGCCCATGCTTTGCACCTCTCTCCTTCAAACACCATGCCTTGGCCACCATTGTTTGGCCAGTTCTTCTCCCTCCCAGGCACCACCTGTGAAGGAAACGGGCTCCTTGGAGGCTGAAGACCATTTGGTCTTCCTGGGTGTGGATTGTACAAGTGCAGGGGGTGCTTGTGTTGATGCGGATCTGTCACCCGAAGGTCGTAGCTGACCTTTGCAGTACCGCAGTCATCTCCCACGCTGGACACAAGGGACCAACCTAAGGGACAGAGAGGATGATCTAGTGATGAGACACCAGTGACCACCATTTACTGGACGCTTACTGTGGCCTAGCGCTGTGTTTCATTGGGTTTCCCCAGGGGTTCAGTGGCTTAAGAATCTGCCTGCAATGCAGGAGCCACAGGAGACAGGCATTCTATCCTTGGATCAGGAAGATCCCCTGGAGAGGGAAATGGCAACCTTCTCTAGTATTCTTGCCCGAAAAATCCCATGAACAGAAGAGCCTGGCGGTCTGAGTCCAAAGGGTTGCAACGAGTCAGACGTGACTAACTATGTGAAATGCCTGAAATGCATTAAATTTTCTCCTTTCATACACAAATGCAAGAGCTACAGGTTATCTTCCCCATTTTATGGATGAGGGGAGGAAGCCACAGCGAGGTTGAATAATTTACCCAATCACTTCTGCTAATGTCAGAATCGAAATCCAGACTCACATGGTGAGCTGGACAGCAGAAGTCCTCAGCTACACATGCTGGACCACAAAAATGCAAAAGAACCATCAGAAGAGAGAAATGCTCTGCTTTGAGAAACAATGAGGTTATTCTCTGCCCTCGAAGGACCTCCAGGGACCAGCATCCATCAGGCTCTCAGGGGCACCCTCACACGGGCAGCATTCTGCATGTCTCTTGTGTGTGTCTTTTTCTCCTCTAGCTAAGAAATAGCATCATTGGAGTTTTTCTTTAAAAAAAAAAAAAAACAAAACCACTAAGATTTGAAAATGAAAATAATCCAAACTCATCACTAAGACATAGATACTGTTACTACTGGGTGCCTCCTTTTCCAGTCTTTTTTTCTTTCTCTGTGTGTCTTTAGCCTTTTCAAAGTAATATTGTATATAATGAAGTGCATCGTGCTATTTTAATTGCAATAGTAACAGTAAAAACATCCCTTTTCGTGGATTATGTTCTTACCCCTGCCTTAAGAGGCAGATACTGTTGTTGCTGCTGATCAGTTTCTCAGCCGCGTCAGGACTCTTTCTGACCCCAGGGACTGCAGCACGGCAGGCTTCTCTGTCTTTCACCATCTCCCAGAGTTTGCAGATACTATTACCCCTATTTTATTGATGAGAAAATGAAAGTGAACCTGAGCAAGAATATGTAACTCACCTAAGATCACTTCTGTGCCGGATTGTGCTTAGTCGCTCAGTCATGTCCGACTCATTGCAACCCCGTGGACTGTAGCCCACCAGGCTCCTCTGTCCATGGGGATTCTCCAGACAGGAATACTGGAGTGAGTTGCCATACCCTCCTCCAGAGGATCTTCCCAACCCAGGGATCGAACCTAGGCCTCCCCCATTGCAGGCGGATTCTTAACCGTCTGAGCCACCATGGAAGATCACCTGTAGGATCTTATTTTAACTGTTCTATGACCATGATCATTTTTCCCTTGTTAATAAAATTCCTTAGGAACATTATTTTTATGGGTAAACACTGCACTGTTACATCAATCTGTTCCTCAATTTGGGGACATTTAAGTTCATGAAGTCTGTGTACTATATTCATCCAGAGATTTAGAAATACATGGGTTAAAATGCCTGCAACCTCTTCTTACAATTCTGTGACTCATAGCAAGTTACTTAATGTTTTCAATCCTGAATTCTCACTCTCTTCCTGTGTACTGGAATACTAAAACCCACACAGTGGGGGTGGGGAGAGGTTCAGGAGGTGGTGTGAGGTTGGAAAAGGGACTCTATGTAAGTGTATCATAGCATAGATCCCGTCCCTTTCTACATGCCTGACAATAGCCACATAAGTAACATTTTATCACGTTGTTTGGTGATATCATGTTGTTTTGCATGATGAAATTTGTAAACAAATTCATACCGACATTTTTGGATAAATAGCAAGAGAAGAGTTGAGCTTAAGTAACATGAAAAGCGTGAAGGCTCTTGCTACACATTGCAGAATTATTTTGCAGATAGAAAACTGACATTCCTTCACAAGTGGGTGAGTGTCTGCCTTACTGCAACCTTGCCAACGTTGTCTATCAGCAGTTACATTTTTCTTTTTGTTTGATCCATGAAAAAGAAATACATCTCTTTTTACTCCGTGTTTCTTTGATTACCAGCGAAGCTGAACACTCCCCCCCCCATATGTTTATTAGCCATTTATAGTTCCTCTCCCATGAACTGACCTCTCTGCTTTTGAAAAAAAGGATGAGTCTCCAAGGGCTAGCCAGAGAAAAGATGCTCCAGTGATCATTACCGTGGAGCCCTGGGGCCAGGAGTTGCAGGAGAGAGAATTAGGAGCCTCCTGAGACTGCCAGGCGACTATCAAGTAGGCATCTTCCTAAACCAGAGCCAGGCTTTTACTACATAGCCAGTCTGCAATCAGTATTTGTTCTCTACCATTTCATTTGTTCTGTTAAGAAATATTTTGGATTTTTTGAGAGGGGCTCTTAACATTCCACTCAAGTCAGTGCTTATAATTCTTCCCTGGGAGACGACCAGTATTGCCTTCTCAGTTTGGGATTTTGCTCTGAGAGTCCCATCGGTTCACAGTGCACTGCTGTAGATCTTGCCTGAGTCTTTTACGATCCCTGCCAACCAGCCAGGAGCTGTGACTGCTCCGTAACCTTCCCAGATTTAAATCTGTTGCTCGCGTTTTCCTTGTGGTGTTACAGAGCAGCAGAGCCCATCCATACTGATGTCTTAATATCATTCTCTCCTCCTTGGATTTATAGGGTAGAATAAACTCTCTGCCATAGAAGTGCTTATTGATTACTGAAGTACATAATAAAGCCTAAGAATAAAGTAAGACCAAGTAATCGGTCCTATTCCTGGCGGATGACAGTAAAACCCAGGCAAGGCAATCTCCAAGGACTGCCTTCCGCATGGAGCTAGAAGGCCCCCTTTTAATTAGGCATCCACATAGTAAGCATGAATGATAGAAACCAGACAAAAAGAGTACATTCAGTACTACATGACTCCATTTATATAAAACTCTAGAAAATGTACAAACTCATTTATAGTGATGGAAAGCAGATCAGTGGTTGCGGGGAGGAGTGAAGGTGGTACCCACAGGGAAAAGATGGCGGGATTAGCAAAGTAGCACAAGAAAAGCTTTGAGGGCAGTGGCTTGTTCACTCTTCTGATTGTGGTGATGGTTTCATGGGTGTATGCATGTGTATATCTACTAGTACATTTGAAATGTGGGCAGTTTATTCATGTCAATTATATGTCAATAAAGCCATTAAAAAATAATGAGCAGTACAAAGAGGTAATCCTTGGCTCACTCTGTGCTGGATTTTTTTTTCTTAAGAAGCTATATATTGAGGAATATTTAGGAGGACTTATGAGATTAAATTTTACCTTCACTCTTGAATAAATGGAGCTTTCAGAAAACTGAATGGTATCAATCCAACATAAAATAGTAAGGCATTCCAAAGGCAAGATAGCCCTCTCTTCATCTCTTGTCCTTTCTTACATTTGAACCTTAAAGGTGACTTTCTATATAATTTTTCTGTAAGACAAAACAAGCTGAGCCCTTTATAAAAGTGTTGGATCTCTTCTCCCCCTCAGCCCCCCCTAATCCATCTGTCATTATATTTCCCCCACCAGGAGGAGAGATCCCACAATGAAGAAAAAAGACAATTCCAAAATGTTGGCAGTTTAAAAGGGGACAGACATTTTCAACACAAAGAGATGTTTGTTTTCCTTGCATTTTAACTCTTAATTTTTGACACAGTGGAGAACTCCAGCATGGCTGCCATTTAAAATGTGACTGCCTCTGTCACAGGGGTGCTGTGACCGAAGGCCGGGAAGCAAAGCAAAGGAGGCCCAGAGACAGCACCTACTGTCTGGTGCTGGTCCATTTCTCTGCATCCAAATGTTTCTTTTCTCTGGCCTGACGAGGAGTCACTCGGGGAGACTGAAGCTGGAATTTGTACAACCTCTTTTCAGTCCCCCTTGATTTTAATCAGAAATACACAATTATTCTTTTCCTCCAAAGAGAGAAACTCAATCCCCATTTTAAATTCAATTATTGTAATTGCAGCATTCAGAAAAATAGCACATTCATTTTCTAATAAGAGATTGTGGATACCAAATTACTGCATATAGTATGTCAAAACAGGAAACTTGAGACTGGCAGGCCAGTGGGTGTTTTTATCTTGGCAATTTGTATTTTCTTGCAGACAATTTATAGTAATCCTAGCCTTCCTTGTTTATGATATAGAAGACGGGGTTTTCAAGCCATCCTAAAATAAAGACTGTTGTTACGTATAATTTAATTTAAAATCCTAGTTATGAAAATGATGAATTCTAAGAGGAGCAAAAGTTAACTACCTCATAAAGAGAAGGAGGAAAGAAATCAGGGTTTAGTTCTGTGATACAGCAGTTCAACATGTCTTCAGATCTCCTTGAACTACCTCCTGACATTTGTAAATCAGTTTGCCTCAAGCCATATATCTATTTCTTTCACCCTCTTGCAGTTTGAAAACAAAACAGAAAATCTGATTGGTGGGAAGTTGATAATGTGGTTGTTATGTTTTAGCAATATGAGAGCACCCTGTTCCCTTTTCCTGTTCAAATCCAGTTGCTTTCCATTGGCTTGAAATGAGTCCAAATTAAGAAGAAATACTTTAGGATTTCGAGTTTCCTCAATTCCTTAAAAGAATAACCTTAACATTGGATTTTTACAAGTGTATGGTGTTATTTTTTTTAGGACTTACTTTTATCTCAAAATTATACTGACGTTCTTTCTCATAGATGCATTCAGATAGCATCTTCGAACACCACCCTCGAACACCTTAGCATCCATTCCATCAATTGCTCTTCAGTCATTGGTCTCCTTAATTAAACACTTTCTGTGACACTTTCCCTGAGATGTTTGACTCATGTAGTTTATGAATTCATTCTTTCACACATATTTATTGAGCATGGACTAGGTGCCAGGTTTAGGAAGACCAAGATGCAAGCAAACTCTGAGGTAGGTTTGGGGAGAGAAGTCTGTACCTGTGGAAAAGGGTACACACATGTCCTTGTGTCCCGGGGGTGGGGAGGGGCGGTAGACCTCCCCTGCTGGACAGCAAGTGCATACTGAGTGATGAGCACTTTAGTTATAGTCTCTCAATTATTCACCATTTTTGCAGTTACCAAAGTTAATGCTTTCAAAAGTTTGGTCTCTTCCTAAGGTTACTCTGTTGGCTGATTTTTTAGCTCCATCCTTAAATAGATCTTGCATATAAATAAACTGTGCAAAGGGCTATCCAAATAGCCCCTAATTCTGATTGGTCAAGGTCTCTGGACAAATTCCAAAAGAACTGGCTTCCTAATTGCACTGATAATCACTTGAGTTTTTGATATTTATTCTGTATATCTGTCCACTTATTTAGTCAGTTTGAATTTTAATGAACATCTTAATGATGTCAAAGCATAAGTCATAATTTGCACAGTGCATAATCTACAACTGTAGATTCCACATCTTAGATCTATGTATTTTACTTAGGCCCTATGCATAGGGTTAATAGAAGAATAAATGGTGCTCAGCTGTGTCCAGCTCTCTGCAGCCTGGCTCCTTTGCAATTTTCCATGCAAGAATACTAGAGTGGGTTGCCATTTCCTATTCCAGGGTATCTTTCTGACCCAGGGATCGAACCTGAGTCTCCTGCATTGCTGGCAGATTCTTTGTCATCTGAGCCACCAGGGAAGCCCTTCTACATAGGGTTACTGACTACTATTTGACTGAAGAATAAGTCCAAATTCTATTAACCTTCTGAATTATGCAGTAAGAACCAAAAGGAATCTTAGAAAATTGAATTCTAAAGCGTCTTTCCTTGTTGGTATTTTATGCATGAAATAAAACCATTTGTTACCGGGAAGATTCCTGTTGTTTTCTTTGAGAGGCAATGGTGGTTTCTGCTTTTGTTTGTTTGTTTAGGTTATTGTTTCTGCTTTTGTGCAGCATAGTATCACGTCTTCAAACACCTCCCAAGCAGAAATCCTTGCAGAATATGATTTTCCGTCTGGCAATAAAATGATACAAAAATCCAACCCAACATTTAAATGACTATTAAGTTACCTCATTTCTGTGTGTGATACAACATATCTTTTAGGAAAGTGTTGGAAAAAACAAAACTATTAGCATTTCTCTCTGGCTGCTTTCACATGCTAGAACTTATTTCATTCTCACACAAGTCTTGTGGAGTAGGTATCATCCCCTTTTACAGCTTAAAGAAAGAAAAGAGTAAGCTCCAAGATGTTAGGGACTTCCCCAGTGGCTCAGCAGGAAGGAACCTGCCTATAATGCAGGAAACATGGGAGATGTGGGTTCCATCCCCGGGTTGGGAAGGTGCCCTGGAGACGAAAATGGCAACAGACTCCAGTATCCTTGCCTGGAAAATTACGTGGACAGAGGAGCCTGGCAGACTCCAGTCCGTGGGGTCACATGACATGACTTAGAACAGGCATGCATGCCAAGATGTTAAGTACCTTTCCCAGGATTGCCTGGCTGCTAAGTGGAGGGGTCAAAATCTGAACCGAGGTCAGCCTCAGATTTAATGAGCACCTGCTACGAGTGGGCTCTGTGCTCGGTCCTGCTCTTAAGGGAGAGCCGTCTGGGGTAGAGTGGAGACGTGGTTGACGTGCTACATTCACTGCTGCTTTCAGTCACCACACCCTCTTCAGTCTCAGCTTGCCTCTACTTACCCTCTGCTGAGCTGTCAATCAGGAAGATATTTTTAAAGCAGTTCCTTTGTACATTAAGTCACCTCCATATGAACGTGTTCCATTTCAAGAGCGCGTCCATAAGTCCAGTTGTTCAGAAGTCTGACAGAGTTCGCCTAGGTACCCAAGCAACATAATCAGCTATATAGTACTGTACTGTAATAGTTTACAATACTTTTCACACAAATAATACGTAAAAATAAAGAAAAAATTTGAACCTTACAGTACAGTACCTTGATAAGTACAGGAGTTCAGCACAACTGGCATCTAGGGACATGTTCGCATCCTCGAGGGTTCCCAACTTGAAGGCTCGTATGTGGAGCACTTACTGTATGGTGCATCAGAGAGAGTGAGGCGGTGTGCTGTACTTGCTGGGAACATGGACTTTGGAGGACAGAACTGGGTTCCTTTACTGCCTCTTGCCCTCGGAAGGCTTAACTTCTCATCTTGAAAATGAGGGGTCGTCATACTTCCCTCCCAGGGCTGTTGTCAGGACGTTCATTTTAAATGACTAATAGCTGTTGGCTGGCATTTTAGGGGAAAATGCTTTTGCGATCATCCTAGGGAGAATCCCTACCCAGAAAGAGCCATGCTGCAGAGAGATGTGAAATGTACTTCAGGATCCAGGCTTTTCTAGAAAAGACAGCTTGGAGCTGCTCTGCTGTTGTGGGTCCTCCTCTTTTTTTTTTTTCCAGAGGTGGACATTGTCCCTTTGACAGGGAATCGAAGGCGCACTTAGCATGGAAAGCAGGAACTACATTCAGTGCCTCACAACCTTAGGGGCTGGAGGCAAGAATGGTTTGCAGAAGCTTCATTATCTAGGGAAAAAGAACTCAGAGTTACAAGCTCTTAAGAAAGATGCTTTTACTTGGAGTGTTGGAGAAAATAGAACAATTACCTATTGAAGGCAAAGTGTGTGAAAAAACACCTCTGTTCCTTTTCCAATGATCATCTAATCTCTTCAGATTCATTCTGCCTTCCTGAAGGTGATTTGAGCTACGCTTGTCTTTGTGCAGTGGCTCCCCCACATCTCCCCGTGGCTGGGGCATGTGGTGATGGCCTGAAGTTCCCAGAGAAAGACAGACATTTCCTCCTGCTCAGGGGAGCTTCCTCTAAGGGCTGGTGCTCCACAGGAAGTATCGGATCTGTGGAATGTGTAGAGGAGGGAGGGAGGGAACCCACAAATCATCAAAGCGCTGATGAGCATTTCTCAGGATCTTTAAAACTGCGCTGGGCCCTCTGATGAATCTGGGGACACCAGACTACTCTGTGAGGAACTCGCCATCTGCTGGGAGCAAGACTTATATATGTGACATCCGGGGAGAAATGCATGCTATCTAAACTAGAACCAGTCAGATTTCTAGCACCTGGCACGCATACTCTTAAAAAGATTTTTTAAAATTGAAACCTCAGTCTTTGTTGCATAATGAATGACCGAATGACCTTTAACACCTCTTGAGTGCTTACTGTGTGTCAGGCACGGTTCCAATCCCTTTTAAGTTTACTATATATATATTGGGGCTTCCCAGGTGGCTTAGGGGTAAAGAATCTGCCTGCCAGTGCAGGAGACGTGGGTTCAATCCCTGAGTTGAAAAGATCACTTGCAAAAGGAAATGGCAACCCATTCTAGTATTTTTGCCTAGGAAATTCCATGGACAGAGAAACCTGGAAGGCTACAGTCCATGGGGTTGCAAAGAGTCAGACATGACTTAGCGACTGAACATGCACACATGCATAATATATATTGGGTTGGCCAAAAAGTTCCTTTGGGTTTTTCCATCTGAGCCTATGGAAAATCCTGAACAAACTTTGTGGCCAACCCAATATTTGTTACATGTATGTGCTAGTCAATCCTAAAGGAAATCAGTCCTGAATGTTCATTGGAAGGACTGATGCTGAAGCTGAAACTCTAATACTTTGACCACCTGATGGGAAGAACTGACTCATTGGATGCTAGGAAAGATGAAGATGGGAGGCGAAGGGGGCAACAGAGGATGAGATGGTTGGATGGCATCACTGACTTGATGGACATGAGTTTGAGTAAGCTCCCAGAGTTGGTGATGGACAGGGAAGCCTGGCATACTGCAATTCATGGAGTTGCAAAGAGTTGGACATGACTGAGCGACTGAACCGAAGTCACTTTAGTCATGTCTAACTCTGCAACCCTATGGACTGGAGCCCTACAAGCTCCTGCGTCCATGGAATTCTCCAGGCAAGAATAGTGGACTGGGTTGACGTACCCTTCTCCAGGGGATCTTCCCAACCCAGGGATCAAACCTGAGGTTCTTATGTCTCCTGCATTGGCAGGCAGGTTCTTTACCACTAGTGCCACCTAGGAAGCCCATTTCATATGTGTGTGTGTGTGTGTATGTGTATAAAATATATTTATTAATGCAATGAAAGCTCTCAACATCCTCCTGAGCTTGATACTATCAATAGCCCCATTTGATAGATAGTGGAACTGAGGCACCGAAAGACGGTTATTTGTCCAAGGTCCTACAGTTCACGTGCCATCTAGGTACGATTTGAACCCAGGCCAGCTGGCTCCACAGTTAACAGATGAAGGAGATTAAGGTGGTCTTTCAAGAGCTCGTTGGCAGATTGGTTCAGATGAGCAGCTACCAGGCTTTGTTAGCGGCTCTTCTGGCTTCCCTAAGACTTTAAGCCCCCTCCCCTGGGTGGAGCTCAGGCCAGCGGCCCATCCCACCCCACCGCTCCCTGGCCCCGCCAGTCCTCTCATTTGTCGTTTCTCTTACTGAGCACATTTCTAAACGAGGAAGGTTGCTCTGCTTTAAGGACATACAAATGGCTTGCCCTCACCTGTCAAGCATGATCCTTGTATTTTACCAGGCCCATTATGAACGCAATCTTTCTGTCGAAAATTTGCATACCTCCTTTCTTGAAAAGTAATGACAGCAATTTCTTTCCCTCCGCTCACTTTCTGAGTGTCTCATTTAACGGCACCTGTGAAACCGACAGGCGCAGAGATGAGAAGTGAAAGAGAGCAGTTGATTAAATCATCATCAAGTCGGGCCTCAGAAAGTCAATTCTGCTTGCCGTCTGCAATGATATCCTTTTATCTTAAAGTAATGAGCTATGGCACTTTTGCATCGGGTAATGCGATAAGTTCTATTAGCATGTTCCATTTGCCTCACAAGCAAGGGCAAGTCATTTTAGCTAGCTCATATCACTGCAATCAAAGCAATTGGCTTCCCAGGCAGAGAAGAAAGAGAAAAGGCTCAGGGTGATTTCTATGGATCACAACACAGCGGAAAAAATAGACTCTTGTATTATTTTAACCCATAACATACTTTTCCTTTTTCCTCATCAGCAAATTTGGGTTTTATTAGCTCACCCCGGACTCTGAAGAGAACCAAGCCATAGTTGGAGCAAACGTAGGGGGGCTCAAGCCCCACCCAAAGAAACAAGCAGCCAGGATGTAGGAGAAAACTGCAGCCTTATGAGGCGGGGCGTTGGGGTGGGGGTTGTCACAGAATCCTGCCAAAGAAGATAGCGGAGAAGGTCTCCCTGGTAATAACGCTGTGGTCTTATAATAAACTCTTCCTTCACACCATCTTCAAAGTCATTTGTAATAGGTCCCCAGGCAGGTACGGATTAATGCTATTGATGACTTAGAATCAGTAAATCAATGACAAGGAGGCAAAGGATCTGTTGCTTAAGCTTAAAAGAGACGGTTTACAAATCACCCGGCCCTAGCCTGTCAGTTTTACCTTTGGACAAGAAACTCATTTTTCTCATTTTGGCAATCACTGAGGCCTGTGAGCTCTGGGGTTTAAGTACGTTTCATCTTTGGGGTTTATGTATGTTTATACCTGGCAAAATGTCACTTCCTTTCTTCTAAAGAAAGAAAACTGCTGAACACTTCAAATATTTGTGAAATATCCATTTCTCCCCCTATTTCCAAAAACCCTACTGTATTTTAATGAGCTAAGTGGAAATTTATATCATATGAATAGTTTTTTTTCTCTCTTATACTTGGATTTCCAAGTGACTAAAAGGAAAAAAAATATTGAAAATTAATTTGTAAGCTGGAAAACTTCAGATTGGACAGCTTGATTTCTGGAAATAGATTGGCACTTCTAATCAGTGGTCAGAATGAACCTGGCACACAGTAGTCACTTTTAAATTAATTGTTGAATGAAGCTGTGTGATCACCTGAGAGATGCTGAAGGGAAAAGAAGATTTCTCTTAGGCACGTCAGATCACATAGGTTGTCTGAACTCTGGCCAGTTCAAGCTGAGAACTTGCAAAAATGCCAGGTGTGGAGAACTCCCCATATAGGAATGATAAAGTTACCAGCGCATAAATCCTTAAGCTTCTGAAAGTTCGCTCTCGATTCTACTTGCTGGACAGCTGAAGATTGATATAGTATTTTCAAATGTGCACAGGTGACTATCAGAAGCTGTACCCTTACCTTTTAAACTATCTTCGGACACACACATCTTTTGATTGGAAGTGTTTGTCACTCAGTCGTGTCTGACTGTTTGGGACCCCATGGACTGTAGCCCGCCAGGCTCCTCTGTCCGTGGAATTCTCCAGGCAAGAATACTGGGGTGGGTAGCCATTCCCTTCTCCAAGGGATCTTCCCGACCCAGGGATTGAACCTGGGTCTCCTGCACTGCAGGCAGATTCTTTACCATCGCAGCCACGATGGAAGCCCTCTTAATTAGGCCTTCTTTTTTTTTTTTCTGAGCTATTATATTTGCTCAGACATAGTTATTGTTGAAATACAGGGGGAAAGGAACCGATGACATCATTTTATACTGAGAAACCCCAAACCATTTTCAGGATTAAGATACGGATTTTATTCCTAGGGCCCCCATAGCTTTAAATTTAACTTACAGTCAAAAGCCGGCACGGGAGCAATGTAAACAATGTGAAATGAGAGCTTTAGGGAATGATGAAACACAGACAACATCAGAGTTGCCACATGTGGTACAAAAGAGCTGCCCATTGTCTTTTTCATGTATGTGGAATTGCGCAGATGGGAAGATGGTGGCAGACATGCTTGTAGTCACCAAGCTGCTATCTCACTTCTTCAAATAAGAAAATAAGTGTCATATTTTCTGCAAGTGGCTTCTTCTGAAATTGGTTTTAGGTGAGGGATGTCCTTACCGTCTTAGATAAACCACCTGCCCCAAAGGGGAATCTATTTGTTTTGTCACGGGCACAGTGAAATCATACTTGATGATAGGTGCTGTCATTTACAAGGTGGGGTTCTCCCTCATTTTCCTCTCATTTCCTTTAGGCAGAAAGAAGTATAAAATAACTTTGTTCGACGATAGTGTTCGGCCCTGACATCTTTGGTGGCAATGATAAATGGATTTGAGACACGAAATAACTGTTCCAGCAAGGTCCATTGAGCAGAATGGAGAGCAATGCCCTCCTCAATGTCATTGTGTGTGGTATATTCAATGATTGCCACTTTCTGCTTAAAAATGCATTCCATCACCAGGTCCCTGGAATTCCATCTTGTTCCTTCATCCCGAATGAGGCAGAGATGATGCAGACCTTAGCTTATTTCTGTTTGAGTCTTAAAACACAGATACTGAGAGTCCCAAATGGAAATGAGAAATGTTTGCTTTTGAGGATGTACTGATAGAATAAAATCATAATCATGTCTTATCCAGGCCTTTTAATGGAAGATATTCTCTTCTGTGAGCTTCCCTGGGGGCTCAGTGGTAAAGAATCAGCCTGCCAGTGCAGGAGAGTGTGGTTCAGTCCCCAAGTTGGGAAAGATCCCCTGGAGAAGGAAATGGCCACCCACTCCAGTATTCTTGCCTGGGAGATCCCATGAACAGAGGAACCTGGCAGGCTGTAGTCCATGGGGTCGTAAAAGAGTCTGACACAACTTAGCCACTAAACAATAACATCTTTTCTTCTGGGCCCTCCCTCTCTTGTATGTGTGTGTGCTTGGTCATGTCTGACTCTTTGTGACCCTATGGACTGTAGCCAGCCAGGCTCCTCTCTCCATGGGATTCTCCAGGCAAGAATACTGGAGTGGGTTGCCATTCCTTCTCCAGGGGATTTTCCTGACCTAGGGATCAAACCTGCGTCTCCTGCATTGCAGGTGGGTTCTTTACCGCTGAGCCACCAGCCTCCTCTCTTGGTTCTGCTAATAATTTTCACCCTACCCGGTGTGTTCAAGCATACATTCCTTTGTAGTAAGCAGTTAAGTTAGTCAGTGTTTCCTGTGCCTTTCTTTCTTTGGAGTTACTTGTCTTTTAAATCGGCGTTTGCTTACATTGCATGAAATCAGGAATTCTAAAGATGAGTGAGATGGATTTATCACTATGATTGAGCGTCTGCTTGTGTCTCAAGGCCTGGAGGAAGATGAACGAGGCGCTGCCCTTACCTACACAGGACCCATGATCGGATGGGAAGACTGTTGTGGCCAACAGTGAAAACACAGTTTTATAAGAGATGGAGGCAGAAGCAATTAATTCTAAAAAGAGTACTGAAATTCTAAGAATTCTCAATTCTAAGAAGAGTGTTGGAAGACTCAGAGGAAATTGTATTTTTAAAGGTGAATTATAAGTTTTTAGGGGGACACTTGGAAGAACAGAATTCCAGGCAGAGGACATGGTTAGGTGTGAAGAGAGTGTGAGCCAGTGTATCGGGTGTGACTGGGGCATGGGGTGTGTTAGGGTTATACCACCGCAAGCGTGGGTGCAGACCGAATCCACCTTGTGAGCGGTCCGTAACTGCCTGCTGCGAGATTAGTATAGCGGTTGAGAGTAAGCATTTGGGAACTTTTACAGCAATTCTGTAGAAAAATTTTATATCTCTTAAATCTAATAATAACATATTTTTATATGTCTTTGCTTTCCTTTTCCATTTTTCTAGCAATTATTTTTTATTGTATCTTACAAAGTATTGGTCTACAACGTATTGAAAATTAAAACAAAAACAAATGGTCCTTCTCCACAGAAAGCCCAAGAAGCACTGGGCTGGAGAAGCGGAGGGCAGTGGGAGAGCCGGGAAACTGTGTCGAGTTTTCATTGCCCTCTAGGCCATGGGAAGTGTCTTGAGCAAATTGGAATTTAGGAAATCCACTCTATTCAGTAAAGACTTGGATCAGAAACAAAAGAGACCTTAGGCCTTGGAAAGTAGTCATTAGCCTCTTGTAATGATAAAATAAAAGCCTGAAGGAAAGCGGCGGCCATGGCCGTGAAGATGGAGAGGACTTAGAAAACAGAATCGATAATTCGGGGTGAGAGAGGAAGATAGATCTGCTCAAGATTGGAGTCAAGGATGATGACAAGACTCTTCACTCGGGCAGTTGAGTGATTGCATGGTGATGTCATCACCAAGAACAGCCTGGGAGGGGGCAGATGTGGGCTGAGCAGAAGATGGTGAGTCTGGATTTTGATGGATACTTGAGCTGAAATGTTTCTAGGGCTTCAGGAAGGGGGTGGAGCAAACGAAACATAAGTCAGTAACAGTTAATATTAATTATCCATACTTACTCTGTACTATGTCTAAGTTGTTTACATGTATCAATTCATTTTATTCTCACCTTCCTAGGAGGGAAATGCCATTATTACCCACACTTTACAGAGAAGTAAACTGAGATGCAGAGAGTTTAAATAACTTTCCCAAAGTCACACAGCTGGCAAATGGTAGGCATGGAGAGATTTTTAGTCTCAGCATACACATGTTAGCTGGAGCTGAGGGATTCTTTAAGGACTCCCCTGGAAATCATATAGAAATGATAGACCCGCACATGCAACTCTAGGGAGACAGTGACATGAATGAATATGTAGAAAAGGAAGGGCCCTGAGCAGATAAGAGGAAAGAGCAACATTGGTGAATGTGTACAAGGGAGAAATTCCAGCATGTTCGGTGGAAACATTCCAAATTTCCAGCACTAGGGAATTTTTTTTACTAGCTTATTTATAATCCATACAGTGGGTTATGGTGCAGCCTTTTAAAAAAATATGATGTTACTGGCAAATTTTACTGATTGCACTAAAATATTGGATATATTGGGTGAAGACAAAAATGAAAAAGTAGAAAAGCGGGCTTCCTCATGACTGAGGGCTTTCCTGGTGGCTTAGACGATGAAGAATCTGCCTGCAATGCAGGAGACCTGGGTTCAATCCCTGGGCTGGGAAGATCCCCTGGAGAAGAGAATGACAAACCACTCCAGGATTCTTTCCAGGAGAATTCCATGGACCAAGGAGCCTGGCAGGCTACAGCCCATGGGTTACTGGCAAATTTTACTCATTAAACTAAAATATTGTACATATTTGGTGAAAACAAAGCAGGTTACCAAATAGTAACCTTTATTTTCATTTCTTAAAATCTGTGGGTGAAGGATGCAGAGAATGAAGGAAAGGCTGGAATGAATTATGTGAAGTGAAGTGAAAGTTGCTTAGTCATGTCCGACTCTTTGCAACCCCTTGGACTATACAGTCCATGGAATTCTCCAGGCCAGAATACTGGAGTGGGTACCCTTTCCCTTCTCCAGGGGATCTTCCCAACCCAGGGATCAAACCCAGGTCTCCTGCATTGCAGGCAGATTCTTTACCAGCTGAGCCACATTGTACAGATGGGTTAATGGTGTTTGTCTGTAGATGGTAGACTGATGGTATTTTTTTTTTAATACTTATTTAATTATTTGACTGTACTGAGTCTTAGTTGGCACATGTGAACTCTTAGTTGTGACAAGTGGGATTTAGTTCCCTGACCAGGGATCAAATCTGGGTCTCCTGCATTGGGATTAAGGAGTCTTAGCCTCTGGACCACCAGGAAAGTCCCTGGTGGGTGATTTTTGAACATGTATTTTCATACATATGTATTAATTTTCAAAAAGAGAAAATATTGGGGTGGGGATTGGTTGGTTATTTTCTGGGTTTAAGAGGTAAGACTTGTCTGGAAAAGGAAGAAAGTGCCTCCAAAGGTTTGGTCTGATTTGGGGAAGAAGAGGTGAAGAGGAAGTTGGGTGTGATGGGTTGGAATGAGCACAGGTACCCAGGTTAGGAACTGGTCTCCTGCTAATCCTGCATTCAAGGCATGTGGCTTGGATTTCATGCCTCCTGTTGCCCTCTCTTGTCTGTGGTAGGTCGGGGTCATGTCTTTGTCTGAAGGCTGAGTGGCCAAGAATTCTTCTCTGTCTGGCTTTTAAAGTGGAGGAAAGGATGTTCAGCTGTTCACAAAGAACTCTGAAATCCAGTCATGGCGAGTACTGTCACCTGGAGCTGGTGGTTAGCATGCAACCTGTTTGCTAATAAACCAATACAGGACCTTGGTGTCAAAATGCTTAAAATGGCCAAATCAGCCGGGACCACATTTCTGTATCTGACATGCCTTTTCCATTTCCCAGCCCCATGCAGAACATAAACCTGACTCGGGAGGTGGCTCCGTGTGAACTCTCATAAATTGAAGTGGGTATCTAGGGAGTGGGGAGCAGACACTTCTTCTTTTAACCTTTCAGGACCAAGAATCATTTGGCCAGAAATCCACACCGTATTGAACTTGGGGTGTGAAAGCCTTACAGTGTATTAAATGTGAATTTGAGACCATGAATTCTGCCCACACCGACTCCATAAAACAGCCTCCCTTTTTCATAAAGCAGGCCCATAAACCGCTGCCAGTGAAGCAGAAAGACTCCTTAGGACTGTGGCTCGCTTTCCGTCTGGGGTTGTCAACAAACCCCCTTTATGAGTGGAATAGACCTCTTGTATGTGTCGAGCTTCTGGCTTTTTACAGAGTGTGTTAGGAGCCAGGCTAGGCAAACGTTCGGCGCTGTTTGCTGAATGCATTTATTGCCTTTGCATAATTTATGAGCTGGAGGGGTTGACCATCATTCGTCTGTGCCAGGGGCTGGCACTCCAGGCTCCAGAGAGCGGAGCTGTAAATTGGATGGTGCGCTCCTGCTGAGCTCACGGCAAAGTCCTCGGGTCAGTATGGGAATTTAATACCAGAAATGGAACTGTTTTCTCAGCGCACCATGTGGGCCCCAGCGCAGCACAGACTGTTTTGGCAGACTCTGCGACTGGCCTTGTCGAGGGGCTGTCACTCACCCGGCATGTTGTGTGGGGAGCCTGAGCATTTTTAATCGGCTTGGCATCCGTGCTGCTTCCATAATGGATACCAGTAGGTCTCAGTTCTTCACCATATGCTTAACTCTGGAGACAAGGTGCTTCTGGGTATATCAGTAATTACTTGATGCAGAATTAAGTGGACCTTGAAATTAGAACTGGACTGTTGGAAAGCAGGAAGCTTAACCCTTTGATAGGAATAACCATTCCCAGGGACACGCTGCTGGTCGGGTCGGGGAGGGGGTGCGGACAGCGGCGGTTCTCATCCCCACTGTCGTCCCCATTCTTCCTGCCCCTGCGTGCCAGTCCTTGGGGGGTGGGGGTTGTGGGCAGATGCTCTGCCCCCGCCTTCAGCTGCCGCTGATTACCTCACAAGGCGGGCTGTGAACATCTGGGAAGATGAGCCTGCCTGGCAAAACCCTCTTCTGTCTTCCACACCCCTCCTGAATCATGCTCTGTCACTCTTGAAAATGTGCCGTGAGCTTCGGAACCTCAAGGAAGGCTTCACTGAGGGCAGTGGAGAAACCACACAACCGGGAGAACTATTGTCCCTCATCCTCTGGTGTTGGAGGCCTTCGAGGTCTTCATCCCGCCCATTTTCTTTCCCAGCTGGTTTGACTTATACAGAGCAGTCACTCCTCAGGCAGAAGAAAGTTAAGTTTACACAGTCTGAGGTTGGGAGCTCAGCTGAAAATAAGGCAGTGGTTAAAGCATGGTCACCAAACCTCTGATGACCCTGTGGCATTGAGGAGCCGGTGGAAGAGCAGAAGCTGTTACAGGACATGAAGTTGCCATGTGAGTTCCTAAATGCATATTGTGCAGACAGCTTAGTCCCCAAACTGAGTCTTAGTAGATGTCCGCATTTGGATGGAGGTTTTGTTACTTCCAATTGAAAACTCTCTAATGGTGGTTTAAACAATGTTAATTTACAAAAAACTCCAAAGCCTGGCTGCTCTGAGGTTGGTTCCCATGTCTCAGTTGTGCCAGAATCTTTTTTCCCTTGTTTTTGTACTTCAGCTTTTGGCCTCATTTTTGCAAAATGTCTGCGCCAGATCTAGACGTTGCATGAGGATCCAGTGATATTCAGGGGAAAGAAGCAGTGCTTCTGCTTTTCTCCTTTTTGTGAGGAGGAAAGGGTTTTCCAGAACCTTAAGCAAACATTTCCTCAAGTCCCAGCCAAAACTGGATCTTACGTCTACCCTTAGCTGCAAGGGAAGTTGGGAAGTGGGAATATCTGATTTTTTCAGTCTTGAAATGTCAGGAGATGGTACAGACGTGGGAGAAGGGGGACTGCAAATGGCTGTGGGTGTGTAGCCTGCAGCAGCTGCTCTATAAGCAAATTTATTTCCCGTTTCTGGTCATAGCTGCGTCACCTCCCTTGTCCAGGCGGCCACACTAAAAATCCTTGGCGTCATCCTAGACCCGTCCCTCTTGCTTCCACACCCACATGTCATCAAGTCCTGTCGGTTCTACCTTCACCGTTGCCGTGCCATCTGCTCTGTGTGTTAGTTGCTCAGTTGCATCTGACTCTTTGCAACCACATGGACTGTAGCTGGCCAGGTTCCTCTGTCCTTGGGATTCTCTCAGTGGCAGTACTGGAGTGGGTTGCCATTCCCTCCTCCAGGAGATCTTCCCCAACCCAGGGATCGAACCCGGGTCTCCCGCATGGCAGTTGGATTCTTTACCGTCTGTGCCACCAGGGAAGCCATCTGCTCTGCCCTTTAACCATGCATCGTGCTGGTCTAGACAGCATAAGGGTTGCCAGCCTGATCTCCCCATGACCTGGTCCTTTGCTCACAGCGCTCTGTATCTCCTCCGCTCCACGTAAGTGTCATCCTCACAGAGTAGGTTTATCTCTGATCATGCCACGCTGGTTACTTCTACTGTGAAACCAAAAGCTGCCTTAGGACCAAGCCCCTGTCTTGACTGAATATCTGACCCACCTAGCAGTGCTTATTGAGGTCCGTTGAGTGAATGAATAGACATATTGACATGCTGAGTATTTACTCTCACAAAACACATCCTCCTCTTACTAATCAAGTATCGGATAACAAAACTTTATTCTTGGTTTTGGAGTAAAAATGTGTTCTTTTTTTTCTTTCCTTCTAATGAGGAACCCAAAGCTTTGGGTTAGCTGTCATTCTCTGGTCTTCTGAAACTGTGCTCAATGGTTGGAATCTGTTAGATACCATGTGAGTCTCCTGACCTAAAGCTTTTTTTAATTTTTGGCCCATATTGTTGACTTGTTACCTTGACCTCTTGTCCTTGGCATGTTTTTAATAGAGAATATTCCCTCTTTTCTCTGGCTGATCACAAGTGATGAGCCTTGCCTTTCGTGTTCTGCTTCCTTCAAAGTCCACGTGAGAGAATGCAGTGCCCAGAGGTTCGCCTCTTTTCCTCTAGAAAAGCAACAGGAGAGAGAGAGAGAGAGCCATTCACATTAGCTAAAGGAAAGACGTCTCCATTAAGACATTGATTTTGCTTTGACTCCCATTGAATGATCTTGATTTACCTTAGTCCTGGGGCCGGATTGGCTCCCCTGTGGGCGTCCCCTCTGCCGTGCGGTGAGGGGTGCTCTCTGGTGTGACCGACTGACCACAAGATGAGCCACGGAGCACGGGCATCGGACGAATCCAGTCGAAGGACTTCTCGGCACTTTGCTTTATTTCTCTTCACAGCACTTGAACTGAAGAAATTTTCCAGCCCAGACACAATGTTTCCTACTTCCTTTACTTGTCTCTTTTTTTTTTTTTCTGTAACAATAGCAAAAACATGACTCAATTTTTGCACTAATGCTCATTCTCTTGTCTTCCTTTTCAGTGTGACAGCGACAGTGACCAGGAAGAGAAGGTAAGCCCCTCTCATCCCCCCACTGTGGGCACAGCACGCAGCATCATGAACACTGGGGTCTCCCTCACACACTGCGGGGGGTGGGGCGCCAGCTTCATGCTGAGAGCACGTCTCCTGCAAAGACGGGCTGTATTCACACAGTGACGTTTCCTATGATGAGAAAGAAATCTTTCATTTGTGGGGCCCACTTTTAAAAAATAAGCCCTTTAATGTTGCGTATATGTGACACTATGTCTTTCACTTTATAGAAGATTTTAAAAGAGGAAATTGTTTATTTTAATAGCCATCTGATTTTTCTGGTTTTATCCTTGATTGGAACATTAAACCTGCTAATATGCATTTGTAATGTCGTTCCTGCATTTCTCTTACTGACCCCTATGCTTCTTCCTGCTTATGTGTACATATTGGCCTTCTTGATAGAAATGTTAATGGTTTATTGCTATGAGTTTTGGTTTATGTTAATGGTTTATTCCTGTTCCTCATGGGGGTGGGGGGAGAGGTGGGCCAGGGCTGTCAGGTGGGGACCGCCCTCTTCTGGTCCAGGTGGGAGGGTGCTTCTTCCAGCAGGTACACGCTCTGTTCTGAGGCTGATGGCCACCAGCCTCTGTGTAGCCGGTTCCACACGGACCAAGACAAGGAGCTCGGTTTGGGGGCTTCCAGAAGATCGGATCACAACCTGGTAAAGTGTATGTTCTGCGGCCCGAGCCAAAGGGATTGTCTGTCTGTTTGGTTTTTCTTTCTAGTTGTCCCAACCCTCTGACCAAATTTCTTTCCAGTGTAATTGCCGCTCTATGCATTTCGAAAGGAGTTAACGTGAATATCATGGTTTCTATATTGATTGGCACCAAAAGGAATGTACCCATCCTCCCACCATCCCGAGTTTCTGGGTCTGTCCTGCCCAGCTGGCTTTCCTGAGCTCTTCTCCCCGACTCTCACCTCCGACGTGCTGGCAGGTTTTACTCAGAATCCTGTGGTTAGTATTTAGTGGGATCTTTCCATGGAGCCCAGCATTTTCCCCTCCTTCTCTGCTGCCAGCCTCCAAGAGAGATCTAAAGGCCCTTGTTCTGTGCTGTCGTTAATTTGAATTCAGCATATGCAGCCCGTTATAAAATGCGAGACATCATCATTTGAGCAGGTCAAGCATATTCAGATGAAGACAAATGGTGCTTATTTGATTTCCTTAAAATCAGGAAATGAAAAAAGTGCTCTCTGGAGAAATCATGTTCTGCCTGACTTGGATGATAGACCAGTGCGTGTCCCCCAGATAAGAACAGGCTCTCGCCTTGAGGTTTTTATCTCTGAAGGACGGCTAGGACTGTCAGCTTGCTGACATGTGCATTATCCATGTCATTTTAAACAAAGTGACCTATGGAAGGGTGCGCCGTGCTGTGACACGGTAATGGGCTGTTGGATGACAGTGAAAGTACGCACTGCAGAGGGGGCCGTGGGTTCGTCTTTTGTTCAGCTGACAAGTAGGCGCTTCCTTCCTCCAGCCCCCGGGGAGTCCTGACTCCTTGGAAGTCGTTCCCTGCACTGTCTCTGGCAGCCAGTGTGCAGTGGGTGCCTGAGGCATGTGGGCAGCGGTGGGCGTTTGGTGGTCGAGTAAGCCCGCTGGCCCCCGAGCCATCCTGGGCAGTCGTCCTCTCGTTCCATCAGGCCCGGGGACCCAGGGACAGACTGGCACTTCCGGCTGCTAGAGGAGATCGTTTCCAGGTGACAGTAGATCTCACTTTCCCAGTGGGTGGCCCTTTCCAAGGGGACGAGGCTTCCTTGGGGTGGCGCTGCCAAGCACATATTCCTGCTTTATAGGGCAGAGTGAATTCAGGAAGTGTCCCAGTCTCCAGCGGTGGCAGAAGGTGGCAAGGCATCCAGTTTTGTGTTCCACGAAGGTGTCTTGATGAACAGTCTCAACCTTGACTGTGCTTCCGAATGCCCCTGGAGCTACACGAGTCCCTGACGCCTGGGCCATGTCTCAGGCCAGTGCCTCAGACTCTCTGCTGGTGGGTAGCACCCCTCGTCTACAAGATCACTGACTATTAATGTTGAGAATTATCAGTGCTGCCTGCAGTTTCCAGAGGCATCTGGGGGCCCGGGTGTTTCCTGCATCCTGGGAGTACCCCAGCCACTGGTTTGCCAGGACCTGTGTCCCTGAGTCTCTGCCGCTTGGGTGTCCATCTCAGAGTGTGGGCAGCAGCAAAGTGTCAGCCCAGGGGAATGGGTGAGGAGGTAGCCGGTGCCCATGGCTCTTGAGTTTGGTGTGATTTCTGGACAATGATGGAGAAGAGGAGATGTCCATAGGCAAGTCCACGGGAGGGGTGACGGTGGGCGCAGAGGGCCGTTGGGAGTGGTCAGTCCTTTGAAAAGGGGGGATTTCCTGCCTCACCTCCCCAGCCACTTTCCCTGTGGACCACAGTGGCCCCGCAGGTCCTCACCTCCATCCCAGGGCTCCTCCACAGCGGCACTCCCCTGGCTCACCCAGCCCTGTCGCCCGGCGTTCCTCCAGGGGACCCAGGCAGGAGCCGTCGAGACTGTAATTGCCGTTGTGCCTGCCTGGCCCCGTTGTAGTTAAGACTGTCAAGGCTTCCCCTTTTGGACTGAGATTGTCTGGTGTTTATCTCTGACTTTAACACCATCCTCCCAGGCTTCTGCTCTGCACCAGGGCCTGGGCCCCGGTCAGCTTCCGCCTTGCCAGAGCCTCTTGCCGGGCCCACTCGGAGCCCCAGAGCTAACCCGGGCTGCCTCCCGTGCTCTTTGGAGGACTCGCATTTGAATCTGAATTGCTAATGGCGGCAGAGATGCCACTCAATGTCCTGGGATCCTTTCAGCAGCCCCACCAGGGAGGCTGTCGGAGGCAAAAGTGAGACTTGTAGAGGACCCACTGGGATTTCTCTCCGGAAGACCTGTCATTCTCTAACTCCGTAGGGATCCGCAGAGCCGGCGGTCTAAAATTAGGGTACCGTATTTCACACAGCTGACTGAATTAAGATAAACTCTGCTTTCCTCTGATACGAAGCTGTAATTTATAAAATGATACCCTTACTAATTAATGTGGAAGTGACTGAGAAGATGGCTAGAAAGCAGAGCTTTCCATAAATGCAGGAGACATTCTCATACGTGGAGAAGGCTTGATGGGACACTGAGCACCACATCCCTTGGCGCCCCCACTCCCCACCCCCCAGCTGTGAGAATACATTTCACGTTAATGTCAGCGGCCCTGGAGGACTTCTGTGAAGAGTGGAAACAGGGTGGAGGAGCAGAGAAGGCTGGGAACGCTGCATCTTAGATTTGGGATTGTTCTTTGCAGTTAGTGTAGAGCAAAGAAGCAGCACTTGGCACCTTAATCACCCAAATTAAGCAATTATTCCAGTCCCCCACCTGAAATGAATTGGTATGAGAAGAACAAAGAGGCAACACGCATATCTCCCCATGTTTGGCCTATATTTTCTCTTGTTTCCTCTCTTTCTCTCCTCCTGGCAGCAGCCGGTTGTGCTGAGAAACATGCCCAGTTTGGTTGTGAAATCTAAGTGAAGATGAAAAGTGATTCTCCTTCCATTCACCCGCTTCCTGTGTGTTCTGTGGGTCACATGAACGAGCTGGTTGGAAGGGGTAGTACTCCGTGGTCATGCGCTTGGGCCACTGAGTCTGATGGCCTGGGCTTGTTCCTGACTGTCCCTTACAGCTCCAGAGCCACGGGCCAGCCTCGATCCTCTCATCTGCCAAATGGGGATAACAGCAGCCCCCACCTCGAGCTTTGTTAACAGTTAAACTGGCTCCGTGCCTGGTCCCTGCTCTGTAAATGTCAACTTTCATTAGTTTTCCTTGAAGTCGAGTGAGGGAGAATCACTTGGGAAAGGAGGAAGGCAATCCTTCTCTTCCGAAAACTCAGGGTCTGCCAGAGAACATGCCAGAGGAGAAGAGGTGTGAGTTTCTATTTCCACTGGAACCCAGGGCCCAGCCTTACTCCCCTCGGTCAATTCTTCCTGACACAGGCTGAATGGAAGTGTTGTGAAATTTGAAAGGGTCCCCAAACAATGATTATTAAATTCCTTACCCCAATCATCAGTCTTTCCTCTTGGCACAGTCTGAGCAGAGAGCAAGCTTGCCATCCTGGAGGGAGCAGAGGGTGATGGAGTGGGTGGCCCAGCCCACAAACCAAACACTGTCAGTCTCCAAATGCCCACTGCAGCAGGGGGGGTCTGATGAGGTCCATCAGGGTGGGGGCCGCGGCATCCGTATTTTTCAGAAAGCTTCTTGGTACTTTTTATACAACTGGTTTTGAGAACTACTGCCTTATAACAAATGTCCAAAAGAAGCATTTACTTTCTTCTTCGTTAATGCTCTTAACATTTTGACAGCTCAGGAGAAAGACCTGAAAGCAATAGGGGTGTTGTGTGTGTACACGCACCCCGCGTGCTTGTGTTTATAGATGTGTGGTGCCTAGTGCACGCAATACACACATACACAGCGTCTTTGTAGATGTGAACCATTCTCCTTGTCCTCATGAAGCTTTTAGCATGACTTCTGCTTGCAGTTTCCTCTCCCTGGGTTTTTAATGACAGGAATGATCTCCTCGAGAAGGTTGCTGGGTCCCTGGACTTGCTCACCAGCACCCAGGAGTGCTGGCTGGGATACTGGCTAGCAGCAAATGCAGAAGCCTGGATTTCCCATGTCAGCTCCTCCTCCCTTTAACATACACACACTTTTTGGTGCATTATAACTTTTTAATTCAAGCTATATGTGTTGTGTTTGATCATTTTGTATTCACTTGTGTGGAAAGGGGACCGTTTCTAAGAAAAGCAGCTAGAAAACTGACAGAGGCTTGCGTTCCTAACCCAACACAAACCACATGCCTGACTTGGCTCCTGGAAGGGCCGAGAAACTGCTGAGATGTCAAATGAATGACGGGACGTGTGGCTTATGCTTATGATGGAAGAGCCCCATCCCTTGATGGACCACGTTTCACACTTGGTAAAAATTCCATGCCCTCAGCAACATTCCAGAAGCCCAGGAGGCATCCCCCATTGCTGCTTGTAGAACCTCCCTCCTTGGTTTTGAAATAGGATGTGTTCTGATCAGGAGACAACTTAAAGATGCTGTCCTACTTTTTAGGAAAGGAAAGGAATTTTCTCCTCCCTTCTGGTTTCATAGCAGCAAAGCACACAGTCATGGCTCAGGAGAAGAGTAGGGACTCAGGTTCTCGTGTTTATATGCCCGATGTTCAGTCATGATCATTGTTCTGCTAAATTTGCATTCCCTTTCCTGGATACTCATCTCTCAATGGAGGGGATAAGTGAAATGACTTCAGAAAACTCAGAAAACTGGTGCTGTTACCTGAGTGCACCTCATGTCAATCCCAAGGTGTATTTTCTGGGCTCTCTTCTCCAGCCTTCCATATTTCTTGTATAATTTTATTTTTTCATAAGATATTTCTGAGTCATTTATGAATTTCCTCCTTTATTTGGCAAATTTCTGCAGCTCTTGTTGAGTGATGCCCATCGATTCAACCTCTAAGATTAAGTCTGGGTCAAAGTGACACCAGGCTGTTCTTCCAGCATCACCGTGTTTCCATCTGGCTTCATTCCCTCCTGTCCTTCCAGAATTCCTATTGACACCATCCTTGGATTTAATCTCTGCTGCAAATTGTTCTAAATCCCGAGTTTGACTAAATTCTTCTTTGCATCATATCATTGCATTTTTGTACCAGAGCAAAACTTGCTTCAGTCACACTGAATGTGTATGTAGACTATCAGTTCATACACCTGAAAAACCCCAGAGGATTTATATATCGGTTAATATATATGCATATTTATATATGTACATATTCTTCATTAAATGTAAATCAAACGAATACTCAAATTATTGGAAATTGGTCAGTCATCTTCAGCTAAACTCTTGTTTCTTAGACTGAATAGTGACAGGAATGGGTTCTAGATATTCCCTTGTTCTCATGGGCAGGTAACAGAGAAGGATACTTGAAAGACCTGACTTCTAATTTCTAACCAACCAAGTGTGTGGCCCTGGGTAAATTACCTAATGTTGCTGAACCTTAGTTTTGTCATCTGTAATAGGAGGCTGAGTTCAGTGGTGTAGCTCTGAATATCATGTTTTTCTATGTAGCTAGTTACCTAGGCCCAACAACATAGCAGACCCAAAGGGAAATGTACATGAAAGTATTTTCTCTTTGCCAAGGTACAAGAAAGATTATGTAAAATTTTTCTCCATTCTTTTACCTCTCTCAAATTCCTAATAGGAAATAAACATAGTGTGGATAAGTCTAGACACATCCGTGTTGACACTTTCGAGTAACTAAAGGAAACTTATGTATGAGCTTGATGTCTAAACAAAATCATTACCTGTTCGTTGGTTCTTTCATTTAGTCGTTCATATCAACTCACTTTTTTTTTTTTAATTTTTAAAAATTTTTTTTGAATTTTTGTTGTTTTCTGTCAAGCCTCAACATGAATCAGCCATAGGTATACTTATATTCCCTCCCTTTTGAACCTCCCTCCCATCTCCCTCCCCATCCAACTTACTTATTTTTTATGAAAGTCCCTACTGATGAACCAACATGGACTTGACAGAGTTTCTTGACTCTGTCATCATGCACTTGTCAGTAGGCAGCAGTTAGTTTAATCTTGTTCCTCAATAACCCTAATTATTTAGGAGAGCATGGGAGCTAGTGAAGAGCTAGTTGACATAGTACCTTTTAAGGACTCAATGGTTAACAATGAGAATCATTTGACCTATTAAAGGAATTCTTCGGGAGAGGTCCAGAGTTGAATACATGATTCTACATTGCCAGAGTAAAGATCAACTGCTTTCCCTTAGAATGAACCATTGGCTTGGATTTTATGGCTCAGCTGAAGGGAAAGTTGCAAAGCCAAGGAGGAATTAGGTGGAGATGATGGCTTTTGGTCTCATGAAATGGACCATGAGTCCTGAGCCACCTAAGAGTCAGGGAGGTCCTAAGCAGAGGTGTTAGCACTGGTGATCCTTAATCTGGTGGCTTATCAGTGAGTATGGCCTGGGTTGTTCTTTGGTTGTCAGAAGAGTCTCTTAGTCTGTATTTGGGTTGGAGAATGTCCTCAGTAAAGAGTAGGCATCTCTTTGTGGTCATGCACATGTGTATTTGTATGTGGGGGTGAGTGTCTTAGTTAATCCCCCTTTGGCAACTTCTAGATGGTGATATATGATGATGGGTAATGGAATCACTCCTTGCAGCCTTGCCATATCTAGATGTGATAAAGATAATAAAATCTCTGTATTAGGATACTTTCATAATTAGCCAAACTTTATACTTTTCAGAAGTCCAAAAATTAAGTGCATGGATATTATTTTTTCCTCTTTTTCTTTTTTTTTTTCAAAGTTACAACTGGGAAGGTCAAGTTGGCCTCCATCTGAAGCTTTCCCCTGTTGGTTCTCAGGAGGATCATGTTGAGAAGTACTGGCTGTAGACCTACTAATACCCCCAGTTACTTGAAGAGTAAGCAGAGTAGCTTTCTCTAGTGCTGTTCGGTTCCAGGCGTGGTTCATTGCTGATTATATGCATGTTTTCTGAGACAGTGAAATGGAACATTTGAAATAAGGACTGAGCAGAAACCCTTGGATACCCAGAGCATTCACCTTGGGCTTCATCTTTCTTCTTTGGGACTCTTAATGACTTTTCAACTCCCTAATTTCTTGGCCAAAAAAAAGGTAGATACTACTAATTTATTAGGGGAAGTGAACAAATGAGATTAGGATCATTTTTTTCAGTTGCTCAGTTGTGTCCAACTCTTTGTGATCCCATGGACTGCAGCATGACACATTTCCCTGTCCTTGACCATCTCCCGGAGTTTGCACAAACTCTTGTCCATTGAGTCGATGATGCCATCCAACCATTTTATCCTCTGCCACCCCCTTCTTCTCCTGCCCTCACTCATTCCCATCATCAGGGCCTTTTCCAGTGAGTCTGCTCTTTGCATCAGGTGGCCAAAGTAGGGTTAGTAATAATAGCTAAGTAATAAGATGAATGCAAACCCACTCCAGTATTCTTGCCTGGAGAACCCCGGGGACGGAGGAGCCTGGTGGGCTGCCGTCTATGGGGTCACACAGAGTCGGACACAACTGAAGCGACTTGGTGGCAGCAGCAGCAGCAATAAGATGAAACAGTGTTTCACACTACAGAGAAGATTGTGTCATTCAAAAGACTTTTACATGTGTCATTTTATTGTGGGGATCTGTGTGTATCCTTAGCTACTACACTGTTTATCACCTTCAGTGAGCCAAAGTCAATGATCAGTCCTTTCAAGGACTATCTTCTCAAGCATATGTCATTTTACAAATAAAGAAGATGAAACTTAAGAGCTGATAAGTGATAGAGCCGAGATATGAGCTGTCTTAAGATTCCAGGCTCTGGGCTCTTTCCCCCTATGTACGAAGATGACTTGGGAAATGCCCATAGGTATTTGAGAATCTTTGCTTCCTTCTCCTCTGTGCTGCAGCCTCCAGGAGACCTGGGTTGTACCTACCTATCCACCCACAAACCTTCCAGCTTCTAAAAACTGGATTTGTCATGTTCAGACTTGACAGTTGCTCAGTAACACAGATGAAACACAACTTGGGTCCACTGACAACTTAGATGTACAAGCTCTTCTGAAATGTGACTTAATTTTTTTAACCTGGGAAGCAGTTGTCCGAGGTAAGAAGGCAAGGGCTACAGGTATATGTTTTTGCTCATACAAGTGAGTGGCCATGTCAGCCCAGGGTTCACCATGAGTAATGAGGTGGAGGCTCATACCCCGCAGACTAAGCACATTTGGTCAAGGTGCTCAGTCTTCTTCTAGTGTCTGTGTGTAAACACTTAATACCTTCTTAAATCATCAACTCCTAGCAAGTACCCCATGTCTAGTAGTGTCTGACATTTAGTGGATGATCTATAAGTATTAGTTCTATAACTGGAAGTTGCTCTGTTGATTATCTGAGTCACGGAAGGGGAAAAGGTCTTGTCCCGGTCGCCCAGGCAGATGGGGAATTACTGGACCTTCCGGTCCCAAGCCTCTCACGTCTCATGTGGTCTCTCCAGACTGCTTTCTTCCTGTGGCCAGCGCACAGGGGAACAGGCCGTGGTATCACCACAGCCCCTGTGCTGCACCCCCCAGAACAGCTTCACTCAGCGTCGTCTGCCCCTTCAAGAACCCTCCAGACACTGACTCCCGCGCCCCTGCAGGGGACCTCGGGGTCCATCCAGCCCAAACAGCACTTTCCTTGTCGGATGGCAAGTGCTGCTCGGGGTGTTCCTGCAACCCAGTGGTCAGTATCCGAAGCAGCCGTGTCTGTGCTAAAGATTATGTATTTGCCACTAAGGGGAGAATATAGTGTTTATCGGCTGGAGTGCGTGCCGGCAGAGCTGATTACAGCGCGGCACTCTGTCAGCCAATGATTTGTCCTGTCCTTTATCATCTGTGTCACTCAGCAGTGTGCTGGCCAAGGGGACGGATCGCCCCCTTCCCTTTTTTATTTTTTTGTACCCATTTCGTGTAGAAAATTTGTATTTACTTTGGGAGTGTAATTTGTTCCTCATGGATAATGTGACCCTGAGCGGAGCTGGATCATGGGTTAGTTGAAGTGATATTTTCCGCTAATGGTAGTCGTACATCATTGCTGTCAGCTCGGGTTAGGAGGCAAGCACATTACAGCTCCATTTTACCTCTGCAGGCATCTGGGATTATTTGCCATAACCGAGTATGACATGACCGCGCTACAGAGTGCATTAAAATTTTACTGGCTTCTCAGGCAAGTTCCCCGGCTCCAGTGTGTGCTGCAGGCGGGCAGTCTGAGCGGGGAGTCCAGGGGCCCTGGCTTCCCGCGCTGAGGCCCGGCGGGGAGGGGACGTGGGCTAAGCAGGGGCCGCTCCCCTCGTGCCCCGAGAAGGAAGCAGGGAAAGAATTATGGGGAGCCAGCCTGCAGGTGTGTGTGTGTCTGTGGACATCCCCGGCTGGCAGGGGACAGGCTGCTTCATGCCTCCAGGGGCAGAGCGAGGAGCTCCCTGCACTCAGCTCTCTCTGCAATGCCTACCCCCGGGCATAGGTCCCCAGCAGCTCCTTGTCCAAGGAGAGCCCAGGGTCCCACGCGCCAGGCCCCGCCAAGCCTCAGGCTGATCGTTACTATGTGCCTGCGTTCAGACAGAAGGAAGGAAATCTGGGTCCTCGTGTGGCAGAATCCACATGCATCCACGCAGCAGCCTAGCGCTCTAATAAACCCAGTTAGAAATGTTGGTCAGGACGCTGTACACATTATTTCATACAGTCGCCACACCAACCCCCCAACGTGTAGGCACGATCAACCCTGTTTTACTTAAAAGGAAACAGGATCCATCGAAGAGGTAAATTACCTCGTGTCCTAATGGTAGCAAGGGTGGGATTCTTACCTTTTATCCAGATCTCATTGACTTTGTACTTTATAAGGTATCTAGTGTTGCATGTTATACAGAAATAATAATTATATAATAGATAACTGTGAATCTGAGCAAACTCTGGGAGAATAGTGAAGGATGTGGGGAGCCTGGTGCGCTGCAGTCTGTGGGGTTGCAGAGTCAGACACTACTTAGCAACTGCACAACGATACCCAAAAAATTACTTGAATTGTGTGTTTATGTGTTTTTACATGTATTGAGTTGTGTAGTCCACATTGTAGCCCTACCAGGTAGGTGCTCATGTTATCCCCAGCTTACAGACAAGGAAACTGAGTCATGGGGAGCTTATGTAACAAGCCCAAATGTGAACTTATGTAACAAACTTACACAACAAGCCTTATGTAATCCTGTACCAGTTGGTGGTTTTAAAGCCAGTTTGGCTCCTAAGGCAACATTCTTCATGGCCAAGCTTTCCCTCCTGCCACATTCCAGTAAGCCTGAGGACTGACAGGAAAAGACCAGGGGGAACAGTAGTATGTCGGACTAAAAGGAAATGTTCAGACAGCATTTTATCCCTTTCAGTTGTAATTCCAACCTCCAAAAAGTATTGCCTGAAAAAGATGCTCTGTGATGAGCTTTAATTGAGTAATAACCCCCCATTTGCTGTTAGTACATTAGTTGCATGCAAATGGTGCTTCTAAGGTGCTTGAAAGGCATTGATTTTGTTAGCTAAGCAGTCACTTAGGCAAAATGCCTCATTCTTCTAATATATTGCTTAGCATCATCTCTGTTGTTGGAAAGGCTTATAAGGACCATCTAGGGTTGTCCCTCAGCAATGAGTGGGATCCAGATCAGGGCCGTTTGTCAGCCAGAGTTGTGCGTGAGTGCTAAGTCGCTCCCATCGTGTCCATCTCTTTGCAACATTATGAACCGTAGCCCTCCAGGTTCCTCTGTCCATGGGCTTCTCCAGGCAAGAATATTGAGAGTGGGTTGCCACTTCCTTCTCAAATGGATCTTCCCGACCCAGGGATTGAACCCACATCTCTTATGTCTTCTACATCATATCATCACAAGTTTCACATCTTTGGGTCCTGAGTGCTGGACTAGAATGTTCACTCATGCCTGCACGTGTGGACATTGTCTTTGTTCTGCTACCGAATGACCTCTCTCTGCATCTCCAGCCCCGTCATCCCTCTCCCAGAGCTTGAAATATTCCCCTTCCTGGGCAGAGTGGCTGAACTCCTCTTCCCCTTGGCTGGTATATATGTGGTCAGGTCATCAATTCATGAACTTATTTGATAAGCCACACATAAAACAAGTTATACCTTGTACCCTCAAGGCAGTTTTTTAATGCTGCAACAGAAAAGCCATAGATAAGCATGGCTTCTCTCATTGAGAAATTTGAAATTAAGTTAGTGCCCTAAGAACTGTGCTCCCTGGCCCACTCCCCTCCTTGGACTCCCTCGCAGGCACATTGATCTTCCTGCTGAATGGCAGGCGGTTCAGGGGACTGACCTGATTTTTCTCCTCTGGCCTTAGATTCAATCACTCAAGTAGTAAAGGTGAAAAACAAAAATATTGATCCAGTCATTGAAAAGCAATTATCCCTCGCAGATGGTCTGTTTAGAATGCAGCAGTAATTTCAAGTAACGTATTCCCCAGAGACAGCAGGACAGCGTATGTGGACTAGCTACTTAGTTAACCTAGAGTTACACTGGTACCCTCACCGCATCCTGAAACTCTAATGATGAGCAGTTAGATCCTCTGTAAAAAGAGTAGACACTGAAAAAAAAAATGCAATTTACTCAGTGAATCAGTTACACAGCACTTATTCACTGTACAAAAGATCCCTCAACCTTCTGTAGCTCAAGAAAATATGTGATTTCCACATATTAGAGACTTTCCAGAAAACTCCTTCAAGAACCTTCATGAAACCATGGGGTCATTTTAAAGCTCTTAACAGTTAGCAACATTGACTGTATTTATGTTAGCAGGGTTTTGTTCTGTTTTTAAGATTTGTTTAGCTTCAGATAACAAGTTAAATTCAAACTAAAAGCTAGAGGAACGTGTGGGCTTCTGGAATACAAGTATCGAGATAACCACGCCATCAGAAGGGCGGAGCTGTGCCGCTGGGCCTCAGTTGTGCAGAACAAAGAGTTGAATGCCCTCCTTGAATTGGCTCTGTTTCTTTCTGTCTGTCCACTTTACTCTTTTTTCTTAAAGGTTTATTTATTTTTTATTGATTTACTTTTTAGGCTGCATTGGGTCTTCGTTGCCACCCTCGGGCTTTCTGTCATTGCACAGAGCAGGGGCTACTCTTCGTTGCACGGCGTGGGCCTTAGCAAGCGGGCTCAGTCGTTGTGGCCCGGGAACTCGGTCTCTCCGTGGAATGTGGGACATTCCCAGAGCAGGGACTGAACCCTGTCCCCTCCACTGGCAGGAGAATTCTTAACCACTGGATCACTGGGAAGCCCATATCCACTTTATTCTTGATTGCTTGTGGAAATTATTTTCTCCTGCTGGTAGAAATCATGAACTGCCCTTCTGAGCTCTACACCTTTCAGCTTCAGCCAGTGGAAGAGAGCCTGCCTGCTTTTCCACTGCAGTTACTAAAATCCACGGAAAGGATTCTGATTGGGCCAGCCTGGGTTTCCCCGGTGGCTCAGTGGTGAAGAATCCACCTGCCAGTGCAAAAGATGCAGATTAAGTCCCTGGGTCGGGAAGATCCCTTGAGAAGGAAATGGCAACCCACTCCAGTTATTCTTGCCTGGTAAATCCCATGGACAGAGGAGCCTGGAGGGCTGCAGTCCTCGGGGTGGCAAAGAGTTGCACACAACAGCAGCTCAATAGCAGGTTACATCTGGGGAAGCAGGTTCTCTGGAAAGGACTATGGGCTGGCCAAGCTATGGGTAGAAAGACAGTGCTGTGTTGTACAAAGGTGCTGTGGAGGTAACTCTGTATGGAGTAGGTAGAGGATCCAGAAAGTGGAAGTTTGGCAGACAACAGTGTGTCTATAAAGCCCACTCTGACCTCGCTGCAGGTGAGTCAGGTACTCATGGGTACTTCTTGTCAGCTGCCAAAGCTGCCTTGATCTTCATCCAAAGTTAACACTTAGTATTGATCACAGGGTCTGAAATATGAATATATGTTTTCCTTTATATACAATACTTGCCTAAATTTCCATAGAATTCTCTTGAGTGCCATGCACAGATTGGGTCTGTCTTGCTTAAATTAAACTATTGAGGGGCTTCCATGGTGGTCCAGTGGTTAAGACTCTGTGCCACCACTGTGGGGGGTGGGGGGCGTGGGTTTGATACCTGGTTGGGAAACTTAAGATTTAACATGCCTCTTGGCGTGGTCAAAAAAAAAATACTAACTGAAAAAATAAAAGCAGAAGATAAAAATGTTAAAGAATAGTAAGCTATTTAAAAGTTATAGAGAGGCACAGGGTTTTTGAGAGTAGGAATTCATGAGTACACCTATTCAGAACAGCCCAGAATTCATTAATGCTATTGACACAGTAGGTGATGACAGTCCCCATGAGAGACACAAAGATCTTTGAAGTCACTGAGATGCCAGTTAGTAAGTTACTTATCCAGGGTACAAAATGTAACTTACCTGTCCAAAGGAGTTATGGTCATCCCAGAGTACCTAGCTTGTGTCCAGTGTGGGACATCTTAAACTATAACAGGCAGCCTTGTCGAAATGACTGACCTAAGATTGGAAGTTAAGAAACTCAGCCACAGTGTTTCCACTCATAGTTCATTCAACAGACTTAGCCTTCTCTGTGTGCTGAGCCACGCACCGTTCTGGGCACGAGGAATGGAGCAATGCTACAGGCATAACAAGCTTGCAGAGACAGAAGGTCTAATTGAAGAGGAAACTGAGGTACCTTGATGAATTATTAACCTGCGCCCCAGCCCAGTGTATGCTGAGGAAGGGCGGACTGGCTGAACCCTGCTATCTGGGAGAAGAGGTATTCGATTAGATCTTGCCAAAACACATGGGTGTGAATGATTGTTTGGCAGCAAGAGTCCTGCAGGTAATAGGCAAATGGGGATATCACTTTCAAAACCTTAGCATATGGAGAGACACTTACAATGGAGCAAGGTTCATGATAGGGGATGGGGGGGACATGTGACTGTAAATGTGGGTTGATATAAACAGCTCCATATCAACAGACCTTGCATGGCAAGGTACGGAGTTCTTAGACTTGGTTCAGATGGGCGCCCACTGGGTACCATGTATGTTGGTGAATGACACATCAGGTTTGACTTTCTGGAAGAGAATTAATCCTGGAAGTGGTAGAATTAATTCCTGAGGTGGAAGGAAGGACAATAACCAAAGAGATTGCTGTCATCATCCTTGGCTGGATGAGAGGCAGTCAGGATCTCAACTAAAGTGGTAGAAAAGGGAGGAGTTACATTTTGGAGGCATTTCTGAGGTGGAATTGACATGATTTTGTGACCCCTGGAATGTGGGGGTCAGGTTTCAAGTAAGGCTGACTGGGTGGGTGCTGATGATATCATGAATTGGAGACTGAGAATGGGGGATACGGGCTTCCAGGGTGCACTAGTGGCAGAGAATCCACCTGCCAGTGCAGGAAACTCGAGAGATGCCAGTGTCATCCCCGGGACGATCCCTTGGGGTAAAGAGTAGCAACCCACTCCAGTGTTCTTGCCTGGAGTTCCATGGACAGAGGAGCCTGGTGGGCTGCAGCCATCCGGGCTGCAAAGAGTCAGACACGACCGAGCAGCTGAGCACATACATAGGTAATGGGGGACAGAGAGAGTGTGAGGCCGGGGAGTGGCTGGCAGGAGCCTCCGCTGCATGGGTTGAAGAGACTGTGCACATTTATGGAGCAGGAGCGAGCCCAACTGCAGGGTGGTGTCTGGGAGCCCAAGAACCATCTGGGTTTCGGAGACAGTTGGAGCTGTGGGAGTGAGCGGGAGCCCAGCCAGAGTGCCGGGAGTCTGTCTGCATCTAATCTAGGAGTCAATGCATGTGGTGATGGTAACCATTCAGAACAAAGTGACGATATATTAATCCTAGCAACTGATGTTTGTGTGGGGTTTTTAAAAATGATATACTGAATGACTTTTTGTTGTTGTTGTTATGGCAAAACACACATAACAAAATTTCTTATCTTAGACATTTTTAAGTGTACGTTTCAGGAATGTTTGGTACATTCACATTGTCATGTGACCTGTCTGGTTTCTTGTACCAAATGTGTTAAAGCACCAAACGGTAGGTCATTTGAACCTCATAACCAACACCCTTGGAGGAAAGAATGTTTAGTCTTCATTTTACAAAGGAAGGACTTGGAACAAGGGAAGAACTGAGGCAAAATCTAACGCTTTGGTGACAATATGTCCACGCCTTCTCTGATCAGTATAGAAGTTACACCACATCATCGCTGGTGACAGTACTTAGCATCTAACTTCCATGGACCCAGCAGTAAGCAACTCACTTGTATCCTCTGATTCCAGAGTTTGCTGTAAGAAAGCCAGAGCAAATGGATTCATCAGTACCATTTTTACCTGTTTGCAGGGCAGAAATGGAGACTCCGAGGTAGAGAACAGATTTGTGGACACCGTGGGGAAGGAGAGGGTGGGATGAATTGGGAGAGTAGCCCTAACATATACACGCTACCGTGTGTAGAATAGGTAGCTGCTGGGAGGCTGCTGATAGCACAGGGAGCTCAGCTCAGTGATGACCTAGAGGGGCGGGATGGGGTGGGAGGCGGGAGGAGGCTCAGGAGGGAGGGGATGTGTGTGTACAGAGAGCTCATTCACTTCATTGTACAGCAGAAACGCACACAATCTTGTAAAGCAATTATACTCCAATTTAAGAAAGAAAAGAATACCAGAGCAGACTCCTCATAGAAGCTTCCATGCTCTGGTCTATAGGTGAGAGGGGCTGATTAGCCAGTCTTGAAGACCCTTGGTTCACAGCGGTCCCACCTGGGGCCACCCATCAGGGCCTGGCTGGCCCGGCCTGTCGGAAGTGGAAGGGCTCTTAAGGACTAGCCCCCCCGCCCCGCCCCGTCTGCCACACACAGAAGCAGGGGAGCAAAGCCCAGGGAGCCATCAGACAGGAAGTGAGGGAGGGGGCTGCCTCCAGTGGCTTAAGATAAGGAAAGGGAACCAGATACAACTAGCAGGACCGTTTTACCCCTTTCTTCCTTCACGTCGATCTCCCCAGAACCTGAAAGGAGACTGTGTAGAAAGAGGAGAGCTGGGTGTCCCACCGTTCTCCTCATCCTCTTTTCTTAAAAGTGAAATCATTGGCCTCTAAAAACTCAGCAGGAAACCAGCTCCTCGGACTTCTCCGCTTGCCTGGAAGGTCACTCTGCAAAGGCGGGGTTGGCCCTGGGAGCAGCACAGGGTGAGGGGTCCCGAGCTCAGGACCCCCAGAGGCCAGCACATGGAGCACCTTGACTTTCAAGACCAGCTTCGAACAGCCCCTAAGTGACCGCTTGTGTGATAGGTACGCAGACCCCTAGAGGGCCCACCAGAGGTTGCCACCTAAATTCTAACGTGAAGATGATCGTTCAAGAAAGCAGTGTCTGAAAGGTTGTGGGTTTGGGGGATTTTCTTTTTTTTACTTTTTCATTTTGAAATCATTTTAGACTTACAGAAAAATAGTGTAGGAAGTTCCCTTATACCCTTCACCCAGCTTCTCCTAATACTGTATCTTTTAAAACCAGAGTACAGATATTTAAGGCTTTCCTGGTAACTCAGTGGTAAAGAATTTGCCTGCCAATGCAGGAGACTTGATTTTAATCCCTGGGTTGGGAAGATCCCCTGAGGAAGGAAATGGCAACCCACTTCAGTATTCTTGCCAGAAGAATCCCATGGACAGAGGAGCCTGGTGGGCTACAGTCCATGGGGTCACAAAGAATCAGATGTGACTGAGTAGACAACAACAGATATTTAATTCAGAAAATTAACCTTCATATGATACTGTTAGCTCAATCTACAGACCTTTATTCAGAGTTCACCTGTTTCCCCAACTGTGTCCTTTTTCTGGTCCTGGCGTTCATCCAGGACCCCACACTGCATATAGTTGCCATAGGTTTTCTTTGCCTCCTTTTATCTGGGAAAGTTGTTCAGTGTTTCTTTGTCTTTCATAACTGTGACGTTTTTCAAGAGTCCAGACAGGTTATTTTGTGGCCATCCATCCTTTGATTTGGGTCTGTCTTATTTTTTTTTTTCTTTTCTGTTTTTTAATTGGAGTATAATTGCTTGACAATGTTATGTTAGTTTCTGCTGTACAGTGAAGTGAATCAGCTATATGTACACATATATTCCTCCTTCTTGGGCCTCCCTCCCCACACCCATCCCACCCCTCTGGGTCATTATAGAGCACTGATGTTTTCTTTTGATTACGTTGAGGTTATGCCATCTTGGCGGGAAAAAACTTGGGAGTGATGGCCCCTTCTTGGTGCATCACATCAGGGGCTCATGACGTCTTCCTGCTGGTTGTGGGGATGCAACTTGGATCACTCAGTGAAAGTAACACCCACCGGGTTCCTCAGTGTAGAGTTACTATTTTTTTTTTTTTTTGTCCTTTCAGAGTAATTAGGATCTTGTGGGGAGATATTTTGAGACTATGCAAAATACCTATTTCTCACCAGACTGTCGACCACAATTTCAATCCTCATCTGTGATTCTTAACCTCAGTAGATAGACTCCAGTCTTTGCCTGATGCTAAGACATCCACTTTTAAACTGGTTGAGCTCTTCATGATAGCTAGCCTTTGGTATAAACAGCGGGAACTGTTGCAGTCTGCAGGCCAGGCCATATCTCCAAGAGGTGTGGTCCTGAGGGGCCCTGTGGAGGTCAGGCAGCCTGAGGTCTAGAAAGTAGAAGGGCGGAGGAGATGCCTGGAAAGGTAGGGGTGGTTGAGGTCACCATTCCAGTCCCATCAGGACAGGTTGGGTGACTTGACCTTGAGAAATTTACTTAATGCCTCTGAGCTGCTGCGGGGTTTTTTTTGTTTTGTTTTGTTTTTCTTAATCTGGATACAACACATCTAGAATGATATGGCCTGTAATAAATACTCAATAAATTTCAGATTTTAGTCTCTTCCACACAGTTACCCCTACCACTGCTTCCCCCACCCTGCCGTCCCTGCCAAAAACCAAAACCAAACAAAGCCCTGACGCACGTGAGCGTTGAATCCCTTACAGACAAGTCCGTCCACTCCTCAGAAGCAGATCTCTTAAGAAATGGGACCCCGAATGAGTATGTCCTGAAGAAGCAGAAGATCAGAGAGACATGAATCTTGGCTACGGCATCAGTCAGTGAAGTTTGGAAAGGGGGGCCCTGCAGAGAGAGATTCAACAGGAAGACCAGACTTGAAACAGGAAGTCACCAAGCCTGTGGAGGAGCAGGAGGTACCCCAAGGAGCAAGTAATGGGCCCCAAGCAAAGAATGGTGGCAGAGGCAGCTTTAATAATCAAGAAGATTTCACCAAGATTCCCTCTCTACCTAAGCTCCATTTTTCTTTTGAGAAGGCTTTTAAGTACGTTTCTGCTGAATTTGCTCCTATTGTACAGAGTAGGATTTTTAAAAAGTCCCTTCCCCAACTTTCTGGGCCCTTCTCTTTCTCCCCACATCCTCCCTATCTTGGACTCCCAACTCCAAGTGAATGTCCTTCTGTCTTTCCTTTCTTCGGTGGTGCCAGGTCTTCGTTGCGGCACGTGGAGTCTTGTTGCCTGACCAGGGGTTGAATCTGGGCCCCCTGTATCGGGAGCTCGGATCCTTAGCCACTGGACCACCAGGGAAGTCCAGGGATGCTTACCTGGTTGCTAACACAGAGCCTCACGTGTGATGTGTGCCACGGAGCTGCCACCTTCAACAGTCCCCCCAAGTGTTCAGAGCGCACCCTGTGCTTTCAGGCCAAGGGCACCGCGGAACCTGCCTGCCAGGGCGGCTGCTCCACGAATGTGGGCATCAGACATGCTGCACGTACTCGCTGCTCCAGACACGCAATGGGGATGTTAACGGTAGCTGTGCTCCCTGAAAGGTGGCAGCTCCAGGCTCGGGGAGACTGGAATCAGGCAGACTTGCCAGGATCTGAGAGTTTCTAGAAGCATCTCTCACAGTCAGAAAGGGAGCAGCCCCTGTGTCAGCCCCCGGGGTGTGGCCGAGAGATGGAAGCGCGTTGTGTTTGGCTGTAGTAACAGAACGCCTGTCGGTGGCTTTGAGAACGTATTAGTTTCCTGTGGCCGCTGTAACAAACCACGAATGTGGTGGCTTAAAACAGCAGGAACTTCTCCTCCAGTTCTGGGGTCTAGACGTTCCATGTCATGTCTCCTGGGCCAAAATCAAGGCTCCGTTAGTGCTGTACCCCACCCAGAGGCCGTAGAGGAGAATCTGCCCCGTGCCTCTGCCATCTTCTGGTGGCCGTCAGCCTGCCTCTGTGTGTGGCCGCCTCACTCCAGCCTCCGCTCCTGTCTTCACGTGGCTCTCTCCGCTCGTGTGTGACTGGTCTCTGCCTCCTTCTTATAAGGGCACTTGGCGTGGCACTTAGGGCCACCCTGATGATAATCTGAGATAATCTCCGCATCTTCAGGTCTTTAACTGAGTCCTGTAAGCAAAGACCTTTTTTCTTTTAACCTATTCTTTTTTTTAATTAATCAATTTATTTTAATTGGAGGATAATTACTTTACAATATTGTGGTGGTTTTTGCCATACATCAGCATGAATCAGCCACAGGTATACATGTGTCTCCCCAACCTGACCCCCCCACCACCACCTCCCTCCCCACCCCAACCCTCTGGGTTGTCCCAGAGCATCAGCTTTGGGTGTCCTGCTTCATGCATCGGAACTCACCCTGGTCATGTATTTTACATGTGGTAATGTACATATGTTCAATGCTGTCCTTTCAAATCATCCCACCCTCACCTTCTCCCACTGAGTTGCCAAAAGTCTATTCTTTACCTCTGTGTCTCCTTTGCTGCCCTGCATGTAGTATCATCGGTACCCTCTTACTAAATTCTATATATATGCATTAATATACAATATTTGTCTTTCTCTTTCTGACTTACTTCACTCTGTATAATAGGCTCCAGGTTCATCTACCTCATTAGAACTGGCTCAAATGTGTTCTTTTTTTATAGCTGAGTAATGTTTCATTGTGTATATGTACTACAGTTCCTTATCTCTTCATCTGCCAATGAACATCTAGGTTGCTTTCATGTCCTATTGTAAATAGTGCTATTGTAAATAGTGCTTCAATGAACATTGGGGTTCACGTAAAGACCTTTTTCTTACAAGGCAGCATTCATGGGTCCTTGCAGAACATATACAAGGCAGGCAGGAAGGAAGCAGGCGATCAGGGGCCCTTTACGTCTCTGTGGCTGAAACAGTCCAGTCCAGGGACAAAGGGAAAAACAGGAATCTGGCAAAAAGGGCCTGGATTTCCCTGATTCAGCATGACGGTCCCTGGGCATTCTGCTGCCTTAAGAGTTCTGTTAGCAAGAGAGGAGTGGGAGAAATAGCTTCTGGGTAAGCACAAAACAGCGACAGCCACAGAGGATGTGGGTGTCCAAACCTTCTGATGTGGTCAGATTGCAAAATCTGAATGAGTGTCTACCCTCTAGTTCTGTTAAGTTCACACCGTCTTAATTTCTCTGTTTAAACCTTCTCGGCTCAGTCAAACAGTAAATGACCATGGTTGTTGAGTTTCTAACTCTCCACCCATCTCTGGGATCTACTGATGAGGAATGTGAGCTTAAGGTTGACACTCAGAAGGCCTAGCATTCATAACTGACTGCTGGTGTGACTTAAAAGTCACTGAAGCTCTCTAGAGCCTCAGGGAACATTCCCTACCAAGGCTGTGGTGAAGACGTGAAATGTGTTTACGGGACTTACTGACATGATAGTTGGTGTTACTGCTGTCCGTGTTAAGTGGCGCCCACTGGCACCTCCCGGCTTCCATCAGGTTTAGGGAGTTGGAGCCCTTGTTGAGACACACTCCCTTCTCAGGCATGCCCACCACGGACACTCAGACTTGTTCCATGCGCTGGTTGTTGCCATTTGTTCATCTTCAGCCTGACCAGGAAGGCAGGGCGCCTTTGGTGCCGATGTTGGCACTGTTTTCACTACATCCCCGAGTGTAACTCCAGGAGCAAGTGGAGAGTATCCGGGGAGTTCTGGGCACTAGAAAGTTCCTGTCACATCTGGACTATGGGGAGAGGGGAAGCTCCTGAATGTGCACTTGGTTTGCACTCATGCTCGCGGGTGGGCCTGGCCACCCCGTCCCCAGTGGTCTTGGTCCTGGATGTGTGGGTGGTAATGCCAAGAACCAGAGAGGAGGAGCAGAGATGCTCTTAGCACCTGTGCCAGTCCCAGCTCTTTTGTCTGATCAGACTCACGCCCAGGGTGGCGGCCTGCAGAGCAGATGAAGAACTGTAACACCTGGGCAGGTGGCCAGAAAGGAACATGAGTGTGGAGGGAGGGTCCCCACCTGACTGCACCACCGTCACCCCTGGTGCCCTGCGTGGTGGCGGGGGAGAGGGGCCGGAACACTGACCGTCCGGAGACTGTGATGCCAGAGTTCCCAGGTGCAGCGCAGGAACCTTCTGTATTTCCAGAAGGGTGCTCAAGGCTTCTGATGCACACGCAGTAAGCCCAGCAGAGACACAAGTTTCTAGGAAAGAACCATGAGCTTGGGGTCAGGAAAACCTACATCTGGTGACAGCTTTGTCACTCTCCTCACACACTCTCAACTCCAGCAGCCTTAGATTTCAAGCTGGCCTGATACCTGCCTCCCTGGGGTGTTGAAAGGATGAGTAAGACATGCAAACAGGTCATGAGCACTTCCACAAAACCACGACATCTGTACTTCCCCATAAAGCCTGCAGCCAGCCTGGCTCACTTGCCTCAGCTTTGGTGTCCCCACGAACCACTTGCCACCAAGTCCATCCTCACCGAAGATTTACATAGCCCGTGGCCAAATTGTTATTTTAATTAACAACCACTCCTAAAGGCTTTTATTTTTATTTTGGTTAAAGAGAACTCTTAGTTAAAGGAAGTGTACTTCTTATCCTTGACAAATTGTTGTAAATTCTTATGGTGCTCCCTGTGATAACATCTATCCAGATGAACATGTTTGCTTTTAATGCAAGTGTCATGTGTAATTTGGGAGAAATTCTATTGTCATTGAGCATTAATTAATTTCCCATAATGTTGGAAAGCATTGCCCGCTTTCTGTAAAGTGCTCAGAGACACCAGCGGCAGCCGGATTTGTAAACCACAGAGAGAAGATGGGAGAACTGGGCAAAGAGGCGGGAACTGCTACCCTGGCAAGGAGCAGGGGGTTGGGTAGACCCCTCCTGCAGGGAAGGCAGGACAGCCATGCTTCCAGAGGCTGGTCTCCACCCCCAGACCTGGGACACTCGCAGCCAGACACGCCCACACAGCCAGGCCCTCTGCCTTAGCTTGGACCACGCTCTTGACCTCTCCTCCAGGCTGCAGCTGCCGTGGATGTCTGTTTTGACCCTGGTTTCACCTGGCTGCGCATATCGGCTGGGGGCCCTGGGAGCCTGCAGTGTGAGACGCTTAGCCCTGCAGCCCCACTGTGCAGCCCTGTCCCCCTGCAGCCCACCCTGGGGGAGAAGGCTGCCCAGGAGGCCCGGCAGGTGCTGCTGCGGAAGTCGGCTCCCGGGCAGCTGTTACGTCATGCCTGTTTGTTGACATCCCCAGCTTTCTTCAAATGACTCATCCAGAAAGGAGTGGGGTCAGGGGTGAGCAGAGCTGTTGGGGGTGAGGAGAGAGCTGTGTCTCCCTTTATAGTGGGCACTGCAGGCTGCAAACTGCAACAGTTGGAGGCCTGGGTCTGGCCTCCCAGCCAGGTGACTTGCACCTCAGTTTCCTCATCTGTAAAATGGGTTGTTTTCCTCATCTGACGGCTCAGTCTTATTAAGTGGGAAGAAGTGCTGTGTCCACATGTGGTGCTTAGTATTACCACCTTTGTGTCAGGAAGTCATGACAATGAGTATTTCTCTTTGCTTTGTTTCCCCACCTCAGCACATGCTCCCCAGGGCTTGGAGGGATGGCCTTTCTGCCCGAGGAGGGGCAGCTCTGAGCACAGGACTGGGGACCCCAATCACAGAACCACACAGAAGCAGCTCTGACCTCCTGGTCCGCATCTTGGCACAGTTAACACACGGTGAGCTGAGAGTCGCTTCTGTTCTGGTGAGGAAGAGATGTCCGGATACCTAGTTTTACCTGCAATGGGTGGACCAGACCGTTGGTAGATCCGCCGTGATGGGTGACACTCTGGCTGGTCTGTCTCATGTGTCACTTACAGAGATGCAGGTGCGTGATTTTAGCAGACTCGGATTCCCGTTAGATATGCACAACGCAGGTCTTCCTGGACTCTGTCTAATCTTTCTCTGATGATTAAAAAGCCCTTCAGAATCATCAGTGTCTCTGCGGGGAGTGGCCCTTTCTGTCGCATCCCAGGTCTCAGAGGCGGTGGGGAGCAGAGACCCTGACCAGGAGCACCCGTAGCCTCGCCGTGCCGGCTTCTCGGTTTCCCAGGGCCCTCAGGGTGCACTCCTCACGTTTCCGAGAGACCAAGAGGAGCCGAGGAAGGACTGAGCCCGGGCAAGTCTGAAGGGCGCCTCAGCTGTCCTGTGGAGGGCCGCTGCCTGTGAACACATGCCCTGGAGCCCAGGCTCACCGAGCCCTGCCCTCCTGTGGGGACTCAGGCCTGGGGTGCCCACGGCAGCCCTTCAGTTTGCAAGGCAGTGATTTCCTCTGCCTTACGTGATTTAACCTGCTCACGCTGCTGAACCTCTATATTACACGTCTGTGTCAGGCCGTCAGAAGAAATGAGAAGCCTCCTTGAAACAGCAGCCTCTATTCCACACTCAGAATGTCTTCTTAGCCCACCCCCCACCACTGGCCCCCACTCCTTCTGCACATTTTTGAGATTTTTAGCATGGTCTCTCCAAGATGAAGAATACCCTCCTCCATGACCCCCAGCCTCTTGTCAGATGATAGATGAAATCTTTTCTTAAGCTGACTCCCTTGTCTATTATGTTTTCGAAATTCAAGGTTTCTTTTAGATCCTTGGCGGGCTGCCAAGTGGCCGGCCTTTGTGGGTAGGTGAATTGCTCTTCTCTTCAGCTCCTTAAACAGGAAGTAGCTGTTTTTAGGGTGACGGGAAGGGGAGGCATCTATCCACCTCCCTCCTCGGGCGTTGCTGAGGTGGCCAGGCAGTTGGTGGAAATTTACTTCTTTGCTCCTTTTCAGGAATTTCTTCTCGGGGACTGTACCGCAGGAATAAACCCAGTGGTGAGCAAGCCAGCGCCTTGCTGGACGGGTGCTGGGTTTTCCTGCTCCGCTGTGTCCCCAGAACCAGTTGTGTAGCTTCCTGACAGTGTGCCTGCATCTGACTCGTGTGGACCCCTGATGGGAGGAGGCTCCGCACTGTTCCTCTCTGCACAGAGGACATTTTACAGATCTGGGGGTGGCTGCCCCGATGCACGTAGGGGGAGACCCGGACAGGTGCGCCTGCCCGTCGCTCTGCAGTCGCCCCCAACACAGGCTTGATGTGGACAGCTGACTGTCCACACTTTGGGCGACTAGGAGCTTTCTTCGTCAGCTGGATGGTGTGGTCTCCCCTGAGGAGGCGGAGTTAAGACTGGCTTCCATTTAAACCTGAAAGGGAGGAAGGACAAATGCCATTTTCCTCCCCTTGTGTATAAACTTGTGTAACAAATCCCACGTTTTAAGTCATCAGTCATGTGGCTTTTTTCCCCCTTTCCCTTCTGAGATTTTGAGAGGACAGTTTTGTCCCTGCATGACTGTTAGTGATGGGAGAATGATGGCTGCTAATCCTTCACGAAATTGAGGTGCAGGGTAGCTCCCCACTGTTGGATGATCCAGGAGCGATGGAGGGCGTTGAGGTCCTAGAGCAGGGAGACCGCCCTGCAAACTGTGCATTATGTCTCTGCAGAGCTCCCAGCCTGCAAGTGGACATTCGTGTACCCAGGTCACCAGGACAGTAGCTAAGCTGTGTGAGTCCAGCCTCAGAACAAGCCCCAGCTCTTTGAAAACCCCAGCTGGGCTGTGCACAGAGAAGGCATTTTGACCGGTGTTCTCAGTTACTTTCTGGGCGCCGTCCCACCGGGTAACCTGAACCTAAGCACAGACAAGGCACTGTTTGTTTTGCACCACACAGAGTCTAAATCACCTGGACTTGATTATCCGCAAAAACGCAGCGCCCCAGGCTCCTCCACAGCTCACAGGTGATGGGCCCGGTACCGGAACGTGGCCCTGGGAGCTCCCTCCAGGTCTGTGGGGGAGGTTCACCATGCAAAGTTTCAGTAAGACAAGGGGTCCGCTAAAGACAGCAGGGCCAACCTGAGGCGGAGGCTCACCTGGTCCCCACGGCACCGCCGGGCCCTGCCCGCAGTGTGCCCTCGCTGTTTGATGACCAGTATCGAGTCTTTAGGAGAGGTAGATTAAAAACTCTGAAGGGAGGGGTGCGGGGGGAGAGACCAACACTTAACAGGCACCTCCCCCCTCCACCCCACTGAGCAGATAGTCTGCACTGCAGGGGTTAGCTTGTTAGATCAGCCGCGTGAGGTGCATACGAGGGAATTAACCCCTGACCAGTCAGACTCAAAATCAGGAGTAGAGGCAGGGCTGCCCAGCTCTGAAACCCACCCATTTTCCGTGTTTCCCAGTCTTCTCTCAAGCTGCCCAGGTGTCTGTGCAGTGCTCCAGGAGGTCCACGGGAGGACTGGAGAAGTGAGGAGGGCTTCCTGGAAGCGGTGGCAGCAGAACCGTAGCCTGGGCGATACCAGCCTGAGCAGGGAGACTGCCTTGGCTTTTTCTGAAGCACAGTCAGAAGCGCTTACTCGCCAGAAGCCCAAGCGTGGCGGGTTTGTCTCTGCCCCCATTTCCTTGTCTGTAAAGTGAGCTCAGCGTGGCCACGCCGCAGTCTTATGGTACGAGCAGGCGTGGAGGGACACGGGCTCCAGGCCTCCTTAGTGCCCGATCAGTCCTGTATTTCTCTGCTCTGCCAAGGCACAGACTCTAGAATGATCCAGTGAGCGTGGGAGAAATGGAGAGATGGGTACACCTGGCAGCTAGTGAGCCTCACGCTCGGGAAAGAAAGCGGGTAAGTGGTGACGGATAGATCTCAGGAGATATTTGGTGTCAGGGCAGAAAGGCCCTTGGAAACCCACTGGATTAGTTTAGAGGTTTGATTTGGTTTGGTGGAGAAACCAGATGATGGGCTTCTCTTTGGGGGAAGAAGGCAGTAGATGACGGTCGGAAGAGCCATCCCCAGTGGTTTGTGTAAAGGCAGGAAGAGGGAAGACTTGTTCTCAAGTGGCTCGGGGGTGGTATGACTTCTCAGTTTCTGGAACAACATTGCTACTAATAACGATAGGAACACCTGAATTGCTTCAGAAATTTGCTTCCAGAATGTTTATAATTACTCTCCCTTTTCATCTTTAAAATAACCCTTTGGAATGCAGAGGACACAGAGATTCTTCTCAGTGACATACTGCTATGAACTTGACTAAATCATTCCAGGCTGAGTATGTGGTCTGAGGTGGAATTGTCTGCACCCCTGCCCCAGGCTCCCACCATTGTCCTCTCTCCTGCTCATCCTGTTGGAGGCTGTTTTTCATTCTCTCCAAGATGTTATGGTGGTCATGATAACATTAATAATACTAATAATGATTGTAGGGACCACTATAGTTTGCAGAGCATTAACTTACTATGTGCCAGGAATTTGCTGCTAATTTTACCATGCTTTGTGTCATTATTATCTCCTCTTTATAACTAAGAGCATTGAAATGTAATGTGATCACTGACCCAAGGACACAAAGCAAGGGAATAGTCAGATAAGGTCACACCTTTCTTGGGGCTCAGTGGCCCATTTGCCAGGTGAGGAGTTATCTGTGATTTTACTCAGTCCTCCCTGGATCCCAAGGAGCAGGTGGGAGTGGGCATGGGTTGTCAGGATATCAGGGGCCTGACCCTGCTTTAACCACAGTAGCTTGGTTTTTGTTTTTTTTAGAGGTCACAATCGTTGCTTTTCTTTAAATTTTATCTTATTTTTTTATTGAAGTATAGTTGATTTACAAGGTTGTGTTAGTTTCTGCTATATAGCTGTCAGTTTTACACACACATATACACACATACACTGAAAGTTGCTCAGTCTCTTTGCCACCCCATAGACTACAGTCCATGGAATTCTCCCGGCCAGAATACTAGCCGTTCCCTTCTCCGGGGGATCTTCCCCACTCAGCGATCCAACGCGGGTCTCCTGCATTACAGGCGGATTCTTCACCAGCTGAACCACCAGGAAAGCCCCTTATACACACACACACACACACACACACATATACACACACATATACACACACACACACACATATATAAGGGGCTTTCCTGGTGGCTCAGCTGGTAATGAATCCTCCTGCAATGTGGGAGACCCGGCTTTGATCCCTGGGTGGGGAAAATCCCCTGGAGAGGAGATCAGCTACCCACTCCAGTATTCTTGCCTGGGAAGTCCCATGGACAGAGGAGTCTGGCAGACTATATAGTCTATGGGGTCACAAGAGTCAGACTCGACTTAGCAACTAAACCACCATATATATATATGTATATATATATATGTATATATACATTTCCATCATAGTTTATTGCAAGATACTGAATATGGTTCCCTGTGCTATACAGTAGGATCTTGTTACCGGTTTTATATATAGTAGCATATATCTGTTAATCCCAACTCCTCATTTATCCCTCTCTCCCTTTCCTCTTTGGTAACCATAAGTTTGTCTTCTATGTCTATGAGTCTGTTTCTGTTTTATAAGTAAGTTCGTTTGTATCAGATTTTAGATTCCACATTTAAGTGATAACATACAGTATTGTCTTTCTCTGTTTGACTTAGTTCATTCACTTAGTATGATCATCTCTAGGTCATCCATGTTGCTGCAAATGGCATTGTTTTATTCTTTTTTATGGCTGAGTAGTATTCCATCAGGCTTCCCTGGTGGCTCAGTTGGTAAAGAATCACCTACAATGCAGGAGACCTGGGTTTGATCCCTGGGTTGGGAAGATTCTCCTGGAGGACAGCATGGCAACCCACTCCAGTATTCTTGCCTAGAAAATCCCCATGGAAAGAGGAGCCTGGAGGGCTACAATCCATGGGGCCCCAGAGTTGGACATGACTCAGTGACTAAGCACAGCACAGCACAGTACTCCATTGTGTATTTGTGCCACATCTTCTTTATCCACTCATCTATTGATAGATATTTAGTTTGCTTGCATATCTTGGCCGTCGATAACAGTGCTGCTGTGAACTTTGGGGTGGTGGTGTTCTTGAGTTGTTAAGTCATGTCCAACTCTTGGTGAACCCACAGACTGCAGCACGCCAGGATCTTCTGTCCTCCACTATCTCCCAGAGTTTGCTCAAAGAACATTGAGATAGATGTATCTTTTCACATTATGGTTTTCTCCAGATATATGCCCAGGCGTGGAATTGCTCAATCATATGGCAACAGAATAGCTTGATTTTTATTCATTTCATAGATTTGGCTTTCTCAGAAGAGTTTAGAGAAAAGTGTGCTTCAAATAGCTTTTTTTAAAAAGTAGTTTTTTTTAAAAGCAATTAAGAAGGAGTTGGAATGATAGATAAATAACAGGCTGGCTAGATGGGATAGGTTACAAAATAAAATAAATATAATGAAACATTAGCAGTAGAATATTGTTTTGGATATATAAGTGTTCCCTGTAAGATTCTTTCTACTTTTCTGAATTTGAAATTTGTCATAATAAAATGTAGGAGAAAGTGAGTAGATCATTTCTCAAAGCCTTTCCTATTTTTGAAAAATGCAGTTTCCTGTGTTTCTGTGTACCATCCCTGTGTCAGGGTACATCTTTTTAATGAATGTGAATGTGAGAGAGTTAGTCATTGTTGGATTGTGCCATTAAAAAAAAAATTGGCTGAGGGAAACAAAATCAGTCATTAGTCACTTTCTTCTCCACCTGCCTACTCCAAGACTTGAAATTGACAAGTTTGGTTGGTTTCAGACTCTCCCGCTGGAAAGCTGTGAAGTCTGTAGCGCTCCACATGAAAGACGGGTTTAGGTACAAACGTCTCCTGTTTCAGGGCAGAGAGTTCTTTTGGATCCCTCCCTAGTGGAGGCTTCTTGAAACTCTCTAGCCCCAATAAAGACACAGTGTTCCTATTCCCTTGCTTTGGCAGAGTCTTAGGAAGCGAGGGGAGAGAAATGTTCTCCCAGAAAGATCTAGAAGCCTGGAGAAAACCCCAGCAGAGGGCAGGGTGTTTATCGTAGGGGACCTGGTCACAGCACTTTGTTCCAGTTCAGTCTTCCCACCAAAGCCTCCCTTTAGCAGAAGAGGAAGTTTTACGCCCCCTTGCTACGGCCACAGAGCACATGTTGCAAAGAACAGTGAATGGACTTTGTCCAGCTGGTTATTAGAATAACCTTGTCAGCACTTTCTGGGAGTTTATCGAGGATTTTTGCCAAACTGTGATAAAGCAGCACACTGAGCAGCCTCTGATGGCTGATAAGCTCGGAAGGCCTGTTAATTGACAAGAACTGCACGTGTCAATCTTCTGCGCTCCTGAAAGTGAGTCTCTTGTCTTGCAAGCCTCCCTTCACTGCCCTGTAGTAGATTCAGGGTAGCCTTGCATCCACATCAAGAACCTCTCCCACCTTTGTTCTGGTGTGTTCCCTGAGTAATTGATCTCATGGTGCTGGTATGGAAATAGTCTGTTAAGACACTCGGGCAGGACAACATGGAGAGAGAGGAAGGGGGATGAAGACTGGCAGAGGGAGGGAGGGAGGGAGTTGTGTGCTGGTGTGATTGGTTCTTTCACCTAAGGTAGTTTGTCAATTAAGGAGATACTTTAGAGAAAGTAAAATTAATCCATATGGGTCAAAAGCAGCTATTAATTTTTAATCAAAACAAAATGTTCAACAAATTGTAGCTCTGCTCAGTACAAATGCAGGCATGCCACCAGTGTCCTCCTGAAGGATTTCGGAGCAGTCACAAGAAAGCAGAGAGGGGGAACTTCGCAGGTGACTCAGTGGTAAAGAATATGCCTGTCAATGTAGGAAACATAGGAGATGGGGGTCCTGGAGAAGGAAATGGCAACCCACTCCAGTATTCTTGCCTGGAGGATCCCATGGATAGAGGAGCCTGCCTACAGTCCATGGGGTCGCATAGAGTCAGATACAACTGAGCATGCACATGCATACACAAGAAGGAGGGGGGACAGCTGTTAATTTAGAAAAGATGTGTCTCCTCATATAGCCCCCACCAAGTGAGCTCCTCACCACCTCTTCAATCTTGCTTCTACAGCATCTATTGCAGTGCTTAACTTACAGTTCAGTTCAGTTCACTTCAGTCGCTCAGTCGTGTCCAACTCTTTGCAACCCCATGAATCGCAACACGCCAGGCCTCCCTGCTTAAAAGCCAGAATTTTAAGGATATGTACGGTGGCAAATTAGGAAGTACAACAACTAAAACTATTAAAATGATACGAATCTTCAGTTCAGTTCAGTTGCTCAGTCGTGTCCGACTCTCTGCGACCCCATGAATCGCAGCACGCCAGGCCTCCCTGTCTTCCATCTTGTTTCAGCAGCATCTATTGCAGTACTTAACTTAGAGTAGATACTCAGAAATGTAGCTTTTCTGGGAGTCTCTGAACCCCTATCGCTTTGACGTAGTTCAGGTAGGTTTTGGGCATGGCATGTATCCTCGAAGAGCTTCCAGGCTGGTTGAGGACATATTTGAATCCGTTGCAGAGTGGTTCAGAACAGCATAGGAGCAGATGCTATACTGTGTGATGAACTGAATGGAGTGGCGTTTGTAGGACAGTCACTGTATGCAGTTCGCATAGATCAGCTCCCTTAATCTCTGCAATGACACAGTACAGTAGGCTTCGTCTTTTTTATCCCCATTGGAAAGGAAGGTCGCTGAGTCACAGGAAGTTCAGATAACTTGCCCAGTGTTTCACAGCAAGCACAGTTGGTCTGCTAGAGGCTCGCATCCCCCAATGTTGTCAGCATCCAATGGACTCAAGAGAGCTGGTGAGAGGCAATGACAAAGAATGGTGGTTAAAGGATGAGTTGATCTTGGAAGGTGCTTGGAAAAATGCTCCCAGCAGGTGGAATGGTCAACAGCACAGTTTTGGAGGAAAGGAGTGAGCTTCTGGGTCACTGGAATATGAGGTTGGCCAGATTAAGCAGGTCTAGGTTAATACACTTCTTGAATGCCAAGGGGAAGAATTTGCATTGAGGTCACCCTGACATTTCTTCCTGTCTATAGGCTGTTTCCCAGTACAGGGGAAGGACCCTTTACCCCATTTCAGCACTTGGGCATAATGCCTTCTTCATTATCACTGTCACCTCTGCCTCCCTCATGCCAACAGCTTTCTTTTCACTTATAGCATTCTTAGCTTCTTCTATTGCTTCTAGTCACTAAGTCATGTCCGACTCTTTTGTGACCCCATGGACTATAGCCCTCCAGGCTCTGGTCCATGGGATTTCCCAGGCGAGAATACTGTGGTAGGTTCTGTGCCCGCCTCCAGGGGATCTTCCTGACCCAGGGATCAAACCCAAGTCTCCTGCATTGGCAGGTGGATTCTTTACCACTGAATCACCAGGGAAACCCCTTAGCTTATTTTGCTTCCCATTTAAAAAAAAAAAAACAAAAAAAAGGCAGGAAAAATCAAGAAAATTTACCACGTAGCCTATTTCTGCTGCCTTTTAGAGATTGAATGAGGCTTTCTTCAGCCACTTTCTTGTGCCCAACCCCAGTTTTGTCCTTGGTCTTTAAGGTGAAAAAGACAACAAGAAGAAAAAGCCTTTTATGTCCTTTTGCCTTTCCCTACTGATGAGGCATCTGTAGTATGGTTCTGTTCCCTGATGATGTTTGTGGTGACATGATTTGGGGGCATCAAGAAGGACTTTACCCCAAGGGTGCCTCTCCAGGCTGCTGACAACTGCCTGAAACCTGTCACTTGGGGATAAAATTTCTTTGCCACTGAGAGTTCAGGCTACAGGTACAGATAGCCCATTAATGGGCAACAGGGTGTAGAAAATACCTTCACATTGGCTGAAAGAAGCTGGGGACAAGTCAAGAGAGGTAGAGTTCTTCAGATATTCTCTGCTTTCTCTGTGCTTTATCGTCCGGCCTCTTTGAGCCACTGGGTTGATGATAATTGGTGATAATTTACTTGGAGGGAGCAGTGGACTGTGCTGTGACAAGGAAGGAGCTACTTGGGGACTAGGGGGCCCACCTGCAGCAGACACTCAGCCATCACACCCTGGAGCACTCTACTAGGTGTTGCTGTAAACCAGGGGAAGTGATCAGGTTCACCACCAAGACTGTTCACAGAAGGGCAAAGCTTAGAGGGGGCTGAGCGGGTGTGCTGGTCAACCTGAAGGAGACAGGTGAACCACAACTAGACATTTGCACCTCCTGGTACAAGGAGATGGGAGGAGGAGTTGTGAGAAGGCTGCTTGTGGAGAAGACAGACTGGGGGTGGGGGCAGAGGTCAGGGTAGCACAGCGAAGACTGGCCTTGGACAAGAGGTAGGAAGTAGGTAGATGGTGCCGGCAATGTGCTCATTCTATCTTTCAAACCTGGAAAAGAATGGAGAAAACAGGTAACTGACTTCTATGTGTTTGGTGGCAAAAAAAAATTGGAATTTGGGTTTCTTGACCGGCACTAGCTTTAGGATCTTAACCAGCAATGTAACTCATCCTTTCTGGGAAAGTGAGGTTCCCCAGGGATGCTGAGCAAAATGAAGCCCTCTTGGATAAACCGTGGCACCAGCTGCTGTGGGAGAAGTTGTTATATCAAGGGGAGGAAGACATTTTTGGTGCCTGGTGATTAATATGAGATGACGATGTTAATTATGTAGCACTTACAGTCTCGCCTGTCAACATGTTAGGGTTCCGAACATTGTAGTCGTGAAATTCAGTATCTTCTATGTGAGAAGCAGCTTGGCTACCAGTCATAGCTGTTATTTGTTCAGTCATTTATTCTTTCCATTGACACATGCTGATCAAAACCTACTGTGTGCTGGGTCATAAAGTACGCTCCAGGAACATAGCTACAAGCAAAACGGACATGGTCCCTCCCTTAAAATTTAGTGTGAAATACAGCCTTTAAATATCACTACTCTTTTGCACTGGTTAAGATTTCTTTGTGGACAAATACATGATTAATTTTGTAGCTATTTCATCTACCTATGAATTAAAATGAGTAATTTCTTTTCACAGTTCAATACCTAGATATCTATTAAATAAGATGTATTGATATTATTTTTATTTATTTATTTTTTAATTTGGCCACGCCACACCGCACGATAGTTCCGCAACCAGGGATGGAACCCATGCCCCTCCGCACAGTGTCTTAACCTCTGGACCACCAGGGACGTCCTCAAGATATATTGATTTTAAAAATTAGTGGGAGGCAGTGACATTAAACGGACGTTGAAAAGATCAGTTGGAAGTCACAGTAGCATTTGAAAACGAGGCAGAGAAGATCGGACTTGCCCTTCAACAAGCTGACTGTGGCTGCTGTGTAGACAGTGGACTCTGGGAGGTGGAGCAGATGCAGACGCTATGAGACTCCCTAAGGTCCAGGTGGGAGACGGTGGTGATTCTAACTCGGCAGTTGTGGGGGTTGAGAGAAGAAAAGGGATTCAGTTCATTCTGGATCTCAAATAAGCAAGGTTTGGCAACTGATGGAAAATAACGGTAAACAGTTATCTACTTCTTGCGTGGGCTGTGGGACCTGAATGAGTTATTATTAGCTTCATTTTGTTTGTGCCTTCTCTCTTAGTCGTGTCCAACTCTTTGGAACCCCGTGGACTTGTAGCCCGCCAGGCTGCTCTGCCCATGGGATGCTCCAGGCAAGAATACTGAAGCAGGTTGCCATTTCCTGCTCCAGGAGATGTTCCTGACCCAGGGATCAAACTCGCATCTCTTGCATTGGCAGGCGGATCCTTTACCACTACACCACCTGGGAAGCCCTAGCTTCATCTTAAAGATAAGGAAATTGAGACTCCAGAGTGATGGAGATAAAGGTCTGCCTTCCCCCAGCCTCTGAGCTTTCCATGCACCCTACATGAAAGTGAGGTACACAGAGGTGGGTTTACCAGGAAGCTGTGGAGTACAAGCCTCAAAGCAGGGCCTCTTCACTTGGCAGGGCCTCTTCCAAAACCCAATACCTAATCTTACGTTCGTAACTTTGTATCCTTTTTCTTACCTGGTAAGGTAAGCACCCCTGGTAGGTATTTAGTCTTCAGCCTCCATGAAGCCTCTATCTTTCTCTAGCTAAGTATGACTTGGTGGATGGAGTAGGACTGAGGCCTAATGGGGTGAGACCAAGGTTGGGAATCTGAGCTGATAGTTGTGGAAAGTTGTGTTTAGGTGAGGATCATTTGGGAGAGGAAAAGATGCTGTACCAAAGGTGTACATTTAACATTTCTTTTTTTTTTTTTTTAACATTTCTTTTAATAGTTTATTTATTGAATACTTCTGTTATGTCAGGCACTATATTTGATTTTTTATAATATTTTTTCATTATTATGTGATTTAAACCTTATACAACCCCGTGAAGTGGGTGCTTTCATTATCCCCATTTGATACACAAGGAACCTGAGCCCCAGGGAGATTAAATAAGTGACCAAATTTTCATTACTAAGTAAGTGAGCTGGACTGGGCTCTACGAGGCCTCACTTGAAAGCGTGAGGCTCTCCTTAACCCCCACTGCTGGCAAGACTGATGTCCAAAGCCAGGCCCTCTGATAGATTCTAAACTGATGTAATTAGCATTTCATCTTTTAGTGGTTAGAGGAAGCAAGGTCTAATTCTGCCCTGCTCCCCGACTACCACTGCAAAAAAAAAAAAAAAAGTTTGCTGGAATGTCAACAGCAGAAAGTAAGCTTTCCATCTTCAGATTAAAAGGTTGAGACTGTATCTAACACATGCCAGAGATGAAGACAAGATTCCGAGGCTTGAAGGGTTTCAGATGTTCTATGAGGGAGAAGGGAAGCCCCTGGAAGTTCTTTGAACAATGCAAGTGGTTTAATCTGATTTGTGTTTTTGAAGAATCACCACTGGGTAGTGTGAGAGACTGGCCCTTCAAGGATAGCATGAGACACATATGGCTTAGCAAGAGTGGATGGAAAAATGACCTAGAAATTTTAGTGAAGAGTTATCATAATCTTGACAAGAGCGTTGTTTGCCTGAGGGAAAAGCTAACAATATTAAATGTTGTAGGTAAAGTGGCCAGTGGGGAATATTTTTTATCCCCGTGCCCCTCCTCACGCTCCTCCACCTCTGAAGTAGGATGAGGACCTAGTTAGTGGTCAGCAAAGCTTCCCTATGACCTCAGCTTCTTATTGAGGTGGCCGTTACCAGCCCCACCTAGCAGTCTCTAGACTGTAAACCTCCCAGCAGAGAAAAAGGGACATCAGAGGACCGGCTGCAACATTTGCTCATCCAGACTCTGCTGTTGAAACCTAAACCCAGGAGACATGGCAGAAGGAAGAGGGAACATTCAGTGTCATGAAAGATTCATGGTCAGGTTGGTCACTGGCTTGAAGGTCTCCTTGGTGGAGGAGATTAAACTTGACCACAGTGGCTATTACTGTAGCAGATGTCTAGTCTATATATAAAATATATAGTCAACACTGTCTCAACATATCTGGTCAACACAGGATTGAGGGTATATTACCTGAGACTGGACAAGCTTTAAATATAATTATGTAGAGATTTAAGTCAGTGAGCAGACACAGTGCAGTGTCTGAATACAGGAGGTAGGAAGGGAAAGAATCACTAGGTTAAAGAGCAGAGAAAGGGACTCCCATGAGTTGTGGATATGGTCTTTACCTCTGGCCCTGAAAGGGGCGGCCACATTGGCTTGGTTCTCCCCCTGCTCCCCCACCATTTCTCTTACCCTCCAGCCAAACCAGTAACAAACGGCATTGTATAGTAGTCTGTGTCAGACATAAAAGCTGTGGGGATCTGACCCCCGGCAGTGTGTTTTCAGCCTGTGAATTTCCTGGATATCTTTACAGGGAATCATTCCTGGGGAAGGGCAGGCTGGAAATAATATAAGGAGATCAAGAAGGAAGTCAAGCAAGTGACACCTTTAAACAGGCGAAGCGAGGCTGGCTCTTCCCCCTGGGACAGTTAGAGTTATGCAGAGCTGTAATTAACCCAGCAGCCCACTGGATATGTCTATTTCACTGCACAAAGGCTGTTGAAAGAAGGATTCTTGAAGAAAGAGGTTCCAATTCAAATGGTATTTGAGTAAGTCCCTCGTTGGATATACTGTTTCTAGAGTTTATGGCTATAATCAACAAAACATGGACTTTTCTTTCACGCAGGTTTTTCTTACGACTTTCCTAGTACTGATCTTTAAACAGAAAAGAAAAAAGGGCATCTAGAACTGGCTGGGGGTGGGATGGGGAGAAAGGGAGGGAGATATATGGCTGGAATCAGATTAGGGACTTTGGTTTTTGTCTGAGGATCCTGAAAATGTTAAAGAAGCAGGTGTGTCATTCTTTCATACATTGAGGCTCTGACATATGGAAAAAAATTGTCAGTTTTGTGTTCAGATGTCCTCAAATTACTGAATTTGCCTCCCCAACTTCATTCATTTAACACTTTTTAACATGCCTCCTATGTGTCAGGCATTGTTACAAACACTAGAGGTAATAGTAGTAAGAAATTGACAAAGACACATGAATATACAGACTAGTATATTGGAAGACTCTGTTATAATAGAGAAAAATAGCAGAGAGGGAGAGAAGAGGAGGAAGGGATGTGATATGGACAAGGAAGGCCTCATGAGAAGGTGACATTTGGGCAAAGATCTGAAGGAAGTGAGACAGGGATGTACAGGGTTTGGGGTGGGTGAGGTGTGGCTGCGTGTATTGGCAGCATCCCAGACCAACTGTACAAGAAATGCAAAGCCCCAGGTAGGAGCGTGTGTTTAAGGAATAGCAGCAAGAAGACCAGTAGGGTTACAGTGGAATGAGGAAGGGCAGGACCAGTGTGGGATGCAAGCAAAGTTGCTTGTTTGTGAGTTTTTTGGTTTTGGGTTTTCGCTCTGGTTTTTTTTTTTTTTTTTTTTTTTTTTTTGGTTTGTGGTTTGATTTGGGGGAGACAGTCTTACAAAGGGACATTAGAGGAGCTGTCTCCTGCCACGGGTCTCACCAGTCCCTGCTCCTGGTTGAACGTGGGGAAGCTGACTCTGTGTGTGTGTGTGTGACGGATTTGAGGATATTTTATCTGCAAGTGTTCCAAAACATTCTTTAAAATAATTACCAGCCACTAAAAACGTATTTGTTAGCTACAATGAGGCAAGCTTTGTTTAAAAGGTTTTGGGAAACTCACCATCCATAATCAAGATTTCAACACACCAGTCTGCATTTTTAGGGTAATATATCTGTAAGTAGAAACAGACGGTATTCGGAGAAAGACATTAGTTTCTGAGGTCTGGCCAGCTCCTGTTCTTACCCCCTCTGTCATCTCTGATTGGATTAGACGTCACCGAAAATACCTCAGATCCTTGTTTCATGTTAAGTTTAACCCCTCCAGTTGAATCCCATCCTTGCGGAGCTCAGCAGAGAGAAATTAAATTTCTCTCACCAGAGCCGTGGCACTGACTGAGGTATCAAGGGTCTACATCAGTAAACTCGGCTGGTTACAAGATGTATGTCCTTCCCGAGGCCCTGTAGCTGTTAAGTTGGCCCTTTGCAATCACAGTCTGATCTTTCATTTTCCCGTAATGCAGTTAGACAACCTAGTTATTCAGGCGAAGACTTCTCTGGTTTTCATTATCCCCAAATAACATCTGATGCTGAGATGGGGAGGACGGGAACAGGGGAGGGGGAGGGGAGTCCGACATTTTTCACAGCCTGTGTGAAACGCTTAATATCTGAAAGTCTTTAAAATATACTGTACACAGACGTTCCAATTTTATAAGATGGACATAACATGTTCAAAAGTTTTATGAATTTCAGCATGTAACCAGAGTCCACATTGGCCTGTTTTAAATAAGCCATAATGGCCTGGCAGCAAACCTGCATAGTTAGCAAATCCCCTTTCTGTTTATGAGCAGTCATTCCTCAGCAGGTCACTGCAAAATACTAGCTCTGTCAGTTTCCATGGCCTCTGGAAGTCGGTCTGGATGCTGATTTCGGCCTGATTCTGGTTTTGAGAACACAAAACCAAGGGCATCACATAAGGTGGCGCTTTGTTTAGATTTTAATGCAGCGGCCTGACCCCGAGTGGCTTGAGAGAATATGTCCAGGCTTCTTACATCCTGTGGGGAGGCTGGGTCTCCAGGTGCCTTCCATGTCACAGAGCCACACAGAGGACGCTCACCCTTCCCTTCCAGAGCATTCTCAGAGCCCAGAAGGTAATTGTTTTACATCCTTAGGAGGGCAGCCCTTCAAGTGATGCTTTTTTTTTTTTTAAGGTGAAGATCTTCTTTCCACAAAAGTCAAAGCATAAAATTTGCCGGGACAAACCCGATTCTAGCCCGTCAGCCGTCCTGTGTCTAATGTATCAGGCAGAGTCATGTTTCTTAAGGCTGAGGGCCCCTATGTTACCAGTTCCCGTATTTCAAGGAAATTTGCTCTCCCCTGATAGAATCATACCACTTTTCCCAGTAGGGCAAGAGGAGGAAGATGTCCGTATGTTAAAAAGCAGCTCAGCCTTCAAGTGCAGAACTTTTGCTCATAGAGTGACCTTGGCCCTGACGACCCCTTGGGAGTCAGCAGCCACATTCCAAACTGGGTTAGGGGGACCCTCCAGACCCCTTGGCACTCTGGCATCAAAAGCTCCTTTAATTACCAATAGTGCCCCAGCAAACAGGCTGGAGCCTTGAAATAAGACTGATCCAAAGGCTGTGAGCTAAAGAATTCTCACAGAGGCTAACGTGATTAGGAAATCTGACACAGGAGATAAAATTGACTCCCTTTCATTGTGGGGCCCCGACGGCACAGCCTCCCCCTTTGGTGCTCTGGCCTCGCAGCAGCTACCACTTGGAAGCCTAGCCTCCTGGGAGTCCCTTGGTTGCGTCCTGTTGCTTCCCAGGGCAGACCCCAGAGTCTCTCAGAGAAGACAGAAGTTTTCATTCTCTTTGACTTAAAATACCACCCCCTAAACATCCTTTCAACATTTAGGGCCCACTACACATCCGTCAAAAGTGTGGGTTGGAAAAGTTCTACAGTTCCTTTTGTGATAAGCGGTGTATAAGTATAACCACCCATGTGTCATGGAAAACCCCCTTCTGTTTACCTCGTTTATTCATCATGTTTAGAGGAGGCAGGGTTCAGGGTGGGCAGTCAGGTTTAAGCCCTCGTTCATGATCTTGATTTTATTGCCTGTAGCTATGGCCTCTCAGTCAGTGACGTCCCCAGAGATGTCAGAACTCGTGCAGGAAAACCCATTTAATTGGGGCGCATGTGGGGAACCAGGAAACAGATCTTAAAGCGCTTTATGGCAGAAGCTGTTGATCAGGAAACAAGATGTTTTCCTTTCCCTGAGTCCAGGTCTGGCTCCAAGTCCTTCAGGGAGATCTGGGGGCCTGTCTCCATCTCCACTGAAAGGGAGCCTGTCACTTCTTTGAATCAGGTTACCCCAGAGGGCAGTGATCTCTCTGTCTGCTTTTCTGTTTGTTTGTTGTTCTCTTTCTGAAGATGTAAGTGGCAGGCCTCAAGCCCCTAGACTCTCCGCCCAGAAGCCAGGCATGTGCGGAGTGTGGTATATGGAGGGCCTCCTGCACACACTGTCTGCTGCCCCTTGGCCAGGTAGCAAGTTACCAGGTTTTTCTTCGAGGCAGACAAACCTTCCCTATCCCTAGCGTGCACACTTTTCAGCTGTGGAGGAGGGGACCTGGTTTAATAACAACAGGTTCTCCAGTTGTTTGTTGTTCGGTTGCTGAATTGCCTCTGACTCTTTGTGAACCCTATGAATTGCAGCACACCAGACTTCCCTGCCTATCACCAACTCCCAAAGCTTGCTTAAACTCAGATCCATTGAGTCAGTGATGCCATCCAACCATCTCATCCTCTGTTGTCCCCTTCTCCTCCCACCCTGAGTCTTTCCCAGCACCAGGGACTTTTCCAATGAGTCAGTTCTTCACAGCAGGTGGCCAAAGTATTGGAGCTTCAGCTTAAGCATCAGTCCTTCCAGTGAACATTCAAGGTTGATTTCCTTTAGGATTGACTGGTTTGATCTCCTTGTTTTCCAAGGGACTCTTAAGAGTCTTCTCCAGCACCACAGTTTGAAACCATCAGTTCTTCAGCACTCAGCCTTCTTGATGGTCTAACTCTCACATCCATATATGACTACTGGGAAAACTATAGCTTTGAGTAGACAAACCTCTATTGGGCTAGTAAGATTGGATCCAATCTTTTCTATCCTTCACACTCAGTCAGATTCTGCCTCCCCAGTGAAGTGCCCCTAGGAGGAATGATCTCTCCTGTCTTTATTAAATCATAGTGTTTCTCTACACTCTTTTTTTTTTCTTCATAACATTGACTTCTTTTATTTCTATTTAGTGCTTTTCACCCTAGTGTTCCAGGCTCTGTCTAAGGACCTAAATGGCTGGGACCACATCTTCTACTTCTTTCCCCTGCAGCACTTACTCATTTACAACTTTGTTAATTCTCCCCACTGTGCCTCACACACAGTGCTTAGCATTTCTGCTGAGTCCATTTGAAAAGAAAGAGGTTACTAGTGGGTAGATCACTGTGCTGAATCCTCCGAGGGGCCCAGGAAATGTGAATGAGGCTCCCTACCCTTGAGGAATGTACAGCCTAAGGAGAATAAAGAGGAGATGACAAAACTACATGAAAAGTCAACTAATAATATGGTTCCATATAGGTGTGTATGTGTGTTAATCACTCAGTCGTGTCCCACTGTTTCTGATCCCATTGACTGTAGCCCACCAGGCTCCTCTGTCCTTGGAATTCTCCAGGCAAGAATACTCAAGTGGATAACCATTCCCTTCTCCAGGACCTTCCCAGCCCAAGGATTGAACCCAGGTTTTCCACATTGCAGGCAGATTCTTTACCGTCTGAGCCACCAGGGAAGCCCTCCATGGGGGGAGAATTTGCGTCCAAAAAAAGATAAGTGCCCATGATGCTGATCATGAAAGTTTGTGTATGTTCTTTCTTTTAACCATTTTTAAGAAAAATATTTATTTGTTTCTTTGGCTGCCTCGGGTCTTAGTTTCTTGTGTGATGTCGTGAGGGACCTTTCATCGTGGCACACGGGCTCTCAAGGTTCCGGGCTCAGTGGCCCCTCAGGCATGTAGGATCTTAGTTCCCCGACCAGAGATTGAACCCGAGTCCCCTGCATTGCATGCTGGATTCTTAACCACTGGCCCACCAGGAAAGCCCAGTTTGCATATGTTCTTGCCCATCCCCAGAAACCTCTGGAAGGCAGAGGGCACTAGTCTCCATTAGTCTAGTTCCTTTGTCTAGGGAGTGAGGCTAAGTGATTTGTTTGAGGGTGGGGGTGAGGAGGACTGGGATTCAGACAGGTTTGTATGCCCCAGGGTGAGAGCCGCACGGTGTCTCCGTGACTCTGCCTCTCCCCTCACTTCTGACTCACTGCCCTGTGCCCTGCTTGATGCCAACCCTATAAATGGATTGAGGAAGTTAACCATATTGCTCACTATTATTAAACAAGACCACAGACAAAGAGCCTTTTGAGCAGTGATGACAGTTGCTGTTTGAACCAGAAAGGAATTGTCCAAAGACAATCTGTCTCTTGACGCATGAGTAAATTAGAGTCCTTGCATGCTGGTAGTTTGTTATAATGTCATAAAAGTATGCATAAGTTTTCTTAAGGCCTGTGCTGAGTGGATTGCTCCAGACATTTTAAAGTGGAGATGAGCTTGTTATCTGGTTTAAGTATTCATCTTCACGAGGTCAGAAGGCCAGAGTAAATGACCTTCCGAGGTGCTCAGACTAGCGTGTGTCCATCTGTATTACCATTAAACTATCTCTGTAGGAACAAGACTTGAGTTTAGATTCTGACTCTAGCACTTAAAAGCTTGGTAGCCTCCTTAGTTAACTTCTTAGAGCCTGTTTTCTTATTGGTAAGACAAACATGATAATGTCTATCTCAGAAAGTTATTGTAATGATTGATTCTGGTGAGTGTGAACACCAGTGCCTGATAGAACTTAGTAACTGTGGTCATTGTGAGATATTTTTATTTCCTTTTTTCCCCTTAAATGTTGCTTCTATTATTGTCTGCAACACCTCTGTTGTACAGAAAATAACTTCCAAGCCACCAAAGGAAGCCTCTACCAAAATTTTTATCAAAGATAGAACGAAACACTTTGCAAAGGAATATTTGCTAAAGAACGGCCAGGCATTTATAATTTCTGATATTTAATATCTAATTATCCACCTTCCCCAATTGTGGAGAATATGACAGCTGATCAGGAAGTATTGCATGTGAGCGTGTGATTATATCCCTTCCTGAGCCTAGAACTTGAGTTTACATTCAGAGCCGGAGACCCCAGATTTCTTCCCCAAAAGGGAGCAATTTAAGCAACCTGAAGTAGCCTCTCCCTTCCTTCAGGGAGTTTTCCACTTCTTTTCTGAGTTTCCAGTAAGTTCTAGGGCTTCCCTGGTGGCTCAGTGGTAAAGAATCCGCTTGCCAATGCAGGAGATGCGGGTTCAATCCTGGATCAGGAAGAGGTCCTGGAGAAGGAAATGGCAACCTACTTCAGCATTCTTGCCTGGCAAATCGCATGGACAGAGGAGCCTAGCGGTCTACAGCCCACAATGTCGTGAAGAGTCAGACACAACTTAGCAACTGAGCGCACACACACATGCATAAAGTCATAGAGGATATTCTGGTTGGTAAAATTTAGCTGCTTTGACCTACAGATAGAAAGTGCCACATACACTCTGTTTTGACCTCCCAGCACCCTTGGACAGTTCCAGACTGGCTCCAGGCCTTAAGAGAACTGTACTGTCCTCTCTTGTGGAAAACATTCCTTTTAATTGAGTCAGGTTTTGCCCACCCCTTCCGTTCTCAGGCATCCTTTTCAGTTTCCAGCAGCAGGATCAGTGAGGGGTGGTGACATAGCCGTCATGTAGATGAGTTCTAAGATCTCATCTTCCCGCTGAGAGACAGACATACCAAATGTGTCTACCTGTCCCCAGGGAGGGAGAAGAAATAACAGGCAGGTCTTGTGGAGAGAAAGTCACACCCTGAAGTCACTTTTTGAAGAAACTAACTTTGAGTGTCTTCTTCAAGGTTACGCTCACCGGGGGGTGGATGGAACCTGGCCAGAGGCGGTGAACTTCTCACAGAGGGCATCCTCAGACTCGCCCTCTGCGCAGTGGATCACTGCCCTCCCATTACTCTGCTAGCATGTACCTGATTTGGTCCACATTTCCATAATTAATTTATAACAGCAATAACCCCGAGATGAGCCTATTTATAGGTTTGTGCAAGCTGGGTAAGAATATAGATTAAATCTAGGGTCATTAACAAACTTTAAGTACTTGGGAGAGTTTCGTGATTTGACAATAATATGATTAAAAGGCCTTCATCCTTGATACATATTGGCAGTCCACAAGTTTGCTTCCCTTCCCAAGCTTAGAAAGAACGAAATAGCAAAATAATAAGCATCCCACCCTCCAAACCACCAGAGAGCTTGTATTGTCACTGGGAAATGACTTTGTCATTTCACCTGCCCCTGGTCTTGACCCCGGTGGACACTGATGGCCCAAGTGTCTGACAGCTGCTATCCCACAGTTTGAGAATCCCTGAGACTTGGTCCTGACCCTCAGTAAAATAGCAAGCATGTCCCCAACAGTCCTGCGGGGAGTATTGCCGTGACCATCCCGAGGAATAGAGATGAGCATGTGAGAAGGGCAGCCTTTATTTGAAAGGATGCTGTTATGACTTGGACTGCTCTGGAGACCCAGTCTGATTTCCTTTCTTCCTTTTTTTGTTCTGGTTGTTACCTTTTTGAAAAATAACATGCACTGCTTTTCTGTTATGAAAGTAAGACATTTTCAATATCAAAAGTAAAGCTAAGTACAGAGAAGAAAATAAAGATCACTGACAATTCCACCACCCAGAAATAACCACTGCTAAGTTTCTGTGTATCCTCCTAATAGAGTCTTCATTCTGACATCCCCCTAGCAGAGCTGCTGTCTGGGCAGGGAAGCCTCACGTTAGATGGCTTGCTTTGGCAGGTGTCTTCTGCCAAAAGCGGATACCAGCGTATGCTCCAGGGGCAATAGATAATTCACTGCCAGTAATGATTGACTGGTGCCTCCTCATCCCACTGTCAGGAGCCTTCTCAGAAAACCACCACCCAGAGGTGCTTCCCCTGTCTCTCTCCTTTCCTTTTAAATTGACTCAATCCATCCAACTCTATATATCCTTTTCCCCATCCCCAATATATGCATCTATGATGATAGCACCATGTCATCCACCCCTTCCATCCTCTTTAAGACCATAATTTACTTTTTAATTTTTATTTTTTAAATTATGAAAATATGATAACACATTTACAGGAGACTTGGAAAATACAGGAAAAGGTTACATATAGTTCCACCGTATTTTACAATTATTTTTTTAAGTAGAGACCCTTTGCGACCCCATAGATTGTACTGTCCATGGAATTCTCCAGGCAAGAATACTAGAGTGGGTTGCCATTTCCTCCTCCAGGGGATCTCCCTGACCCAGGGATCCAACCTGGGTCTCCCACATTGCAGGCAGATTATTTACCATCTGAGCCACCTGTGACGTCACAAGTTAAGATTTTCAGTTGGAATTTCAATATCAAACTCTCAAAAATTAATAGAATAAATATATAAAGAAGTAGAAGGATATAGTAGGCCTGTAAAACACATGAACCAATTCAGCATAATTAAGACTTATACAGTTTTCACACAGTAGTAGGATATAATTCTATTCAAGTTCCCATAGACTATTAACTAGGAGACACTAGAACATATCCAGGGACAGAAAACAAGGTGCAAAAATTAGGTGGTCTTAAAGGTATTGAAATCACACAGAGTCTGTTCTCTTAACACTTTAGAATTAGCTTAGAAATCAATATCAAAAGATATTTGAAAATACCCCATATATTTTCAAGTGCAGTGTGACATTTACCAAGAGAGATCTTAGACTTAGCCATTGAAAGCCTCAGTAAAGTTAAACTGAAAAAAAAAAAAAAAAAAACCCAGAGGGTGATTGCAGAGAAGAAAGCATTTAAATGACAAATTAGTATCAAAATGAGAAATTAATATTAAAGATGCTTTAAACAAAATTCCATGTATTTGGAAATTAAATGTCCACTTTTAAATGATGAGTGCATCTAAGAAGCCATAGCAAGGAAAATTAGAAAATATTTTTAATAGAATGAAAAGACCATAACTACTACTTCTAAATCCCTCACAAGTTCTTAATGTCCTCCTCCAGCACAGAGAAGGATACCATGCCTATTGGTGGTGGTGCTCACTTGTTTTTTACCTTTACTGTATCGTTTTTAAACATCAAACTGGCTGCAAAACTCTTCAAATCAAATTTAAGTCAGTATGGATAAGATTATCATTAGAGATGACACATGTACACAAATAATTATGAATTTCAGTTGTTTTATTTTTTTAATGAATTTACAAATGTTGAGGTCCTTTAAAGTAGAGATTAGATATGATTTCACCAGACCCTTAACAGAGTATTTGGCTTATTATAAATACTTGATTAATATTTATTGAAATAAGATGAAAATGAAAAGAAAATTTAATTACCCAGTCTACCTTTTTATCTCCATAGTTTAAGTGCAGACAAAAAAGGAGGTCATATAAAAATGATGAAAAAATAGTATCTTTAGAACAATTTTTATGGTATATCAGTGCATTTTTTCGTGCTACGGTATCACTATTAACCCAAGTGAGGACCCTCTTTAATGATTTTTTAAAATCTTGACAATGCCCTTTTCACTTCTTTCCTAAATGAACATTAATATAAAGTCATAAAAATCCCCTTGGAGGGCTTTATGAATTACTGCAGTGTAAGGTGGGGAAAAGGCCATTTGCAGTCATTTGTTATATGGAGCTTGATTCTGAAACCTAGCACCACCCTGACCCTTCAGGGGCATACTCAAAGGCATGGAGCTTTTCTTAAGGACAATAAGCACTGGCCTTTCTCCCCAGAAAGCCCCAAATATGTCCTACATGTGCCATTTCCCCCAAGTCAGCAATGTCAGCCACAACTCTGCCCTCTGCAAGCAGCCCAGATGTGTGGGGAAGGGGAGCAGACATTAATAATGATACATTGAATAGCTCTTCTTCTGTAACGTAGATTGATTTTCAGTTCACCTGCATAAATCATTTTTTACCATATGACTCTTTGGTCATTTAGTACTTGAAAAGAATGATGCCAAAGACTAGACACCTGGCCTAGGGCAATGGTTTTCAAACTCTTTTTACCTGATAAGCTGTTCGTCTATTTCTATGGGACCTGTGTCGGGGACAGAAGCCTAATCTATAAAGAGAGGTGCATGTTTGCGGGCCCGGAGCACACCCTCCCCACTGTGCTAACCCAAAGTCAGCATCTTGGAGATCACTTTGAAAAACCCCAGGCCTATGGAAACCAAGAGCGAAGAGGGTGAAAGGGATACACAGGAAAGAAAGATGTCATGAAGACGATAAAAATAATAGCAGCTCACTTTTTTTGAGACCTCCCTGTATGCCAGGTACCACAGAAAATACCAGTTTGCCTCAGGAAAAAAAAAAAAAGACAAATTGTGATGTCTGAGACAGAGTATGGCGTTGACTGCCTGAAAACACTTTAGAAGGAGATTGAATTGTTTGCAGGCAGGCAACAGGCCAGATTATCTTGAAAAATCTCTCTCTCACTTCAGTTGACTTTAGCCTCCATTGCTCTGTTGGAATGGATCTCTCTAGAGTGAGATCAAGAAAAAAAATAAGTAAAACAGAAATGTTCACTCTGTGAGAGAGACACAGGTCGTCAGGCACACTGCGTTGCACATAAGGTAACACATGCACCTCAGTAGGTGTACCATTTTAAGGGTCATTCAGAACGCTAAGGTAGAAATAGCTCAGAAAAAATGATAAAATAACAAGATGCGCGCCTCTGTCAAGATGGTTGGCTGTACCCTTGGATGCGCGTTTTGACAGATCATAAATTCACAGAACAAAACAAGTCCTGAAGCCTCACCTAGTTTCAGTCCAGTCTTGTCACTTTGGACCAAAGACTGCCCGAACCAAGCCAGGAGGGGGGCCGGCTTCGTCTTCTTTTCATCTTCGTTCCTGAGCACCCTGGGATGGCACAGGTGATCAAGACCAACCCCGAGAAGCTCCTGACGCCCGAGGAGCACCTGATGAGCTGGTCCTTGAGTCGGTCAGTCCACAGCCTTGTTCTGTGCTGGGACCCCATACCCGGGACTCCTTGTGAAAGTAGAGGTGGGGGAGGAACTTGGTCTAGTTGGGAAGTTAGACAGACCGAGGAAACCATGGTGGGCTGCCAGGAAACAGTGAGCGCGGAGGAGCTCAGAGAACGTCATTTCCAGGCTGATTAGGGAAGGGTTCAAAGAGAAGGAGCCGTTGAAGCAGCCTCGAAGGTTGGTCGGATTTGGGCAGCTCAGTTGGCATCATGCACATTTGACGGCTCTGAGACATGTCTAGGGGAATCCAGGGGTCACACTGAAGAACACCATGAAGGACACGCCCAGAGTCGACCACGACAAGTGTTGAACGCCTGCCTACAACACTGGGGGCCTCTTCAATTTTTTTGAGCAGGGAAGGAATGTAAGGAAAATAGTGAACCTGGGTCAACTTTTAAGCCGAATATCAATATATAACTGAGGACTCAGCTTCTGTGCCCACCAGATCATGGATTTGTTTAGAAAGCACAGTGTGAGGAACAACCCAAAGGAACAGGATCCTTTCTTCTGGAGCCCTGACTGAGGGACGCAGAAGTTAGCAGTTAGCTCTCTCACTGGATCACCCTCTTAGAACGCAAATAAATGTCATACAATGGGCTTTCATTCAGAGCAAGCACAACAATAACAGCAAACTGTGCATCTGGAATTGATCTTGCAGCTTCTGACTTTCTGCAGAACTGAAGTGGAGGGAGTAAGGCCTGCCCAGCCGTTCCCCCAAGCCGCTTCACACTCCACGCAGTATCCCTTTGGGTCCAGTTCACACATCTCACTGTGGCCCATTTAACTGTGCTGGGCCTGTCGCAAACCTTCAGATATTTAATTTGTAAACACTTAATAAAGCACTGTCAGTAGGTCGACTTGTCTTCTCTGTCGGCCACATCAAAATCAATACGTCCCTTGGGTGTTCTGTCATGATTGTCTGGGCCGGGGAATCTAATAGGATTAAGTGTTTGGGGTCCTATCTGACACCACAGTCCACAGTCCTAGTTAGATGAGGTTAAAGACTGGCTTGCCATTGTGGAGGCACGACTGCTTAGGGGTCTGAAAAATCATTAAAGCTTGTCCTCTTAAACGTTGATTGTTCCCTGGTGATTTATTGACAAAACACAAAAAAGTGCTCTATACTGCACTCTAATTATATGTATGAGGCCATAAGATCTCATGGGAAATTAAATAAAATTTACAGCTTGATGGTTTTATGCTCCTGGGAGACATACCTTCTTAATAAGATCTTATAGCTGGGAATATTTATGAGGTTAAAGTCCGTGGGCTTGAGCAAAGACCTAACCTTTCTGTGGGAGGGGGGAGGGGGTGGGTTTTGATTTCTTTGAAGATAAACGATTGTAATGAAATTTCAGGGGTTTAGGAGGAAATGTTCCTGAGACACGTCAAATGTTCCTCCCCGAGACCTCTGGAGGACAAAGCCGAGAGGACGCAGGGACCTCCTGCCACCATTTCTCTCACACAAGCTCCTGGTGGTCCTACCCACCACCTAACTCTCTGGTCAGCCCCCATTACAGTCTGAAAGGGAGGGAAGATCTGAGTTAAGGGCAGATCTTAGAGGTCAAGGAAGGGGAAAGAACTTGAGGCAGGGAGAAGGGTAGAAGCAGGAAGAATGTGAACGGAAGTCACACGAACGCTCTTATAGCCCTAAAGGAGCTCCTGGACATTTGGACATTTGCTGTTTTACCAGATCCCTTCCTCTTTTGTGTCAAGGGGTCCCCGGATCCCCAGACCCCTGCAAGCATTACCATCCCTGCTTGGACAAAGGATCAGAATATGTTAGGGGTGAGGGTGTGGAAGGAGCTTCTACAGGTGGCTTAAAGATGGGACCTTCTTGACGCTGAAAAGTGTGTTTACAGTGGTGCCCATTATAAGCTGTCCCCATGACTTGTGTTCCTCTCCTCCCAAAGTCTAAATGGATGCTGAGTGAAGCTTTATCCTGGAAAACAGGCTATTTTAAGTAAAGAAGATTATTATGTTCCCTTCCATGGCTGCTTTATTTCCCCCAGTTGTCTGAAATGGCATGAGGGAGGGAGGTAGACAGGCAGACAGAGGGACAAATAGGTGAATAAATAGGTAGGTGGGGAGGGGGGGAGAGAGAGAGATGCCTCTTATGCACACTGATAAGTGTGCATGCGTGCTTAGTGAGTGACACAGTCATGTCTGACTCTTTCTGACCCCATGGACGGTAGCCCACCAGGCTCCCCTGTCCATGGGATTTCCCAGGCAAGAATACTGAGGTGGGTTGCCACATCCTTCACCAGGGGATCTTCCCAACCCAGGGATTGTACCTGGGTCTCCTGCATTCTTTACTGGCTGAGCCACCAAGGAAGCCTGTTCTTAAGTGTAGAATTACATTTATTTCTATTCCGAGAAGGATAACTATGCTAAACTCACAAATTGAAGTATGTCATAAGTGATCTATTTTTCTGTTGTGTTTTAAAAAATGTTCATTTGGCTGCACCAGGTCTTACTTGCGGCACTCGGGATCTTTAGTTACAGCATGCGAACCCTTAGTTGTGGCATGTGGGATCTAGTTCCCTGACCAGGGATCGAACCTGAGCCCCTTAGCCACTAGCCAACCAGGGAAGTCCATTTTCTGTTGTTTTTTAATGAGTACTTTCCTATGAAGTTCTGCACAGTCCCTTCTTGGTGTGCATATCGGGAGACATTGACAGAGGGGTTGGGGACCAGTCTAGCGGGACTCGGGACAGATGACAGGTCAGCTGGGCCTCTAAGACTTGGAAATCCTTGCAGCCAGCCATCTCTTAATAGAGCAGCTATGACCAGGGGTATTTTTTTTTTTTAATATTTTACATGTTTTTTAAACTTTTTTTTGTATTGGGGTATAGCTGTTTTACCATGCTGTGATATTTTCAGGTGAGCAGTGCAGCACCTCAGCCATACATGCTGCTGTTGTTCAGGTGCTCAGTCCTGTCCGACTCGTTGCCGCCCCATGGACTGCAGCGCCAGGCTCCCGTCCTTCACTGTCTCTCAGTTTGTTCAAACCCATGCTCACGGAGTCACTGATGCCATCCAACCATCTTAACCTCTGTTGCTCCTTTCCCCTCTTGCCCTCAAATCTTTCCCAGCATCAAGGTCTCTTCCAATGAGTTGGCTCTTTGCGTCAAGTGGCCAAAGTATTGGAGCTTCAGCATCAGTCCTTCCAATGAATATTCAGGGTTGATTTCCTTTAGGATGGACTTGTTTGATCTCCTTGCTGTTCAAGGGACTCAAGAGTCTTCAGCACCACAATTTTAAAGCATTAGTTCTTCAGCAGTCAGCCTTCTTTATGGTCCAACTCTCACACCCATACACGAGTACTGGAAAAACTGTAGCTTTGACTGTAACGACCTTTGTTGGCACATGTATCCATTCTCCCCCCAAGCCCCCCTCCCATCCAAGCTGCCACATAACTTTTTGCAGAGTTTTCTGTGCTATACAGTAGGTCCTTGTTGGTTGTCTCTTTTAAATATAGCAGTGTTAACATGACCATCCCAAACTCCCTAACTGCCCCTTCCCTGAAAGGGTATAGTTTTTTCCCTGTATGCTCTCATTTATCCAGAAGAGACAAAGCACCCTCCCCCACCTTTCAGGCCCCCTACCTACACTTGTGTGAAGAGCAAAGGGCTATTTGGTTGGGATGAACCCATGTCACGCTGGCCTCTGCGTGTGACGCACACGAACTAGGAAGTTCCCTTACTCTCCTTGTCATTTAGTTATGTGACAGCGTCTCACTTGCTCCTCTACTTCCCTCTTCCAGAATAAACCAAAGTAAGACAAAAAGAAAAGAAAACAGACTCCAAATGCCCATGACTTCCAGCTTTCATTTCCGCCCTTCGGTATCGATGTGCAGAAGAAGGGGGAAAGCGTCACTGGTTAAACAGCTTGGTTCCAAGCCTGGCCTGTTCTCTCCTCAACGCTCACCCTCCCTGGACCCAGTTTCCTCATCTGTAAAATGAAGAGCTAAGGCTAGGTGATTTTAAGGTCCCTTCCAGCTCTGAAACATTATTTTATGGTGCTGGAATTTATGTAGGAGAACGGCATTTCTCTCTATATCTTGCTTTAGCCTTCTGAGTGAAAGTGAGATGTCTCATCCATTCAGATAGAGCCAGATCAAGCCCCAAGTCTCAAATAAAAAGAGAAGAAAAAAAACTTATTAAAGATAGCTAAGTTCCCCTGATAAGCAGCAAGTGAGAAATCCCTGATTTAATTTAAATATGATATTTCTGTCTTCATTAATTTAAAGCATGTATATGATAATGTATCCTTTTTTTATTTAGTGCTGGGTCCTGGAGGGAAAGAAAGGCTTGATTGTGAAGCAGAGGGGTAAAGGTTTGGGTATTTTTTAATAAAGATGGATATCCCTAAAAATGCTTAAATTATATGGAAGTGAGATTTGTTGCAAGTTACAAATCAAAGCCTGAAATGTCACTTATCTCCTAATGATACTTCTACACAGATTATTAATTTCATTTTAGAAGCCCAATGAATGTTATATTTTATGACATTGATTAAACATCTTGCTGCCATCTACCCATCCATCCTTTTCGTTTTCAAAAATCCATATCGGAATTTAACAAAAACAGCTCATAAATTTGTATTTTACAGCCTAGCAAAGTTGAAGGGTTCCCCACTCTACTGACAGCCAGACCCATCCTAAACCCTGGGCTTAGGCCATTTCCTGACTCTTAGAGGTCAGGCTTTATAAACTGACCACGTTTTGTTACCAGAGCAGGATTGGGGTAGAAGTGTTATTTGGAAGAGCATCCATGGCCTTCTGGAGCTGCGGAGACACGAGGGGTGTTGTGGGGTGGGCAGGTGAGGCCCCGACTGGGAATCAGGGACTCTGCTTTCATTCTGGCTCTTAGACAAGCCAGTTACCTCCCTCTTCTGAGTCCTGGGGATAATTACAGCCTCCCCTCGTTGGCTCACAGTGTCATTGTGGGGATGAATGAGATAATGGATGAGAAAGCTCTTCCAGCCCTTCAGAGGGAAGCAGTGCGGTCGTGGATTTAAGAGCCAATAAAGGACAGAATGGGATTATCGGTTTTGGATCAACCTCCAGGCATTTCAGGAATGGTTTAGGACGATTCTTTTGAAAGCAGGAAAAAAAGGCTTTCAGAAATAGGTCCACTGTGTTATTATTTATGGCACTTTTATCAGTAGAAGTACCTCTGGTTCCTTGAGACTCACACCTGTGTTTTTCAAAACCACAGTGGGCTCATCACCTCTGCCGGGATTGGCTCGAATAAGAAGGCCTGTTTGTTCCCATGGTGTTTCCCTCACAGTGGCATTTATAGTTGCTGTCATTCCTGTCTGGAGAGGATGCTGGCACCTGGAGGAAGGAGACATAGATAGATTCCAAGGAATCTGAATCAACTCCGCATGAAAGATGAAGGGCCAGCCTCTAGAGGCTGCCATGTCTGGAAGCAATAACATGCTAAGGCTGGGGGTCTTGGGGGTGGGGAACTCGAGGATAAACTATCCTATCGGTTCTATCAGTTCTGTAAGAATTGATAACATCAATTAAATTAATGTTTAAATTATTTAAATGTTTATTAATTAAATTATTAAATGTTTAATAATTAAATTCTTAAATCGGAAGTGGACCTCTGTCCAGGGAACCTTCCCACAAATGTGCAGGAGGCTTGGGTGGGGGCGTGGGGGTCAGAGGTGGTAAGGTTAGTGCCCCTGGGGACTAGGGAGGGTGAGCACTGGAAGGGACAGGCGCTGTCAAGTCTCCCCAAGAGGGCTGGCCCGTCCTGGCAGTGGGGCAGAGGTGCAGGGGGTGGGCTGGGGAGTCACGCTGCCTGGATTCTCTTCTTGTCTCTCCGGTGCCCTCAGGAAAGCCACCACTTTGAACTCGCGGTCAACACCAGCCTTGCCCCACAGAGACCTTGTGAAGGCTGAGTGAGCTGCTGGTAGTAATGTGTGTGACCTGCTTAGCACAGAGCCAGGCCCAAGTTAGCACCTAAGAAACATTCCCTATTGGCAGGTGTCTGTGTAGCAGCATCTCAGAGCAGGTTTTTGTTGTCGGGGGTGGTGGTGGCGGTGGTGGGATTGGGTCTATGGATTTTACATATATATATTTGTATCTTCTCTTAAAAAAAATAAAACTGGAGACCAGCATCTCTTAAAGTCTGCAGCTGACAGTACCTGGTCCGCTCCACGGGCCTTTCATTTGCGGGCATGGTAACAAACTGGTTTTAAGTGACAGAGAATCGTTAGGTGAGGCTGGCTGCTGGTCACAGCCCTGCGCTGATGGGGGTGGGGAGTGGGTATGAGCCTCACTAGGAGAGGATACCGGCTGCCTAGTGAAGACCTCCAGCACGCTGAGAAATGTTCTCGAGTGCCTCATTTTTCCCCTCTTTTTCTGACTCATTTCTCTCCCATCCCCCTCCTTTCCTCTCCTTCCCTCTTTTCTCATCCCCCCTCCCACACCCCCTCTTCCGGCCAGCCCTCCATAGTATGCTCTGGCACAGGGGACATTGTGTAAAGGGAAAATATGGCATGTTTACAGAGAGAATTTTCCAGAAGTGTTAATTTAATATGCTAAAGTGTTCCCTTCAGCATTTTACCTTTCTTGTTGTTTTCACAAAACAGCCAAGACTAAATAATGAGCCCAGGGCTGTGCCCTTTGGTAGCGTGATACCTCATTACCCACTAGCGGCCTCCATCTGCCCTCATGGCTGCATGGGGAGCCATTACGATTATGATGGAAATCTCAGAAGCCATTACCAAGATGCAACAGAGGGCCTACTGCAGACAGCCTAATGGACTAATTTGTAATTGGGAGAGGGAAATGAGTTAGCGAGCTGGGGCCGGTTTTGATGAGAGTGGAAGTGCGCATGCTAAATGTGATAAATGAATAGGAATGTGTGTTTGCGCAGTGGGCTCTACAAGGCTTTCCATCTCTCCCGGGGATTGGAGGCGTGCTGACAAGCCGTGAGGAGCGAGGAGGAGAGGGCTCGGGGGAGGCAGGCAAGATTCAAGGAGAGTAGCTAAGGATAAATCGGTGAGGAAAACTAATGGCAGTAAAATCCAAGGAAATGACTGCATCTGCCATGAAAGTGGTAATTAGGAAGCATTTGGTGTGCGTGTCTTTAACCATTAAAACAGGGACGAGGAGGAGCCTGGGTGCTTGTTGTGGGAAACGGGAGGCGGGGGCTGTGATGTTCAGAGAGGGAAGCCCCTGGCAGGGGCTCTGATAAGAGACCTGGTGGTCCGCACAAATTCTGCTGCTTGGCACAGAGCTCCTTCCTGGGTCACCGTGGGAATTCTCCCTCCCAAGGGCCGCTGGAGATTGCACAAAGGCAACGCCCTGCAAGCCATTGTACAAGGAAAGCAGAAGTTAGGGCTGGGGGTGCCAGACCACCTGTGCATCTCATCCAGGAGGCTTCCTGTCCTGGAGGACTAGAGAACCACCCCAGAAGCCCCCACGCCAGCTCTTCAAGCTGAGGAGTGCTGGGGGCCAGCATAGGCATACAGGGGCTGGTTTTGAAAATCTGGCATTTCCTGTTGGTTGTGTGTGCATATGTGTGACTGTGTGTGTGTGTGTGCGCGCATGCTCCATTACTCATTCTTGTCTGACTCTGCAACCCCACAGACGGAAGCCCACCAGGCTCCTCTGTCCATGGAATATTCCAGGCAAGAATGCTGGAGTGGTTTCTACTCCAGGAGATGGTCCCGACCCAGGGATCCAGCCTGAGTCTCTTGCATCTCCTGCACCAGCAGGCGTATTCCTTACCACTGTGCTGCCTGGGCAGTCACCTGGGAATGTTGGTTGGCTTCCTCCACTTCAGCGGCCAGCCGGAGAGAGTGCCCCAGGCGTTCCCAGGGCAGCCTGCGCCTTTGTTCTCTCTCAGGCTGACAAACAGCTTGCTGACCGGAATCTCCACTCTGTCTGCGACCTTGTCCCTCTTGGAACTGTCCTTGTTTCTCTTGTTTTCTCTGCCACGCCGCTCCTCAGCTCTGTTCTCCTATCCTCCACGCTCTGGTATCTTTTCCCGTAAGCCAGGCCTTCGTGTCCCAAGAGCTTCAGCCTCACGGAGTCCCTTTCTCTCAGCAACCTTCTGTCCCTAGCCCCTTTCACTGGCTCTCACTTCCCCTCTTGGAGCAGCTGGTTTAAGCCCTCAGGGTGGCCCTGAGGGTGGCGGCAGTTTAGGCACCCAGTCATGTCTGACTCTTGTGAGCCCGTGGACTGTAGCCCGCCGGACTCCTCTGTCTGTGGAGTTCTCCAGGCAAGAATACTGGAGTGGATAGCCATTTCCTTCTCCAGGGGATCTTCCCGACCTAGGGACCTAGGGACCTAGGGACTGAACCCCCATCTCCTGCATTGGCAGGCCAGTTCCTTACTAACTGCCAGGGCAGCCCAGGGTTGTCCTGGCCCTCAGGTCTCTTTCTGCCCCCAAACATGCTCATCCCTTTGCTTAGGAGAACCTTTCAGCCTTTCTAAACAGCCTGAGGGAAAACATGTAGACCTTCAGGGAAGCAGGAAGCACTGGAACCAATTAATGGAGCCCCAGCCCAGGGCTGGCAGAGCACCTTCCCAAGTGAGAGGCCAGACAAGCCCACCTCTCAGTCCCGCCTCTGTCCCAAGGGCACCCTCTTCCCATACCTTTCCCCCGCACAGAGGGAAAGTTTGCATTTTCCTCACCAACCACCGGAAGGGAAGACTTCTAATTAGCTCCCTAATAGAATGATGACAGTCCTGTTCAGAGAAATTTAATTGACCACCTATGTGGTTGATCCTGTGTTTGATCCCACCTAGCTTTGTAAATGAACCTAAGGAAACCAACCAAAAAAACACAGATACTTTGAGACCCCAAACAGCACCATCTGGGAAAAAGCAATCAATCAATAAAAGAGGCTGAGAAACACTATCAAGTATTATAAGCTAAAGGAAGTTACTGAGAAGAACACAAATGTGGTTCTAATTTTCCTAGATGTTGTGGAACGGGGACGGCTGAATGGATGCCTTTGATCACCAGCAGAAGCATCTCATTGCAGCAGGAGAAACTGACTTTTTCCCAGCCAATATCTGCTATTAAATATGCCATCAGTTATACTGTCAATGTCCCTTAAATCCAGAGCCTCATGAGACACTCCCATCAATATTAGAAGATCAGGATTTCCTATAAAGAGCCATTGCTTAGGTGTCCTTTATGAAAGCCCCTCTTGTGTCAGCTCTGGACCGAGCCCTGGAGAGACTGAAAAATTCAAGGACCTCCTATGCCTGAGCTTTCTTTCCTTGGTGAGGCCGACATGAACCTGGATAATGAGTTCAGTTACATAGATGGTTACAGAGGGCTTGGAAAGTATGCAAGAAGACGTCATCAACCGCTTGACAAGTATTTATTGAATACATTATGTGGAGCAGACACAGCATAAGTAAGCGGCATGGCCTGTGTCCTCTTGAAGCTTATGGTCTAATTCTGACCCAAGGGAGAGGAAGATCCCAGGGTGGGAGTCAAGGGGGGCAGTATCTGAGGGGGGCTGTGAAGCTACAAGTTCGTTAGAAATCAACAGCAATGAGACATCCAGGAAAACCCCACATATTTGGAAATTAAACAGATTCCTAAATATGGATCAAAGAGGAAATTACAAGGGAAATTTGACATTATTTTTAACTAAATGGTAATAAGAGTACTAGGAATCAAAATCTGTGAGTTCCAGCTAAAGTGGTGGTCGGAGAGGAATTGATCATTTTAAATGCTTATATTAGAATAGAAGAAAGGTTCAGCCTCAATGACCTAGGTTCCATGATGAGAAGGTAGAAAAAGAAAGGCACAAATAAAATGAGAAGAAGGAAGTAGTAAAGAAAACAGCAGTTATTATAGAAACTGGAAACAGACAATTGAGAAACGCTTAGCTAGAGTGATAAGGGGAAAGACACACCAATACCAACATAGCAAGAATGAAAACAGTGTTATCAGTACAGATCTCGCAGGCCTTTAAAGGATAATCAGAACAGGAGTTCAGCAAGCAGAAATGGGAGTATGAAGTTCAGAAAATGACTTGCTAGTGAAATGTGGGTTTGGCGGGGCCTAGGGAGAGGGACTTGGAGTAGAAGACAGTGAGGCTAGAAAGACTGCCTGGAATCAGGTGCATGTGTGCGTGCTCACTCAGTCGTGTCTGACTGTCTTTCGACCCCATGGACTGTAGCCTGCCAGACTCCTCCGTCCATGGGGTTTCCCAGGCAACAGTACTGAAGTGGTTGCCATTTCCTCCTCTGGGGGATCTTGAATGAGGTACTGAGCAGAATTATCACTTTCTACAATGACCCAGGGCCAGTGTTCACAGCCCCACTCACCTCTCCATATGGCACAGTTTCCAGTGCTCATGTTTATTAGATGTGCTGTTGACCAGTAGATGCATTTCAGGGTGCCTGAACTAGCTCAAAACACTTGTGAACGTTTTTGGACCCTGAGTAACTATAACAGGTCCGAGTCCGCCACCCCCAGAGCATTTGGAGACTTTGTTTCTCCCCTCCCCACCTACCGGCCCTGGCCAGTTGGGCTCACAGATTTCAAAGCTGATCTGAGGCCGTCCTGGGATCGTGCTGTCATCCTTGCCTTGGTTTATATGCTGCTGGAAATGGGCTCTTTATTCTTCTTTCTTCAAAAGGAGCCTGAATGTTCATAGCAGCAGATGCTTATCAAAGCCCGCCTGCTCACTGACAGCCTCCAAGTCAGTAGGAGCCCACACAACCCCTGACAGGGTCAGGGAGGTGTGGGCAGGCCTTCAACCCCCAGGCACAGGACCAGCAGCTGGTGTTGTGAGTCTGTGGACAAGGTCCTAAGCTGTTCAGTCTTTGACCCACAGGAGTTCCTGGCTTGTCTCTGCTGCTCTTGTTAGAACTAGTTAGAACTAGTTCTGTCCCAGCATCCTGAGGTGATGTTTCACATGAGCGTGGACTCTGGAGCCAGACCCTGTGGTCCTGGGCAAGTTACCTTCCCCCATGTGGTATGGGTGTGTGCTAAGTCGTGTCCGACTCTTTGTGACCCCTCAGACTATAGCCCCTCCAGACTCCTCTATCCTTGGGATTTCCCAGGCAAGAATACTGGAGTAAGTTGCCATTTCCTTCTTCAGGGGATCTTCGCAACCCAGGGATTGAACCCACGTCTGTTGCGTTCCTGCATTGGCAGGCAGATTCTGTACTTCTAGTGCCACTTTGGATGTCATCTTCCCTCTGTACCCCTAAATTTATCACCTATAAAATGAGCACATTGAGAGTGGCTCACTCATAGGGTCGTGGTGAGGATTTAAATGACTACACGTACTTAATAAGGGCCTAGGAGTGCAGGCGGGGAATGGTCAAAGCGGATGAGCATGCCCTGCCTGCTAAGTTGAGTGGCAGGACTCTGGGCATCTGTGTCTTTATTTACCTGAGTGTCCTTGTGTCCACGAGAGCGAGGCATTCAATGGGAAATTAAAAAAAAAAACAAAAAGAAGAAAACCCAACTGACAGGTTGACACCTGGTAAGAGCTGGAGGTGCCAGGAAATTTCAGGGTTGGCTGTGGGGCTCTCGGGTCTCCCTGGCGCCTGGATTCCTCAGGCTCATTCCCGTGGTGGCCCTTCCAGTGTCTAGACCCCAAATAGCCCAGGTTGGACAGCAGCAGTTAGGTCAGGAGTCCCTGCCCTGCTTGGGCTGGCAGACGCTGACCCTCAGTAAAGACTGAGTCTCCTCTGGGGTCCTCCAAGCTCCGAGACAGTTGGCTTCAGGTACTAGAAGCCCTCCGTTTCCCCAAAACAGCCTTTGAGCGCATCCAGCCGCCAGGCCCGCCAGGCGCTGGCTGCTTCTGCCATGACGCCGGTGCACACAAGACAGGATTATCTGAAAGGGCAGGAAAACCGGGGCGAGGGTGGGAACGAAGAGTGAGGAGCAGAAGCCTGCTGTGGGCGGGGGGGGGTCAGTTCCCTGAGGTGTTAGTGAATCAAGCACTTCTGTTTGACCTGACATTTTCAAAACATTCTCCTGTGCATCCTCTTACCACTTCCTCACTGCCAGTTTGGGATCAAGGGGTGACCTAAGTCAGTCCTTTGCCGAGAAATGAAAAAGCTGAAGACCAGGGAGGCCAAAGGACTTGGTCAAGGTCACACAGCTGCTTCCAGACACAGTGGGTCCCAGAGCCCAGAGGTGCTGCCTCCTGGGACCCCAGGCAGGAGCCGGGTACGGGAAGTCTCTGTGAACCACCATCTGAGCCAACTGCACACATCACTCTGGGCAAGAGGGCGGCCCTGGATCATAGCAAGACCAACACCAGGCACCCTGGGACCCCGCTGACACCGCGCCTGAAGCTCTGCCAGGAAAGAGGAATGTCCTGGAAGTTTAGCCCTCTGCTGGGTGTTTCTGAGAGAACGTTGTTTTCCCGTGCTCGATTTAATGAATAAATTATAATACACTTTTGCATTTTTATCCATGCCATGCATGTTTATCTGCCCTCCCCACATAATTTCCCTCTCCCCCTCTACATACTATATTTCTTTTCATGCCACTGAATATTATTTTTTTTAATGTTCCTTCTCAGTAATTGCTGATAAAGATGCACACCTCCTTGTTCTGCATTTGTAAGTGTATGTGCTCAGAGCCAGGAACTCAGGGAGGAATGTGTGGGAGAGGGTACACTTATACTTTGAGGCAAGGTGACTGTTAGGAGCTGAGAAATGGAAAGAGAAAAATGATGTGTGACCCCTGGTGGTATGTGACCTCCTTCAGGGATAGACAGTGTCTGGTCTGTCTCCTGCACTGGAATAGGGGCTTCCCTGCAATAGCACAGAAGTGCTTCTTTGGAATCTATGTGTCTGTGGGGTCCCCTAGTAGCTCAGCTGGTAAAGAACCCACCTGCCAATGCAGGAGATGCAAGAGACACAGGTTCACTGCCTGGCTTGGAAAGATCCCTTGGAGAAGGAAATGAGAACCCACCCCAGGATCCTTGTCTGGGAAATCCCATGGACAGAGGGTGCTGAGAGGCTACAGTTCATGGGTCGCAGAAGGTCGGACACAACAGTGCACACACTCACACAGACACACACACACGTATCTGTGACCAGGCTGGGCAGCTGAATGATTGGATGGAGAGATCAATGCTAAAGCAGCTAAGTCAAGTCTCACTAGGCTGGTTGTGAGAGGCAGTCTTCACTATAACCCGCTCCTCTGGATTTCATTACAGTATTTTGTCTCAGACTTTCTGCCCAGTTCTCAGGATTTATGTTCTTAGTGGAAAAAGTTGATTCTGTTATTTTTTTAAGGAACATACTCTTTTCCCCCAAGTGTGCAGTCTGTGTAACCGTGATTGAGAGATCAGAGCAAATGTTAGGAGGAACATTAACAAAGCATGAGAATTAGCCCGAACGTGACTTCTAACATACAATCTTTAGTTTTCTACTCTTTCTACTACTTGGTTAAATAACTTTTCTTGGAAGGTCTACTAATTCCTTTGAAAACAGATACTGATTTCACATTGTATTATAATAGACTAAAAGCACTGTTATTACTAGGATGTTTGGAGGGATAGGGAACAGTCTTGAGAACTGAGATGTAGTTCTAAGGAATTAAATAAAATCCACTGACCAGAAAGAAATGTAATGTGATAGGGCAGGAGAAGAAATAGCCTCTGCCAAAAAACTTGATCATGAAAATAGGAAGGATATATGGACAGCAAATCCTAAAGTTAAAATTTTTAAATAAATGAATGGAAAGGATGGTGTGATTTGAAATCAACTTCCTCTTTGAACCAGTCATCCAAGACTCAGAATAAAACAGTCCTTTACCTGGCAGAACTGATCTTTGTAATCAATTTCTCATCTCCACCAAGAGCACTTTAGTTGAGAATCAAGGGAAATCATTGGGCTTCCGTGATAGCTCAGTTGGTAAAGAATCTGCCTGCAAGGCAGGAGACCCCAGTTCGATTCTTGGGTCAGAAAGATCCACTGGAGAAGGAATAGGCTACCCACTTCAGTATTCTTGGGCTTCCCTTGTGGCTCAGCTGGTAAAGAATCCACCCGCAATGCGAGAGACCTGGGTTTGATCCCTGGGTTGGGAAGATCCCCTGAAGAAGGGAAAGGCTACCCACTCCAGTATTCTAGCCTGGAGAATTCCAGGGACTATAAAAGAGTCGGACACAACTGAGTGACTTCCACAGAATAAAACATTTGATTTCAAAATAAAATGGTCCTTTACCTGACAGAACTGATCTTTGTCGCCAATTTCTCATCTGCACCAAGAGCACTTTTAGTTGAGAATCAAGGGAAATCATTGCTTAGAAACTTGTATTCTTTTTTCTAAGCTTTATTTGTTTATTTATTATTTTGGGCTGCGGTAGGTCTCTGTAGCTGCTCACGGACTTTCTCTAGATGCAGCGAGTGGGGGCTACTCTCCAGTTGCAGCGCGTGGGCTCCCCATTCTGGGGCTTCTCTTGTGGTGGAGCACGGGCTCTACGGCTCCGAGGCTCAGTAGCTGTGGCACACGTGTTTAGTTGCTCTACAGCAGGTGGGATCTTCCCAGACCAGGGATCGAAGACATGTCCCCTGAACTGGTGGGCAAATTCTTTACCAACCACTGGACCACCAGGAAAGTCCAAAACTTGTCTTCTTAAACCATGAATGACTTTCAAAGAAACGAACCTCAAACTGGGAAATCCCTGCTGTTCTTTCCGTTCAGAGTCTAGGTTTGGGCATACATATATTTTCCAAAATTACTAGTAGTCAGACTCCGACAGAGTATTCTTTCTATAGCTCTTGAAAAGCATAGTGGGCCTCAGGTTGACTCAGCCAGTAAAGAGCCACCTTCCTGAAGAGCTTGTATGGGATGCAGGGTGAAGAAAATGCCAGGATCTGGGTACTGTGGAGACCAGAGCCATGATCAGAATGACAAGCACAGTTGGAACTGACCCCCACTTTCTTCCTCTTTTAACAAGCTCCCCACATCCCCACTGCCCTCCCCAACCCTTGACCCTTCAGTCCCACCAGCTGCTGTCTCTCCTTTCTCTGTAGCCTCCGACTCAAGTCCACTGACGAGAACAGGCTGAAGGCTCTTGTAGGCCTTGAAGTGATTCGTTTCTTGATAAGAACTTCACTAAGCTTCCCAATTGGATTTCTTTTTTTTTTTTTTTTAGTTTTGAAAATCAAACAAAGTTCAAAAAGTAGACATCACAGGTTGACATCCAGCCCAAAGCAGAGGAAAAATGTCTCATGTTAAACGTTTTGGCACAGAACAGAATTTATGAGCGTTTTCAATGTTTTGATTTTCCCCCCAACAAGTCACTGTTATTCCTTACCCCCCTAGAGTTAGGTGTGGAGAGATTATGTTGGCTGGTTTCCATGGTGACACCGAAGAAAAGTCATTTTTTAAAGTAGGTTTCTACTGTGTTATTTCACATGCATGAAACATCAACATCTACGCTGTGTGGCTGTTAGCCCCAACGCAAAGACATATGAATGGCTGGAGTATTTTATATAAATAGACAAGTGGAGGTGATATTTTCCTTGGTCTCGTGCCGACCCTAGTAACAAAAGTCTCTCAGTTACCCAGGGCAGCTGGGAGGGAGCAGGAGAACAGCCCTGCTCAATGTTAAACAACCTTCTCTCCTATGAATAACCATGGGGGGAAGAAAAAACACACACGCAGCTCGAAGTTAAAGTCCACCCCCTCCAACTAAAAGTAGGACTCAGATGAGACGGTCCCAAATAACCAGAATTTTCAAACCTTCCTCTGTGCTTTCAGTCTAGCTTACTTGACCAGCCACTGCACATACCCGCTTATGTGCCCAAGGGGTCATGTTCCTGCCCCCAGGAAGCATGCAGTTACCTCTGGCATCTCAGAGAGATGAGGTTAGGGAAGCCACAGTTGTAGTAGCGGAAGTTTGGTAATGCTGCCTCCTCTTTGCCGCCATCCCAACTCTCACGCAAAGGTTTTTTGTTTTTGGATTTAATTGGGGTATAGTTGCTTTACAGTATTATGTTGGTTTTCTCTGTACAAGGAAGTGAACCAGCCACATGTATACATATGTCCCCTCCTTCTCACCAAAGTGGAAGAATGGTGAAGGGTCTCAGTGTTACCCTACATGTAACCATGGCTTCATGTACTTGTTACACTCTGTATCAAAAAATGTACTTGGCTTTGGGAAGAGTAAAACTGACAGCACTGCCGTGTCTTTGGGGAATAGTATCCTGTTGCAGGTGGAGAGTGCCTTTAGCTTTGCCAAGCTCTCTCTTGCCTGTGATTTTATGTGACCTTTCTAGTAATAAGGGCTTCCCTGGTGACTTAGCTGGTAAAGAATCTGCCTGCATTGGGGGAGACCTGGGTTTGATCCCTGGGTCGGGAAGATCCCCTGGAGAAGGGAATGGCTACCAGTATTCTTGCCTGGAGAATTCCATGGACAGAAGAGCCTGGCAGGCTGCAGTCCATGGGGTCGCAAAGAGTTGGACACGACGGAGCAATTAACATTCACTTCTTTCACTTTTTCTAGTAATAGCGGAAGATAGTTTTTCTTGGTATACTCTCCTGGTCTTAATGCTACAAGGACAGAAGTCAAGTTTCCCAGTGTGTGAGGAGCAAAGCCAAGTCAAGAATTCAGGAGGGGTGATCCCCCCCGCCAAATCTCACGTTTCTGATCCTGCACTTGGCGTCTTCCCTGACAGCCAGCCTGCTCAGACACGAGGCGGGCGAGAATGAGATGGCGGGTTTCTGGGGCTGGGTCTCAACGACACGCACGGGGCGTCAGGAGGGGTTCACTCTTTGATGAACAGATGAACTGTTATTGAGCACGCACTACACGCTGGGTGCTGCTGCAGGCAATAGCGGCCAGAAGAGTCGAGAATCCCTGCATTCCGGTGGGGGAGGGGCCGATGATGAACAGGTGAGTGAAACGCATAAGGTGTCAAGAGTCCACGTGCCGAGGGGAAGCTGGAGCAGGAAGGGGACCTGGAGTGCCCGATGTCTTAAGTAGGGTGGCCAGGGAAGGTCTTTTCAAAGGAGACATTTGAACACAGAGTGGAAGGTGCTAAAGCCGCAAGACTTGAGGATCTGGGGGTAGGGGGTCGGGGACCAGGCCCTTTGCAAGAGTTGAGAATCTGAGGGGAGAGAAATCCAGGCCAGCAGAAAGGGCGGGAGTGCGGGAAGCCTCACGTATTGCTTTCCTTAAACCTGCAGATGCCAGGCCTGTACTGGCTGCATGTGTTTGTATTCATGAGAGCATTGTGCATCTGAAAACTTTTCTCAAATCCCGAGCTTGGTCCATGGCTTTCATTTTTGCTGTAATGACTTCCTGCGCTTGGGGAGCTCTGTAATAGGTGCCTGCAGAAAGTTGTGATCATTAGGCCCAGGTTGGTGTCGTCTTACCTACGTGGAAAACAGCAGAACTGCTTTTGGCACTGATTGGGTCTTGGGGAGGTGACTCTTATTTTCTTGGGTTTTTTTCATGCAGATCATTGAAAACATATCAGGGCCCTGTTCTCCAATGTTTCTCTTAAATAGGGGAGAATCATGTTTTTATATGCAGGGGGTATACAGGAAGGGACTTGGGGTGGGGGTTGGGCAGAAGGGTTCTTATATTTTAAATGCCAGTCAGCTGCAACCACTAGTTATCTGGAGCCTGTTCAAACTCATTTGGAGAACAGTTGAATTTTTAAAGTGCCTTTTGATTCTCTCTTTCATTTATTTTAACTGATCTGCTGGGATTAGGAGCTTGGTAGGGGAACACCAGAACGCTTGCCAAAATGTGTGAATAATTAGAGCTCCGATGATGTGTGCCAGATAGAAGGGGAGTATTCACACTTCTGATTAGATTCAGCTAAATGCAGTTGTAAATCACGGCCGCCAGAGTCACAGAGCCGTCCGGAGTTCGCAAGGGAGGAGGCCTGGGGGCAGCAAGGGGATGAGGGGCTGCCCCACGGCCCAGCGGGCGGGATGCGGAAGAGGAGGGCAGGCAGGATGGCTCAGCGGCAACGGCAAGAGAGAGGAGAATTTCGGCATCCCTCTTCCAGTTTGGTTCTATCGTTGTGAGTCTTGCTGGGCACCGAGCTGGCTACCATCTTGATAGATGGGATGAGTGGAGTCCCTGTATCCAGACAGTCTCAAGGGAGGGGATTGAACAACTGCCATGGTGTGATGAGTGTGTCAGGAGGACAGACCCCAGCGCCGAGGCCCCTGGGAGGGGCGGGCTCCAAGGGAGGCAGAGGACAGAGCTCAGCCACGTGAGCCGCTGGTTAGAGGAACTCCAGGTCCAGGGAACAGCGTGTGCAAAGGCACAGATGTGCCTCGGTCTTGGTCTGATGTCCACTGTGGCTGGAGACGGGGGGTGAGGGGAACAGGATGCGAGGAGCAGGGGCCACCAGATGTGCGAGGTAGATTGGGTCGGACTACGATGGGGCTTGAGTGCTCATTTAGAAAGCTCCTTTTCCAACTACAAACCACTCCATAAGTCCTGATTCAGTCTTGACAAAAGGTCAAGCCCTCCCCACCCCAGCTCCAGTGTGAGAACCCACTTTGGTCACAGGCATTGATGAAAATGTCTTGGTCTTCTTTAGACCCCATATAGGGCAGGAGAGAGAAATTTAGGGAATCGCCGCTGTCACCAGTGAGGAGCCCATGGAGTTTAGTAAGGGGAAAGGTGAAACAAGGTGGTTAACTTAAGATGGCAGCTGGTAGGAGCTGTGGTTAGGATGATCAGCGTGTGGGGTGAGCCTGCAGACCCCTGAATCGGAGGCAGGTGGGAGGTTAAGGTCAAGGTCTAGATGGAGACGATGGCAGAAGGAATCCACTTCAAGAGGGATCTGGGGGAACTTCCCTGGCAGTCCAGTGGTTAAGACTTCGCCTTCCAGTGCAGGGGTTGTGGGTCCGGTCCCTCGTGGGGGAGCTAAGACCCCACATGCCATGTGGCCACAAAACCAAATCATAAAACAGAAACAATATTGTAACAAATTCAATAAAGACTTAAAAAAAAAAAAAAAAGATCCACATTAAAAAAAAAAATCTTTAAAAGGAAAAAAGATTTCGGAGTGGATTCAAATAGGGCCAGGCTTCCCTGGTGGCTCAGCTGGGTTTGATCCCTTGGTTGGGAAAATCCCCTGGAGAAGGGAAAGGCTACCCACTCCAGTATTCTGGCCTGGAGAAGTCCATGGACTGTATAGTCTATGGGGTTGCAAAGAGTTAGACACGACCAAGCGACTTTCCCTTTCACTTTCAAATAGGGCCTGTTGAGGAGGACCCCAGCTGTGTGCTGGGTTCCTTGACGAACTGAGTGGGGCCCTTTCTGAACCCTAGCAGTGATCCTAGTGGTCCTCATCTTTCCTGATTAGCATGGAGGGCTGCAGCCAAAGACACCGCATCCTGCAAAAAGCAGACAGTGAGTATGTGTTCAAAAGAATGGCCCAAGGTCTGGAATCCTGGCGGGTTCCTAACCACGTCCACACTTTTTCTCCCTCTGCAGCACTACTCTCATGCCCCAAGCTCCCCAGTGATGCTAGAGGTAGTGGTAGTCTTTAAAAAAAATACCCACTCACTTCCCACTCTGTGAGCACATCACAGCCTGTGAGATGCTTCTGTGGTCCCCTTCTCCATCCTGTGCTTTCGAGAGTGGCTCCCTTTCTCTGTCTTAATCATGTAACAAGATGCTCTGAAATGAACCAGCAGCTTGAGGTGGGAGTAAAAGCCCAGGAAAAGGAATGCAGAGGAAATGCGACAGAATGGCATGAAACCCAAAGCAAATGGTAAAAAAAAAATGAGCAACACATGGAGAATGTGGAACAGAGCAAAGCATAAAAATCACAACCACATCTGACATCTCTCGAAATGGCAGGAAACAGAGGAAATCACACATGTGGCTCTCTTCAAGTCAGAAGGATTCCTCTTCACCATCCATGGCGGGGTGAAGGAGACTCTCTTGGAAGACTCGAACCCTTTTCGGGTTGTCCTACCAGACCTTTTGTTTCTTCCGCTTTGGCCGATAATTTCAGACACTCAGAGAAATGCGTGGTCTGTTGCACCTTCTCCAAGCACAGAATCATAGAAAAATCGATGCTTTCCGATGTGTGTGTTTGAAAGAAAATAATTCAAGATGTGAAGGGGGAAATCTAGGACTACTTTTTCTACTTATTTTTATCTTACTCTTTTAGATTTATTGTGTGTATGTTTTAGAACTAGTACAGTGGTATATGATTATGGTGTGTAAGTAAGACTGTATTGGCAGAGTGATGGGTTTTTCTGTTGCTCCTTTTTGCATTGGGCACGTGACCCAAATGCCATCTGCCAGGGTAGTTACTGGGGTTGTTGGGGCTGTGGATAGGAAGAATACTCTAGAATTATGTGCTTCCTTATGGAAACAGGGGACCTAACTGGATAGTCTGTTTCCTCTGGGCCTACATAATAGCCTGGCAGGTTCTCTCAGAGTCTCAAACACTCCAGATCTGTAGTCAGAGCCCAGAGGAGAGGAAATTGCCCCCCAGGGTCCTTCGGACAAGAGACGGTCACGTTTATGTAGCCAGTAATCAGTTGCAGAGTTGCACTCACAAGTGGCAGAAACACAGAGGTCACCCTCAGGGGCCCCACCCTCAGAGGCCTGGCTCCTTCACTGCCCTTCCCCCAATGCTGTTGTTGTTGGGGGGAAGGTGGGGGCGTTTGTGCCTGTTTGTTTCACCTACCAGCTCCGTCATCCAGGCCACGGTGTGCAAAAATGCTGGATTTTTGGGAGTGAGCCTTCCCTTGACACCAGGAGAACCTAAAAACATTTCATCATTACCACCAAACTTAGAGTGAGAACGCTGTGCTGTGCTTGGATGCACCTAATCTTTTCTGCAACCATTCAGCTTTCTTTTTCTGTTTTTTCAGACTTAAACTCCAAACTAGCTCAAGCTCAGAAATCCTATCAGTGTTAGAGAAGCCAGTGGGACAAGGGTGGCCGGGGCAGGGAGGCCGGGGAGTGGGGAGGGGAGGAAGCGGGGTATGCTCTTCACTTGAGTTGTCGGCCTTGTCTCCATGGCCCAAAACTCACCCTCCCACCCTCTGCCCAGCAGTCTTCTCCTCCCCATTTCTTCCTCATCTGCTAGGTCTGGACCCCTAGGCAGCCTGTTCCTAAATGACACATCCCTTCTAGATCTGAATGGCTCTCCTCACCTCACTGTAGACAGATGTGCGGCAGGAGCCCTCGCCTCCAGCCGAGAGTGTTTCTCATCAGAAGGTTATGAACAGCCTCGGGCTCGCTTTTTCCTGTTTTCCTCTCCACCGGTGTTCATCACACAGCTCCATATTACCAGTGATCTTTCTAGATGGGCTTCCCTTGTGGCTCTGTTGGTAAAGAATCCATCTGTAATGCGGGAGACCTGGGTTCAATCCCTGGGTTTGGAAGATCCCCTGGAGAAGGAAAAGGCTACCCACTCCAGTATTCTGGCCTGGAGAATTCCATGGACTGTATAGTAAGTGGGATTGCAAAGAGCCGGACACAACTGAGCGACTTTCACATTCACTTTCTAGATGTTAAACAAAGGTATAGCGCTCATGTAAGAATGCATCGTCAGCCACAAATGGAAGATATTATCCATTAGGGTTGTCCATTGCCCCATTTCTGCCCTACTGAAATAGGAGCTGGACCACATCTGTTTGAAATCAGTGGTGTGAAATAATAGCTGGTGAGTGGAGTCCTGAAGGAAGTGAGCCATGGTGGGATCCAGGGTCTCCTTCTGTTGGAAGGACTTTTGCCCACAGTTCCCAGAAGTGTTTATAGGGCTCAGGCTGTCAAGAATTTTATGCATCTCCTGCAGAAAAGTAGTAATGGAAGCTGTTCGCATGAGGATGTCACAACTCTCAAAGCACTTGGATTGTAGGAGTCAGTGATGCAGCCAGAAGGGCCCATCACCTCTCATCTGAGTGCTCATCAGCCTCTTACCAATTGTGAGCTTTGAGGAGGTGCCCATTCAGGCAAAGGCCTAGTAGCAGACATCTCAGGAACGGCAGAGTTTTGTTCTGAAGTGGGTGTGTTCTGAAGTGGGTGTGTTTCTTTGTTCTGAAGTGGGTGTGTTTTTTGAGTGAAGAATTCAGGCAGCAGCCAGGGAAGATATTCTGTACTATCCATCCTTTGTCAGCAGGGGAGTTAGTGGTGTGGGTGGGGCCATCCCCACACGCCACAAGACTCTTAGCAACATGGCTCTGCCCATGAAATCCCAGTAGCTCTTGCTATCAGCTTGATACCTGAAACACGGCCCCCCCACATTTCCAAATGCTCCCTGAGGAGGGGGGAGGGAAGAGGGAGAACACAGGGGAAGAGAGAGGGTAGACTCCTTTCTGTAAAATGGGTGCAGCCAGCCCATTATCTCACTCAGGATCCTGACTAGATTGTTCAACACACTTTGGAAAGAGAAGGAGCATTGGTCCCCAAAGGAAGTGCCTGACTCTGGTCCAGTGCATTCTCACATATTAACCCAACTACACCGGCCATTTATGGACCTGTTTGTGTCTGCAAATAGTAACAGTGCAGGGAGACTTATGAACTCTAGGTCTAGAATTAGATTTACAAGTCAGTAAAGTGTAGCATGGGGTTTCCTAGGTGGCTCAGATGGTAAAGAATCTGCCAGCAGTGCTGGAGACCCAGGTTCGATCCCTGGGTGTGAAAGATCCCTGGGAGAAGGGATTGGCAACCCACTCCAGTATTATTGCCTGGAGAATTCCATGGACAGAGGAGCCTGGTGGGCTACAGTCCATGGGTCGCAAAGAGATTGACATGACTGAGCGACTGACATACACACAAACCCTAGCATGTCTGTGTCTGTGATGATCCACGTGTGGGAACCAGACAGTTTGAAAATTGACCCGAAAGCAGAGATCATTTTCTCTACCAATGAAAAATTCCTTGTTAAGAACACATTTCTTTTTTTTTTTTTCAATTCTTAAAAAAAATTTTACACCAACATCTCCCCTCTGCTAAAGAATGGAGATTACTCATTAGTTGAACTAGCTGGCAATGAACTTATGATTAAAACAAAACCTATTTGAATTTTTCAGTCAGAGATTTTCATTAATTTGATGTCATGAATTTTAAGCTCAGTTACAAAACTCTTCATAATGCTTTTCTGTGTTTAGACATTTCTCATATGCCTCTTTGCACATATGGAGGTTGAGTACATAGATGTGTTGTAAATTAAATATTAAAGCTTGATAGACTATTTTTATCTCCTTCTCTTTGTTCTCCCTCTCCCAACTCCTAATAGCCCCATGCCCAGGCTCTAAAGGGAGGCAAGTTCAGAGAATTTTAATGCAGAGAGTTGGCAGGGATGGGGCAAAGGGGGCCGTGCTGACCCCATATCACACCTCTCTGCCACGCCATCGGAGGCTTCTGTTGGAGCTCTTCTGGAAGGTATCTGTTCTTGCCAGAAGCTGTCCTGCATTGTCAGGGAAAAGGTATTAGGTGCAGGTGTCAAACATGACTAATGAGGCATGAGGAGTCGACAGCAAAATAACAGAGATTAGAGGCACGGAGGACTTGTGACTGAAGTGTGAATAGCAGTGTGGATGTGTGACTGACACAGAAAGGAGGGAGATGGCGCGGAGGAGCAGCTCCTCTCACGCCTGTGTGCAGAACGGGCGATTTCAAGTATGCGGTTGGTATCTCCTCATATCCTATAGCGGGTGAGGAAAAAAAAAAAAAACCTCAATTGTTTTTTCTCTTTAAATGATGAGCTTTCTGTAAGTGTTCAGGCTTGGCAGCAGAATGCCCCAAAGCTCCTAAGACAAGCCAGAGTCATCTGCTGTCTCTCAGATGTGCACAACTTGTTTTACTGTGAAACTGTCAGAAAAGATGGGGCATACTTTGCTCATTGACTTTCCTTATCATCAGAACATCACGGTAGTATAGTCTGAAGTCAGGTAGGTTGACTCCTCCAGCTCCATTCTGCTTTCTCAAGTTTGCTTTGGCTATTCAGGGTCTTCTGTGTTTCCATACAAATTTTGGGATTTTTTTGATCTAGTTTTGTGAAAAATACCATTGGTTGTTTGACAGGGATTGCATTGAATCTATAGATTGCTTTGGGTACTATAGTCATTTTCACACTATTGATTGTTCCAGTCCAGGAACATGGTGTATCTCTCCATCTATTTGCATCGTCTTTGATTTCTTTCATCTGTGTCATATAGTTTTCTGCATACAGGTTTTTTGTCTCTTTAGGTAGGTTTATTCCTGGGTATTTTATTGTTTTTGATGCAGTGGTGAATGGAATTGTTACCTTAATTTCTCTTTCTGATTTTTCATTGTTAGTGTATAAGAATGCAAGGGATTTCTATATATTAATTTTATGTCCTGAGACTTCGCTTTATTCATTGATTAGCTTTGGTGGCATCTTTAGGGTTTTCTATGTATAGTATCATGCTATCTGCAAAGAGTGAGAGTTTTACCTCTTCTTTTCCAATCTGGATTCTTTTTATTTCTTTTTCTTCTCTGATTGCTGTGGCTAGGAATTCCAAAACTTTGTTGAATAGTAGTGGAAAGAGTGGGCACCCTTATGTTATATCTAATCTCAGAGGAAATGCTTTTAGTTTTTCACTTTTGAGAATAATGTTTGCTGTGGGTTTGTCATATATGGCCTTTATTATGTTGAGGTATGTTCCTTCTGTGCCTATTTTCTGAAGTATTTTTATCATAAATTAGTGTTGAATGTTATCAAAAGCTTTCTCTGCATCTATTGAGATGATCGTATGATTTTTATCTTTCAGTTTGTTAATATGGTGTATCACATTGATTTCTTTGTATATATTGAAGAATCCTTACATCCTAGGATAAAGCCAACTAGATCATGATGTATGACTGTTTTAATGTGTTGCTGGATTTCTGTTAGAATTTTGTTGAGGATTTTTGCATCTATGTTCATCAGTGATGTTGGTCTGTAATTTTCTTTTTTTTGTGTGGCATCTTTATCTGGTTTTGGTATCAGGGAGATGGGGGCCTTGTAGAATGAGTTTTCCTTCCTCTGCAATTTTCTGAAAGAGTTTGAGCTGGACAGGTGTAAACTTTGGTAGAATTCACCTGTGAAGCCATCTGAACTTAGGCTTTTGTTTGTTGGAAGAGTTTTGGTTACAAAGCTACAGCCATCAAGACAGTTGGTACTGGCACAAAAGCAGAAATACAGACCAATGGAACAAGATAGAAAATCCAGAAATAAACCCACGTGCCTATGGGCACCTTATCTTTGACAAAGGAAGCAAGAAAATACAGTGGAGAAAAGACAGTCTCTTCAATAAGTGGTGCTGGGAAAACTGGACTGCTGCATGTAAAAGAATGAAATTAGAACATTTCCTAAAACCATACATAAAAATAAACTCAAAGTGGATTAAAGACCTAAATATAAGACCAAAAAATATAAAACTCTTAGAGGAAAATATAGGCAGAATACTCTGACATAAATCACAGCAAGATCCTCTATGACTCACATCCTAGAGCAATGGAAATAAAAAACAAAAATAAACAAATGGGACCTAATTAAACTTAAAAGCTTTTGCACAGAAAAGGAAACTATAAAAAGGTGAAAAGACCACCTTCAGAGTGGGAGAAAAGAAAGCAAATGAAACAACTGACAAAGGATTAATCTCTAAAATATTACAAGCAGCTCATTCAGCTTACTATCAGGAAAAAAGACAACCCTATCAAAAAGTGGACAGAAGACCTGAACAGACATTTCTCCAAAGAAGACATATAGATGGCTAATAAACACATGAAAAGATGCTCAACATTACTCACTATTAGAGAAATGTAAATCAAAACTACAGTGAGTTATCACCTCACACCGTTCAGAATGGCCATCATCAAAAAAAACTACAGACAATAAATGCTGGAGAAGGTGTGGAGAAAAGAGAACCCTCTTGCACTGTTGGTGGGAATGCAAATTGATACAGCCACTATGTCGAACAGTATGAAGATTCCTTAAAAATCTAGGAATAAAACTATCATTTGACCCAGCAATCCCACTTCTGGGCATATACCCTGAGGAAACTATAATTGAAAAAGACACATGTACTCCAGTGTTCATTCCAGCACTATTTACAATAGCTAGGTCATGGAAGCAACTTAGATGTTCATTGACAGATGAATAGAAACAGAAGGTGTGGTACATATATATATAATGGAATATTACTCAGCCATAAAAAAGGAATGTGTTTGAATCAGGTCTAATGAGGTGGATGAACCTAGAACCTATTATACAGAGTGAAGTCGGTCAGAGAGAGAAAGACAAATATCATATATTAACACATATATACCGAGTCTAGGAAGATGGTACTGATTAAACTATTTTCAGGGCAGCAGTGGAGGCACACCGAGAACAGACTGGTGGACGCAGGTGGGGAGGGAGAGGGTGGGATGAATAGAGAGAGTAGCGTTGAAACATATACATTACCATCCATAAAATAGATAGCCAGTGGAAATTTGCTGGATGATGCAGGGAGCCCAAACCCACAGCTCTGTGACTACCTAGAGAGGTGGGATGGGATATAAGGTGAAGGGAGGTTCAGGAGGGAGGGGACATATGTATACCTATGGCTGATTCATGTTCATATATGGCAGAAACCAACACAAAATTGTAAAGCAGTTATCCTCCAATTAAAAATAAATAAATTTTAAAAAGAACATCACAGTAATAGTGCAGTGTCCATGGGTATACACTCCCCTCCAAGCTAATCAAGTTGTACACATTAATAATATGCAGATTTATGTATGAAAGAGGAATCTCCTACGCACGGGCCCACGAGGGCTCTGACTAGGGCATCATGCCTTCCTGAACCCTGTATTCTAAATAGAGGAGGCCAAGAAAAGAAGTGAAAAACAGTACCATTCACTGTGTTGGAGGCCACACCTGAGTAGATCCACAGGTTGCAGCAGTTGGGAGATTCCAAGGGAACTGGCAGGGCCTGAGGCTCAAAATGCAGCGAACACGTGCCCAGCATCTTTCTTTAGCGGCCCCCGCAGAGCCTGGCTCTGGCCTTCACCCCACAGTGCTCACTGAATGACAGTCATTGTGTTTTTATTTGTTCATTGGCCTCAGGGGAGACTACCCAGGCGAGGGCTGTTCAGGACTGCCTTTCTGGACGAGAAGCAGGCGTCTAAGGGAGGAAGGAAGAGAGAGCAGCAGAAGCCAAGTGAAACCAGGTGGTGGATGCCTTCCTCCCAGGATCCTTTCTGCCAGTCCTCCGCCAGCAGAGATGAGGATGATGTTAGCGTGAAGAGCGTTGATCCTCCAGAAAGTGGCTCTGAACATAGACCCAGGACAGGTTTCTAAACAGCTGCAATTCTGATTCCAGGCAGGGACTTGATGTATGACCCCCATTAGAAAGTGTCTTAATGGAGAGGGCCTGCACTTTCTCCAGGTCCCCTCTGAATTAAACAACTGGAGTATTTGAAATCGAGGGTCATAAGTGTCAACAAGATGAAGAGCTTTGCCTCTTGATTAAAAGAGGCCTGTAAGTTACTTAGGAAGTTCTTGCCCACAAGAGCTGCACATGGTGGCTCTTCTGGAGGATTGTTTTGGGGGCTTTGGGTTTTTTTTTTATTTTATTTTATTGAAGTATAGTTGATATTGGCTTCCCTGATGGCTCAGTGGTAAAGAATCCACCTGCCAATGCAAGAAACTCAGGTTCAATCCCTGGATCAGGCAGATCCTGTAGAGGAGGGCATGACAACCCACTCCAGTATTCTTGCCTGGGAAATCCCGTGGACAAAGGAGCCTGGAGGGCTCCAGTCCATGGGTTCTCAGAGAGTCGGACATGACTTAGAGACTAAACAACAACAGAGCTGATAAACAATGCCGTGTTTAATTTCTGCTCTGTGAACCATTGTGACACCCAGGGTTAAGTCCAACCATTATCCCGAGGAGAGAGCCCGAAGCTGAGACTGAAAATGCAGCTGGAGAGTTTAAGTCACACACTTTGGGGGAGAATTGAACCCAGGCAGGCTGGGAGGGGCACTCAGGGATACACTTCCATTTCCTAACACCCTTGTATTTGCCTCAGTGTCAGCAGTGTCTTAGGTACCTAGCACGTTAATTTCCAACCCCTCCTTCCCAGTCTTAAAGTCACGCTCCAGGGCCAGCCACTGTCCTTGAAATTGATGTTCCTCCAAGGCATACCGCTTTGCACCCAGTCTGAGAAGCACTGTCACCGAGGAAGCGCCCACAGCCACAGTCTAGTGTCCAGTGGAGTGTCCACGCTGCAGTCGCGGTCCTAGGGGAGGGCTGTAGGCTTTCCAAGAATGAAAGGAGAACAAGAGTGGGGGACGGGGGGCGGTTGCGGAGGAACAGCACAGAGCCTAAGCAGCATCAGTGAGGGCGACGCGTCTGGAGTGAGAGGCGACAGATGTCTTTAGGTAGATGCCCTTATGGCAACTCTTCTGGAGAGAGAGGAAAACCACAGTAATATTAACAGGGTTACAACAAATGAAAATTGGAAAATAAACAGATGGAACATGCCTCATAGTTTAGCTTTTATCATCAATAATTCTGAATCTGCAAGTGAATATGGCTAACTGTAGCTGAAACCATCTGCCTTTCACTTTAAGATTGTGTGTCGACTCCTGCTCTCCACCCAGGGGAGAGTTAGGGGGGAGGCAGGGGAGGGAAAGAGGGAGGAAGTGGGGAGAGAACCATTACTCTCAGCTGTCCTGTCCAAACAAACATGTGATCGCGCCTCGTGGAAAGGTCAAGTGCAGACGGACACCATCCATCTCTGGAGACTGAAAGTCAGCAGGCTGCACCCACTGTGTTCTTTCTGGGCTTGGGAGGACCCCTTCTGGCTGCCCTCTGGTTTCAAGGGTAAGCGCCCTACAGGCAGGCTTCTCGGTTCTTCTCCAAGGCTGGGGTGGGCGTCCAGTGTCTCGTCTCTACTATACAGCCAGGATGAACTCAGCTCAGCACGCGGTCTCCCAGCCCTGCTGCGCTCCCCTCTGTCTCTCAAGTGCTCTGGAGGCTTAGCTGTGATCCCAAAGTGCGCTGTGGGTTATGAAAAGGCCACAAGAGGATAGGAAGCAGGTCTGCCTGCCTCGGGGAGTTAGAATTTAGTGAAGCTAGAATCTCCAGGACAGGAGCTGCTGATTCTGAGTCATCACCAACCCAACCACACCTTGTCTTCATCACCTACTTTTTGAAAATAACCTTTTTACTCAGAAGGTATCATCACAGCCTGAAGGAAATCAGTGTAAATAGCACATCACCCACAAACTCAGTTTTAGCCCGTTGTACCTCACATGCCCCGTTCCCTAGACCAACCTGAGAAACACAGAATGAAGCTTTTATCACTTTGTAGATTGTGTCATCAAGAATACTACATGTGAGGTGCAGGTGAGTGCGGAGTTCTTTTTCTTTTTTAACATGACAGTAACTGGGTGGTTTGTGGGGTGTTTTTGTTTTTGTTTTTTTGAGCTTTCCTGAACACTGTTTTAAATAGATAACTAAAACATAAAACCCAACCGAAACTATCCAACGGCAGTTTCGGAGAAGTATGTGTATGTGTGCACGTGGGCATGTGTGTCCATGAGCACCAAAGGTATTCTGAAGACTTTTAATTTCTTAAGTGCCGACTACTGTTTGTTCCTACCCCGGTGGTGTTAACAAGCAGTGGATTGTTAGTGACAATCACAGTCTCTCCGGCACTTGCAGCAGAAGGCTTGATTTAATCGAAGAGCTGTCATTTATTATTCTGTTGTGCAATTCCAGGGGGGTAGCTAACTGATCAAGCTCTGGCTCCTGGGAGCAGAGGGCTTTTTTTGTTGTTGTTATGTCTAAATCCTCAATACAAATTGCAGTATTTCTGGACTCCCAGCGGGACCCATTAGAGCCTGTGGGGCATTAACGATCATTAATAGTGCTGTCAGAGAGAAAGAGGGGTGGGGAGGGAAGGCAAGAAAGGGAGGGAGCCCTTGGGAGGGAGGGGAAGCGGGGCACAGAAGAATAGCCGGGGAGTTGTGTGGCTTTTGCAGAAATGGAAAATGAACACATCTGCTTTGGTCCTAGTGCCCAGGGTTTGATGTGTGTTAGCAGGCCTCTTTAATTACATAAGGTTCATACCAGCTAGGTGTTTACTTCCTGTGTTGAAATCCCTCTTGTGGCTCAAATCCTCCATCCCCTTGTTTATCCTTCTCTCTTCCTCCTCAATGTCTTCATCTCCCCCAGAGTCAGTCTTAAATCTCTAGCTCCAAAAACGAAAACAGAAGGGGACTAAGAAAATGTGAGTGATTGGGGAGAGAGATTCCCTTCAAAACAGTGCCTCTGTACACACACACACACACACACACATACACATGTACACGTCACAGCATAATTTCCTGCCTTGCTTGTGGTGTCCCATTAACTCTGACTCCTTTTTAAGTGTTTAAATATATAGTAATCAGGTAGAAATGTTTTAATCACTAACTAGCTTGCTTACTGGGGCTGCGAAGAGAGGGTTAGGTATTAATTAGGATAACATGCCAACGTTTGCATTTGAAGTCTGCTCCTATTTTAAGCAAGAGGACCCTGACCTGGAGTCCTGTTTTCAGAAGCTGACGCCTTTTTCAAGAATCTTGCTACTCTCAGAAGCCGGTGTCCGTACCAGGTCAACCCACCTTTGCCTTTTTATGGTTGTGTGTTTTTCTACGGTCTCGTCATTTTCCCTTTAAATCTCAGATTCTTGAAATCTAATCTTCTTCATCCATTACATTCCCAAACCACAGAAAGGAATTTTTCTTAACTAATAGTGAGTAATGTTGACTCCTTCCTTCACGCTGGCACTGCATGCCCGTGAAATACCAAACACTGCGCTTGACACAGGGACTACAGTGGAGTGAAGACAGACCAGAAAACTGCCCTTATGGAGCTTCTGCTGTGGTGGGAGAGACTTCTTTTAAGATTTGTTCTTTTATTTATTTTATTTTTGGCTGCACTGGTCTTCACTGCTACACTCAGGCTTTTTCTAGTCGCAGTGAGTGGCGGCTTCTCTCTGCTGCAATATGGGAGCTTCTCATTGCAGTGGCTTCTCTTGTTGAAAAGCATGGGCTCTAGAGCGTGATGAGCTCAGTAGTTGTGTGCCCGGGCTTAGTCACCCCCAGGCATGTGGGATCTTTCCAGACCAGGGATCAAACCCGTGTCCCCTGCATTAGCAGGCAGATTCTTAACCACTAATCCACCAGGGAAACCGGATAGAAAGACTTTATTCAGGACTCCTGCAGAGTCATGTAGAATCGCAAGCATGGTGCCCAGGAGAGCCATGGGGACTAAGGCATTGTAAGGCATTCTGACCCCGGGGAGGAGGTTTGGGGAATTTCCTGTAGAAGCTCTGGGTGAGTGGGATAAAGGAGCAACAGATTAGCAATTACTTCGTTCTGGATACTGTACAATGTGAGGTGTTTTTCCGAGAATGCACACAGCAACTCGAGTTCATAAGGAGGATTCGCCAGTTTACAGAAGGTTTACACGAAGGTTTAGAGGAAGACGAGCTGCCTGTCGGGTCCAGTGTGAACCCGCAGCACCGATCTTGGCTCCGTGGCCCCGGGTGCTAAGAGCTTGACCCTGGGAAGGTAGCGACTCCATTCTCTCCTTTTAACCTCTTCTGGCTTCTTGGCGCCTAGAGGAGCCAGGCTGACAGGTTGAGCCATTTAGCTGGCAGGAGGCCATGTACCTGGCAGGAACAGTATCTGGCTTGCTGGTGGCTTCCCAAATTAGGCAGGACAGATACAGGAGAAGTGAGTCCACAGTCTCGACTGTGGAAGAAATACCACATTTCTTTGCCTCCTTACGTCAACTCTGTTTTCTGCTTGCAATAGCCCTCCTGCAGGGAACTTGAATTTGAGTTAACTCCCAGTGCTACCATTATCCTTGGAGCTGTGCCCAGGGCCAGTGTCTCACCACTTGCTGAAGGACTGTGAAGTCTGGAAGTCCTCTAGGCTCGGCGTCCCCCGGCTCACTCTCCGGACGCCTCTCATCTCTGCCCACACGAACCCCCTGGGAGCCTGGGATGGCCATTTCTCCCAGGGTCTCACCTCCTCCTGGGGGCTCTCTGATGTTTGGAAAACAGCCCTCTCCTTGTCTTTCCATCCTGGTTGAATCTTTCTCCAGTCTTGGTGAAGCCACTCCCTACATCTTGGGCACTAGAGTTCTGACCTCAGACTTGATCTTCCTCCTTCAAATAGATTTTGATGGCCTTTCAACTCAGTGCCAAAATTATTAGCAACTGAAGAAAACTAGCTGTCCTTTCCTTGAGGAAAGTGTGGGGAAATATTTTCATCCCTTGGTTCCAGTGATGGACAGGGAAGCCTAGTGTGCTGCAGTCCATGGGGTTGCAAAGAATCGGACACGACTAAGTGACTGAACTGAACTGAATTGGTTTATTGTTACTTTTTAATGACTTAATAGACATTTTACAATTTTTTCAGTTTTAATAAGGTAACTATCAGTAGATATCAGTGACTCCCGTGGACTATAGCCCACCAAGCTCCTCTGTCCTTGGGATTATCCAGGCAAGCATACTGAAGTGGGTATCCATTCCTTTTGCCAGGGGATCTTCCCAACCAAGGGATTGAACCCAGGTCTCCTGCTTTGTAGGTGGATTCTTTACCATCTGAGCCACCAGGGAAGCCCATCAGTGGATATAATGCACATAAACAATAGCATTTTGGAAGCCCTCAAGAAAGAGTGTAAAGGGGTCCTGATAACAAAACACCTGAGAATCACTGCAGTAGAACAAAGAAAGGGAAGAAAAACCAAACCAGTCATATTTCCATATGGAATCAGCATCGCCACCGTGACAGTTTCCAGTCTGGACTGTGCCATCCAGTGATAGGAAGAGTTGCTTGGGTATGTTTGCTCTACCTTTCTTTTGTTTTTTCCTTCAGATCTAAAAATGGCATAACCCCCTAAACCGCCTAATCACACACCACAGTTTCACAGAGGACAGTCACAGCTCATATATGTCTTTTGTGCTGGCATAGTAAGAGTTCCTCCTTTGACCGTCCATTTCCTCCAGGCGGCTCAGTGGGAAAGAACCCACCTGCCAAAGCAGGAGGCGTGGGTTCAATTCCTGGATTGGGAAGATCCCCTGGAGGAGGGCGTGGCAACCCACTCCCAAGTGGGAAATCCCCATGGACAGAGGAGCCTGGTGGGCTACAGTCCACGGGGTCACAAGGAGTTGGACACGACTGAGCACAGCCCACCTTTGAGTCTTAAAGGTGTCCCAGTTTGGTTGGCAAATTGTAGGTTAGCCTACCTGAGCTCCCCTCAACTTGCTGAGCTTGTAAATAACAAAGTAAGACCCCCCATCTTTCTGTAATTCAGAGAGTTAGGAAGGAGCTCCGTTTGGATCGATGGGCAGGATGTGGCAGGCGGAATGTGTCTGCATGTGACCTTTCCGTTCCAGCTCTGAGTGTAGGTCTCCCTGTTTTTCTCTGTCCAATGCCAGGCAGTCAGGTCTTCACCTCTGAAGTGGTGGTGAACCCGTGCGCCACATGCTCAAAAAGCCCCAGCAGTTCAGATGACTGCCCCCCCCACCCCGCCGCCACCCCACCTCATTCATTTGATATTGGCGACACAGAGGCGTTTGCAGGGCTTTTTCTGGACATTGCTAAGCCTGCTGAGTCTAAGATTTCAAATGCTGTTTTGAGCTACTTGATTCAGAGGTGAAGCCAGACCACTTGGAGGGAAGTGTGAAATTCTTTGGAGTTCTTCAACTCACTTGTGACTCTATAAAAATTACCCGGGGGATCAGAAGCAAGGAAGCAGGTGATGACGATGCTTCAAATGCAAGCCCCCCCACCACCACCCCCCGCCACCTCTGCCTCCCTGGCCCCTTGCAGACCAGGGGCTGAGGCAGCCCATGAAGCCTTCTTTCCTTCCCCTTCTCAGTAAGAATATGTCTCTTGCTTCTCATAATGTTAACTTCCGTGATTTGGGGTGTACGTTAAATGCCCCTCCCCACAGAAGACCAAGATCCTTGTAACACAGGAAACTTCTCTCTCTCACGTTCTGGGCCCAGGAGCACGGAAATTGGAATTCGCTTTAATTGACCATATGGTTAGCTTTGTGGCTTTGTGAAGCTATAAATCTTTGGTGTAGGTGTAACCCAGCAGAAATGTCACCAGAGGAAATCATTTCCTTTGGCTTTTTCCTCTTGTTACTTTCCAAAACTCACTTAAAAAAAAAAAAATTTAACCCGTGCAGCTTTTGCTATATTTTATAGACATTGACGAGTGAAAAGAGGGAGGCCACCAAGTCTTGGCCAAGTGAGCAGGGATTCATCAGGCGGATCCCACAGTTCCAGCCACATTCTTGAGAGCTTGGAATCTGGCTTTTGCTGGTGCCAGCGATTACAAAAGAGGCCTACTCAGCTTTAAGCACTCAAGTGTTGATGGACAAAGTGCTAGTTTAACAGATCTGTGTAATGGGGAACAGGTGAATAAATAGAGGATTAGTGCGCCCTTCCCAGTAACAGCCTTATTATCACATGTTATGTGGGGTTTTTGCCTCCATTTGACAACTTGGGTTCTGTAAAAAAAAAAATTTAAGTAACACAACATAGAGTAAACCCTTCCTAACAAAACATTGAAACAATTAATCAGGACTTATAAAATCTCTGGGCAACCGTGATCTGTCAGCCAAAGTGGCTGTTTCTGATCAGATCCACAGCCTTCTAAATGAATAAATGGAGAAGCAGGCTCAGAAGCCACAGCCTCCTTAAGAGGCGCAATTGTTCTCTGTAACTGAAGACAATGAAAGCCTGGGTGCAGTCAAAGAGCATTCCATTATGAGAGGGAGGGTGTAATAAAGGGACAGTTTTGAGTCTGCCCAGCCTGGAAGGCATGTTATTTATCCTCCCACCCTCAACGCAATACCCACGCCCAAAGCCAACCACACTGATGAAGCTCACTGCACTCATAAATGGTGACTATAGTCCATGTTGTGCTCTTAGGGGAGTGTTTTAGTCCTGGTCTAACGCCCTCATTACAAAGCAGCACCAGTGCTGAAAAGGTGGTCTACTTTTCCTTTGACTCGCCCCACAATCTATTGATCCTTTTATAAATTTTAAACCATATGCATTGTATCCTCCACCCACAGCCCTTTGAAAGTTGCTTTCTTAGCAGCACATTATGTTTTAGATATTTATCTATATTAAGTAGAGTTCTAGTTAATTTAAACAGATTTTTAAAAACTTATTTTTTGGGCAATGCTGGGTCTTGATTGCTGCGCGGGCTTTCTCTAGTTGCAGCGAGCAGGGGCTACTCTCTGCTTGTGGTACGCAGGCTTCTCGTTGCTGTGGCTTCTCTTTACGGAGCACAGGCTCTAGGTACACAGGCTTCTGTAGTCATGGCACCTGGGCTTAGTTGCCCTGCAGCATGTGGGATCTTCCCAGATCAGGGATCAAACTGCGTCCTCTGCATTGATTGGCAGGTGGATTTTTAACACCAGTGGTTAAATTATTTCATTATATGGATAAACCATGCTTTATTAATCCTCTATTGGTGGACATTTATGGTATCTCTCATTTTTACTTAGGAAGATTTCCGTAATCAACCAGGGTTCCTTTATATCAAGGATCGGGTGGGCAGGGTCCTAAGGCATGGGCAGCTTGACCTTAACTGCTTATTGCCAGTTGCTGTCTGCAGAGGTGAATCTGTCTCCACACCCTGAAAGTGTGCGAGCGTTCCGTTCCCTGCATCTTGCCCAACTTTTACTCTCAATGTGCTTTGCTTAGTCACTAAGTCATGTCCAACTCTTGGTGATCCCATGGACTGTAGCCCGCCAGGCTCCTCTGTCCATGGGGATTCTCCAGGCAAGAATACTGGAGTGGGTTGCCATGCCCTCCTCCAGGGGATCTTCCCAACCCAGGGATTGAACCCAGGTAGGTCTACCATATTGCAGGTAGATTCTTTACTGTCTGAGCCACCAGCTTCCTTTCTCTCAATAGACATTTGAGTATTTGCGTTATCTGATGGATATAAAATCCTGTCTCATGATTACTACAATTTGGGTTTTCCCAATTATTACTGAAATTGAGCATCTTTTTTATTATACATAGTTATAAGTTGTTCAGCATGATGTATTTTGCCCATCTCTTAGGTTAGTTTGCTTGTCTTTTGTTTTGTTTTTGTATTGTCCAGTAGAGTTCTTTGTATAATCTGGGTAGATTATTTTTTCAGTTATGTATTTTGTAAGCATTCCTTGTTTCCTTTATTCTTTTTGCAAAATAACATAAGAGGTAGCCAGATAGGGAAGTTGGAAGCTATAAGGTGAAGAGTCTTGTCAGTGATGTTCAGGAGCTCAGAGACTCCTGCAGGCAGTGGAGAGCCATTGAGTGTTGTTAAAACAAGTAATAGAGTCAGATGTACTTTAGGAAGAAGAGTGTAGCAACGGAATAGAATATAGATAAAGGAGAGGAGAGACTTAAAGAAAGTAAGAGGCTCTCTCCAAGAATCCAGGTAAAATGTAATGAGGATGTGACACAGACCACGGCGGCGCCTTCTTGGAGGGTTTCCAGGGATCCCTGGGAATCTTCTGGGAGCCGGAGAGGAGGGTAGTGGTGAGGCTTCAGAGGAGTGCTTCAGTTCACCTTCTCCTCTTGATTCACAGAGTTGCTTTCCTGACTTGCCTTGGTGAGGGTAGTTTCCAAAAGATGTGGCCACCCAAGTCTACTCACCAGCTTAGAATTTTGTGGGTCCTTCGCAGTAAGTAACCTGCCTGCAATGCAGAAGATGCAGGAGACTTAGGTTCAGTCCCTGAGTCGGGAAGATCCCCTGGGGGAGGGCATGGCAACCCACTCCAGTTTTCTTGCCTGGAGAATCCCATGGACAGAGGAGCCTGGAGGGCTATGGTCCATAGGGTCACAAAGAGTTGTACATGGCTGAAGCGACTGAGCAGAGCACTCTGTCCAGTTAGATTTCCCTCCTCCCTGCAGGACATTCCGTCCAGAACCCACAGGTCTTAACTCCCCCCTGGGCCCTCGCTCGTTCCCTTCCTGCCACCTTGTCCGCTGCTCCCTCTCTCTCCCTCTCTCTCTTTTTTTAAAATTTTATTTCCCATTTTAAATCTTGCACAGTATAATACAATAAGCATTAAATCATGCAAATTGGTCTAGGTTACATTTTGAAAAATGTTAAGAGGAAACTGTTAAGAGACCAGTTTCTGACAGGCAATGCATTTTAAAGTTGAGGGATTTGAAATATTTCAGCAGTGGACCTAAAACAGCATTATAAATTAGTTCAACTTATCAGCCCTAAACAGAATTATTCATCTTCCAAAAGGGTATTTCATGGCCGCTGGGCCCAAACGATCGTTCACCTTCATTTTTGCCCTGCTCTAAGGGTAGGTCTCACTTTACTGAATTCTCCTGATTCATTACTGTGTGTTACTTTATGAATTTTTTATCAGCATTTTAATAGCTCTTTCAGATGATTGAATGTAACTGATTCTTGTAGCAGAACACTGATTGAACAGAAAGACAGTAATGTATGTCGTAGGGGTTAGCTTCAAGCCAAGCTACAGAGTTTTTTACCTATAAGATGTGCTTTTTTTCACCCTCACTAAGAGTCTCTGCAGACAGGAGCCCCCACTCCCCACCCCCACCTCCTCCCAGACACCTGCATCTTGCTTCTCCATCAGGAATTGGGGAGGAATCTGCCATTTTCAGTTTCAAGCGTGGTACTGCAAGCAAAGAAGGGAGAAAATCAGTGCCGGCCTGAAAACATCCTCTTTCTGCCCATCTTAAAAGTGTGAAGTTATTGTGGTTTCCAGGGTTCTTAGGATGAGAGGAAGACCAGTGGGAGGGGAGTTTGTGGAAAGAGCTGAGTGTGAATCCCGGCTCTCACTTACCTGCTGTGCAGCCTTGGGCACTTCATCCCATTGTCCTGAGTGTTTCCACTCCCTGTACATCAGAGCATCCCGTCTTTCTCAGCTGTTGTAAGGATTAAATGAGAAATTATACTTGAAAGCCCCAAGCACATAGCAGGCCCTCAGGAAATGTTTGCTGCCTATGAATAATGCACGTGAAAGCACTTTTAGACGTTCAAAGCACTGTGCAAATATAAGTTATTAATATAAGCCAGAGTGATGCCTGAGCAACAAGGGTAGACTTCCACTTAGGATGCATACTGAACGCTAAGTTGGTCCTTCGGCAGTTGCTGTTTACTGATCAACAGTGGTCAAGTATCAGCCATCTGATATGGCCCGACCTTATCTTTTTATATTGTTTGATCAAGTGTAACTTTTTTGTGATTAAAATGAAGGGGGGAAAAAAAAACTGTGGGGGATTTATGTTGGGGGAGTTAGAGAATTATATGACTGTAGAAGACCTGGGTGTTCATTGGAAGGACTGATGCTGAAGGTGAAACTCCAATACTTTGGCCACCTCATGCGATGAGTTGACTCGTTGGAAAAGACCCTGATGCTGGGAGGGATTGGGGGCAGGAGGAGAAGGGGAAGACAGAGGATGAGATGGCTGGATGGCATCACCGACTCGATGGGCATGGGTTTGAGTAAACTCCGGGAGTTTGTGACGGACAGGGAGGCCTGGCATGCTGCGATTCATGGGGTCGCAAAGAGTCGGACACGACTGAGCGACTGAACTGAGCTGAACTGAACTGAGGAGACCTTACAGATAATTAAGTACAATCCTGTCTACAGGTGAGAAAATTGAGATCCAGGCCACACTGTCATAAATAGTAGATGTAAGAACAAACCCAGTTTTCATTCCTGGATCCCTGGGCTTATGTACTGCATCACACAGCCTTACTGAGAATGCAATTTGTTCACTCAGCAAATATGTAACAGAACTCAAAAGAGAACCTAGGTCCTCTCAGACCTTGACTGGGAGCCTTTAGTCTGTGTATGCCAAGTCCTGTGAGGCACCCAACACTAGGTAATTCCCAAGAGGGCTCCCTCAGCAACAGACTGACCTAGAATGGTGATGAGAGAAAAGTCAGAATGGGTTTTTGATATTGGTAGACTGGGTTTGGTGATGTCAGATTAGTGGACTCTTGCTTGAATCTGAGCTCACAGATCCTAGCTACCATTCTATGCTGGTGTCTCGTCTACCTGGGAAAGAACCCTAGTTGGGGTTGACAGGAATTAGTAGAGAACCAGCTGGAATGCTGCATTGCTAAGTATCTTGCATATGATCTGTGTCCAGCTAAATTAATGATAGAAATTGTTCACTTTCTCAAGCTTTAAAAGTCATAGATCAATCCAGAAAAATACATAAATGGAAAAGAGGAACAGACATAAAATGAAAGTTACACATCTTATTTAGTAAATGAAAATATAGCTGCTTGGTTAGATATTTTCTCTGTGAAATGCTGATAAAATATTTGAATCACCAATACCTTTATTTGTTCCCTTGTTCATGTCAACATCTTAATGTGAAATATAACAACAATGAGCATTTAGAAGCATTCCAGCAAAGCCTGCACCAAATTTATTTTAATGTTCTTTTTTTATGTTTAAATCCAAGTCTCCAAATGTGCTTTTAAGTGTATTTTTCACAATATTTATTTTAATAAGATTGTAGAATTGAAATATAGCATTTTGGGGCAAGCGGAGTACAGAAAGAAGTTATATGAAAGTTGAGTAAAGATTAGGGGGTTTTATTGTTGATTTTCATAATATTCCTAAATTATGTGGCTATAGAGGGATGAATGAAGAAGGGATACTCTGGAGGAGAGAGTATACACCACATGTCATACGAACAGTTACTGCTTAGGGACTTTTTTCCACTAGGGAAAAAAATCCACACACTCAAAGCCTTTTCTGGCCCTGTTTGCTTTTTCTTTTACATCAATTCTATATCTTCTTTTCCAATTGAAAATTGTTGGGAACCTCCAGTATCAAAAAAAAAAAAAAGGTGGCATCAGCTAGGTCATGGGGAACTCTGGGATTCAAAGGACTTGCCTTAGAAAAGACAAAGGAGAAACTCGAATATAGTTAAGGAACATTTTAGGTTTATTGGTTCAAGAACTCTTGGAAGAACAGGACTACAGGACTAATGTCTTTTTTTTGCCAAAAGTCTCGCATTTTAAAAGGGAGAAGCCCCTCTGAGGTTTTATTCTGGTACTGAATTTTTTTTTTTTTTTTTTTTGGCCATGCTACGTGGCTTGCAGGAACTTAGATTAGTTCCCCAGCTAAGGGTGGAACCTATGCCCTCAGCAGTGAAAGCACGGAGTCCTAACCACTGGACCACCAGGGAATTCCCTAGTGCTGCATCCTTTGAAACTATTTTGAATGGAACGGATGTTGAGCGGAGATGCCATGGCTTTTCTCCCCAGCCCAGCCTTGGAGCCTAAAACCAATCACTATTGCAAAATGAATAAAAGCTATGTCTGAATGCCACTAAAACTCAATTAGAATTTAATAGAGAACATAAACAGAGTGTTAACCATGGCGAACTAACTTTAATGTAAGTCCCAGGGCTCAAGAGCAGGCGTAATAGCTCAACAAAAACAAAACCCTTTATGGATAGCTTCACATCCCATATGCTACACCCAACAACCCACTTAGATAAGCAGTACAGAGCTTATCAGTGTTTTATAGACTGGGAGAAATTGAGACTTAGAGAGGCTGTAACTTGCCTGAAGACATAAAAAGGGACATTGGCAGGGTTCTACTGTATCACTCCACTGCCTGTGACCAGCTTCAACCCACTTAGATGTTCTCATCTGCTGTCCACGAGGAAGACCAAAGAAAGGATTAAAGTAGGGATGAATTGCCAAAAGAGGCAGTTGGCTGCGTGCATTTTTTAAAAAATATTTTTATTGGAGTATGGTTGCTTTACAATGCTATGCTCGTTTCCGTTGTACAGCAGAGTGAATCAGCTCTGTGCATACATATGTCCCCTCTTGTTTTTAGACTTCCTTCCCACTTACGTCGCCACACAGCGCTGAGTAGAGCTCCCTGTGTTATATAGTAGGTTCTCATTTGTTATCTATTTTATACATAGTATCAAGCGGATATATGTGTCAATCCCAATCTTCTAATTCTCCCCCATCCCCCACTTCCCCATTTGGTACCCTCAGATTCATTCCCTATGCCTGTGAATCTGTTTCTGCTTTGCAAATAAGTTCATCCATACCATTTTTCCTAGATTCTCCATATAAGCGATATTATATGATAATTTGTTTTTCTCTTTCCGACTTAACTTCACTCTGTGTGACGGTCTCTGGGTCTACCCACATCTCTGCAACTGGCACTATTTCATTCCTTATATTTTTAAAACTTCATTGAGACGTGATTTAAAAATTATAAAGTTGACCCATTTTAAGTTTATAATTGTTAGTTCTTTACATATAATGGATACAAACTCTTTCAAAATACATAATTTGCAAATATTTTCTCCCAGACTGTTTCTTCTCTTTTTTTTTTCTTAATGGTGTCTTTCAAAGCCCAAAAGTTACCAATTTTGATGAGGTCCAGTTGACCATTTTTCTTTTTCCATGGTACATACTTCTGGTGTCATATCTAAGCAGCCTTTGCCCAGTCTTAGGTCTGCTTATTCTTCTGTTTTTCCAGGCCTAGCAGCTGCTCGGTGTTTGGTCACTGAATAGATGAATGAACACATGTCCCTGACTTTCACCCTTGTATCTCGAATGGAGAACAAGTACCAGGCTCTGTATTCTCAGCCCATGTAGGCAATTATTCTGAAAGCTGATGGAGACGCAATGGCAAAGGGCTGTAGCATGTGAAGAAATGAGGAAGGCAGGGAGGACATTCTGCCCTGTGATGTGAATGCCAGTCACATCACTGTGACAGCCTCCTCGTGGTGGGCGGTTGGCCCATGTGAGATCAAACATCTCTGTAGGTCAGAGCAGCGTTTCCCGAGGGGGCCGAGTCCTCTGCAACTCTGAGATGCCTGCCAGGCTTTGTGGGAAATCTCTCAAAGTCCTTAGACTCCAGTGTTTTGCTGATGCTTATGGTTCTTTGTTCAGCTTTTTCACTTTTGTCAAAATATATTACCTATACTCTTGACTTGGTTATACCTACAAAATGCACTTTCTGGGACTTCCCTGGTGGTCCAGTGGCCCAGACTCCATGCTCCCAATTCAGGGGGCCCAGGTTCAATCCCTGATCAGGGAGCTAGAGCCCCCATGCCTCAACTGCATGTCCCAGTGAAGACTTGGCACAGCCAAATAAATAGATAATAGTCCATGGGCTGCGAAGAGCTGGACACAACTGAGCACCCATAGTACCAAAATAAATATTTTGAAAATAAATAAAAAACAAAATACATTCTCGTCTTCACCTTATACTGCTGTAGATCACCTTTTCCCCGTGGGCTCTCTCAGGACATGAGAAGGCACCTACAGGCAGTCTTTGGTGCACTGCTCTACTCTGGTACCAAGAAGGGAGGAAGAAAAGCTCCAGTCTATCTATGGCATTTGCTGTTTTAACTTTGTCATTCTCGCTTTAAATGGCCCACTACAGTTCACATGGAGATTTCCTGCGGCTATTTGAAGTCAGATACAGGCGGTGGGATTCTGCTTTTACTAGGTGTGTAATAGACAGACCCCTTACCCTCTTAGAGCCTTAGTTTCCTCATCTGTTAAATGAGGCTAATAGTACCAAACTTAGAGGGTTATTGAGAGGGTTAAGTCAAACACAGTGTGCAGTCTTACTGTGGTGTTTATATACACAGGATACAAAGTAAGTGATGGCTTTATTATAAGTTCGATTATGATTATTAGCATTATTATTGCTTTGGCTACAGTTACTGCTCCTGGAGAATGGAATGGCCACCCACTCCAGTATTCTTGCCTGGAGAAGCCCATGGACAGAGGAGCCTGGAGGGCTACAGTCCATGGGGTCGCAAAGAGTCAGACACGACTTAGGGACTGAACAACAACAGCAATTACTGCTATCAAGAAGGGAATTGCCATCAAGTGAGAACAACCCAGTAGGCACCGTGTTTATATAAACCGAGATACTTAGGCATTCTTTCCATACTTATACCATTACCTGATGTCATAAGTTCTGTGACAGTTTGTTGAAAAAATATACATCAAATAAGTAGCAGTGAACATAGAAAAAGAAAATAGTGATGAAGAACAGAAGGTGACAGCCACAGAAAACTGAAGGATCGATATAATTGCCACAGGCGAGCTTCAGATTTGACACCGAGATTCCTGGCAGCCACCGTCCAATTCTCTATGAAATTACTTAGAAACAGACCATCGTTTCTTCAAGAATCAAGCTGCTTCTTCTCAAGCTTCATTGCAAGATAACTTTCTCACATGGGATTTTCTTTGGTGAACAATGCGTTTCTCAAATGCAATAACAGATCTTCTATGACTGCTTCTTCTAGTAACTTTTTGATAACAGCAAATGGTATGACATTAAAATACAATTCAGTGACAGCGGTTCTGTGTGGGACTAAAGTACTGTGGCCCTAGTGTGAAGCTGTGAGGTGGTCAGGTTTGATCCACGGATAGAATTTAGAGTGTTTCGAAGAGTGGATGAACTGCTTGTCCTTCAAATAATCTTTTGTAAATATTGCTTTTCTCAGCTGGGCTTTTGATAGGAGTTGAATGGCAGACAGTTTGAGATTGTATTCTCTGACAAGAGCCTGGTGTGTTTGTATTCTGTGCCGCTGGCCCAGGGCAGAGCCTTATGACTTAGAAATCAGAAGTGCAGGTGGTAAAGTTGACAACTTATTGTGAAAATTGGACCCCTGCCTACACAGAAGGCCATTCTGCTTCTCCCTAAGAACAACTGTGGGGGTACTTGCAAGCAAATCCAGATTCTTTGGGAATTAGTTTGGGGGTCTGCTCCAGCACCTGTAACCACATTCTAGACCTTGGATCAGCAGGTCCCAACCACAGTCACCACTACCCTGGTCAGGGGTGGAGCCAAGAGAGAGGGTGTTACATCTGATTGCTGGAAAGTAGAGCCTATCCTACCACTTTAGCATCCTTTGAGAGATACCTGTGGGTCAAGAAAGAGTCTGTAGTGGAAACATTACCTGTGTGTATGAGTGCTTAGTTGCTCAGTCGTGTCTGTCTCTTTGTGATTCTTGGCCTGCCAGGCTTCTCCATCCATGGGATTTTCCAGGCAAGAATACTGGAGTGGGTTGCTATTTCCTTCTTCAGGGGATCTTCCTGATCCAGGGATTGAACCCAAGTTTCCTGTGTCTCCTGCATTGCAGGCAGATTCTTTAGCGGCTGAGACATCAGGGAAGCCTGTTATCTGTGTTGTTCCAGGCAAAAGACATTGAATCATTGCTCTAGTCTGTGGCCAGAATGTTTCCAGCCTAGATTTCTAGCTGTCCCTGACTTTGCCAGCTGTAGAAACTCTGTAATTCCTTCACAAGATACTAAGTGACATCATTTCTTAGTAGACCTGGCAGATCAACTAGCTCCAAAGATGTACCTTAAGAAATTAAATGAATGCAACTGCTCAATGAAGTTATTAGAACAAGCCGGTTACACATGGAGGCAGGTCTAGTATCTCAGTTTTCGCTAGTTACTACAGAACCATTCTTTCTGACCACAAGTGCCAAGACCATTTATCTGTTGACACTACTGTATGTCAGGGTCTGTAAGGAAAAGCTGTAATGGGGGAGAGAGAATAATAAGCAGAAAGGAGCTACATTGAAAATCTAGTCTTCATGCTTTCCTGAGGCCTGAGGAAGCCGTGACTTACTCACTCTGGGTGAAATTGCTTCCACCATGTGGCAGCTCAGGGGTGTGTGTGTGAGGGAGGATCAGAATGAAGAGTGAAAGTAGCTGTTGGGCTTGTTGGCATCCAAGGGCCTCATCAGCATTGATAAATGTCCAGCTTGGTCCAGTTCAGGCCCGCAAGCTGATGTTAGCTGGTGGAAGGGCTCTGGGTTGCATTAAGCTCCCTGGCAACAGAAAATAGCTGGAACCCAGAGGCCTTTTCTTCCTTGCACAGGAGTATGGGGTGACCAGGATGCCCGGAAAAGCCAAAAACATCAGACAAGTACTTTGTGAATTTGTTGTGTGGATGTCCACCCAGCTTCTCAGCTTTCGCATGGCTTCACATTGCCTTGACCATTATCCCAGTTCATTAAATGTTAATGGGTTGTTAATATAGGAAGGGTAATCCCCTGAAGTCCCTTTAACATGTTTTACTCTTCCTCTCAAATAAATGATTCACATCAGTAGAAATTGCTCAATATATGGTGTCTGTGAGAGTGCTAGCTCCTGGAGGCTTTCTCCTGTAGTTTATAGCCCAGGGTGGGCACCTCAATAAGATCTTAAGTAGAGAGAGCAATGAAGCCTCATACCAGCTGGTGGGACAGAGGTGGGGAAGGGTCTTTTGAGAGCCTGGCTTGTGGGCAAGGCCATTTTCATAAATCGCACTGTTCTTTTCCCTCTTGGTTGATCCTGCTTATAGAATCAGAGCATCTTTGAGATGGAAAGGGCCCTGAAGTTATTTTTCCCAGCATCCCAGTCTTCACAGAATTTCTTCCACAGCTTCCCTGGCAGATGGTCACGTGGAAAAAGTGAAAGTGTTAGGCAGTTAGTCGTGTCTGACTGTTTGCGACCCCATGGACTGTAGCCTGCCAGGCTCCTCTGTCCTTGGGATTTCCCAGGCAAGGACACTGGAGTGGGTTACCATCCCCTTCTCCAGGGGATCTTCCTGACCCAGAGATCAAACCTGGGTCTCCTGCATTACAGGCTGATTCTTTATCATCTGAGCCATCTGGAAAGCCCCTCTTACTTCTAGGGAAGGGGCTTTACCCCTTCCTGAGGCACCTGATCCTGCTTTTCCACAACTCTCCTAGTGGAAGTGTTTCTTCTTCTCCTGTCCAGGCTCATAATTCCTCTTCCTCTTCCTCAGGACACTGGTAGTTCCAGGAGGCCATGTCCTCTTTGGCTCACCTTTTTTTTTTTTTTTAAAGCCTTTGGGCTGCGAGTAGGTATGTGGGATCTTAATTCCCCAACCAGGGATTGAACCGTAACCACTGGACTGCCAGGGAAGTCCCCTTGCTCACCCTTTAGCCTAGTGACCACCCAGTGAAGGTGATTGGTGTTATTTGTTAAATGAATGGAGTGATGAATGCATGCACTCAAGTTCAGAAATGTCAAAAGGCAACTCAGAAGGGATTCTGTCACATGCAAATAGAAAGTCTTTTTTCCCAGATACCAGCTGATCTGTTCACAATAACTTTAAAGGGGATGTGGAGGAAGGAATGGGGAGAAGCACCCAGGAAACGGCTTTTAAAAGTCAAGCACTACAAAACCAGTTAAAGGGGCCTGGAGATTATCAGTTTGAAACAGAAAGAAAAAGCACAGCATGGGTGAAGCCTAGTGACACCCAAGATAAAAAATGTTATTAGGACTAAGTGCCATTCAGAGCCTGGGAAAATCAAAATGATCATGATTTGTGAAGCCTAGCATGGTAAATAAGACCTCGAAAATATCATTGAGATTTGGTGAGACTCAGACAGACTGGAAAAGTGATTGAAAGGTCTTCCCTGGGGGAGGAAAGAAGCCTGCTCTGTGGACGAGATTGCCCGTGGAGTAGAAATCCACAGAGCCAAGAGCGTGGCTTGGAGGAGGGCATTCAAGGGAGGAGAGGAGGACCTCAAGCCTCCGGCGCCTAAGGAGGAGCCCAGAGGCAGACCCCAGAGCGCCTGGCAGGTGGCCCCGTCCCTTCCAGTCCATCTCCTGGGGGACGAGGCTCAGAGCCTGCCGAAATCCTCAGCGCAGGAGTGGCGGGTCTGTGACGCAGCCCCTCTGGGTCCTGGCCTGGGAGAGCCGTTCTCCTGAGTCTGGTCTCAGAGGAAGATCACAGTCCACACACTTCTCGCTCCCTTTCGTCTCCCACGTCTCCTGAGTCACCCAGTTTTGTTACTTTTCTCTTGGGAAGGTCTCTCAACCTTTCTGCTACCATGACTCAGACCTCCACTTCTCTCTCGGGCATCTCTTCAGACGCATGGCCAACTCACAGGAGAGGGCCTGTCCCTGCACGCCAGATCTCTGCTCACCATCGCTGAACCCTCCACACTCTCCACCCACGTCTCCCCAGGGTGTCCTTTCAGCCCTTCACCCACTTCTTACCAGTCATATTCTGTCCCATCTCACTTTCGAAGCCTCCTCGACTGCTCAGCCATCTCCTACCGCTCCGAGCCTGTTTTCCCATTTCCTTCTGTACCTCTCAGGACGTGCCTCCATCATCTTTATTGGTGTTTTAGAGTTCCTGCCTTCCTCTCTCCATTCCCTGACCCTCACCGACCACTTACTGATCTCGGTCCATCCTTGTCGTCGGTCAGCCCAGACCCCGGCACTGGTATCTGCATACAGGTGGCACTCGGTCATTGTTCATTGACTTGAATGGGATGTGTCTTCCCAAGACACAGATCCTAAATGCTTCTGGCCCTTCAGCATATTTTCACAGAGTTCCTTTCAGATGCTCCCTAGAACGGAGGTCAAGCCAGCTGGGTGCGACTCCCGGGCTTCCCTGTTTCCTCCCGTTTGTCTCCGTTTCTCCAGTCTCTTCCTCTCCAGAAAGCCGTTAAGATGACAGAGTCTTGGTGGCCTCTGCAGATTCCCTCATGCTCTAGAGTGCTGGGCACCAGGGCCAGCAGACATCAGCTCATGTTAAAACACTCTCAGTTCGCTCTGGGTGACTGGGCACAGGCCCATGCTTGAGGCTTCCGCTCAGTGGTGGGAGTGAAATCCAGTCCCTCCAGCAAAGTGTGATGAGCTGTCTCTCCTCCTCGCGTTGGAGCTGCTCAGTGCTTTTGGGTTTCTCTTGTTTGTGTGTGTGTTTTTTTTTTTTTTTTGGTTGAACTCGCCACTCAGTCCCTCAGTATTTCAAGGGCACAGTCACTTAGCTGTAATAACTGCTCATACTGTTTGCTCAACAATTTTAGATATAGGTCAGCATAATAGTTCGGGCTTCCCTGGTGGCTCAGATGGTAAAGAATCCACCTGCAATGCGGGAGACCTGGGTTCGATCCCTGGGTCAGGAAGATCCCCTGGAGGAGGGCATGGCAACCCACTCCAGTATTTTTGCCTGGAGAATCGCATGGACCGAGGAGCCTGGTGGGCTACAGGTCCATAGAGTCGCAAAGAGTTGGCATGACTGAAGCAACTTAGCACGCAACGTAATAATTTTATCAAATCCTAGAAACTCTTCCCACCTTTGCATTCTTTCTCTGCCTTTGCTCACCAAGAAAAAAGATATCCTTCTTTACCTGTAGAGGTAGTTTCTCACTTTGCTATATCTATACCACTTCTTCCTCTGTTAAAAAGGGGTATAAAAGAAAAAGGAGAAAACTCTGGCCTACATAAATAGCACTAAATATAAACAGTAGAAATGGGCTTCTGGGTGTTAAACTGTACGGAGTGGTTGTTATGGCAACCTGAGGCGCCAGTATTAACACAATACCATCAAACTTGTGACTTCGATGGTTGCTGTGTTCTCCACGGTTTGTCTTTCTGCTAGGACAGGAGGCAAGGCTCTTATGTAATCAGTGACATCTAGATTTAGAATAGGGAGACAAACCAGGAGGGGTTCCGGGGTCCAGAGCTGGGTTTCCAGGCCGAGTTTTATATTTCCCTTTGAAGAGAAATGGGACCACTCCTAACCGATCTGCCTCAGTTAGCCTTGTGTCTAAGCACATAGTTTTGAATTTGGAGGATGAATGATACAGATAGTCCACTAATCCCCTAAAGGGAGTCTGAGGTTCTCTTGAATTTAAGGAGCTTTTTGACCAGAATGCGAAATTGACCAGGAAAGAGTAAGATGATACGATTGTGTGTTCACTGTCCAGGAGGACAGGTTCCCAGAGCAGTGATGGGCTGTGGGTCCGGATTCCCCACAGAGAAGGAATCTTGCTGTCTGTGGGGAGGACAGAACGGAAATGAGCAGGAAATGGGAAACCCTGGTTTTTGCTGAGAGGAAAGGCTTGTGGGGATCCTGGGCAGGTGCTGCCCTGTGCAACTTTTGACTGTGAGTTCAGCGAGGGAGGAGGAGACTAGAGCATGAGCCTTCCTTTGTGGTGGACGTCAATCAGGAACAACATGAGACTACAGTGGTGACCCTGTGCTGAAGAATCCGCCTGCCAATGCAGAAGACATGGGTTTGATCCCTGGTCCAGGAAGACCCCACGTGCCAGGGGGGCAGCTGAGCCTGTGCCCCACACCCACTGAGCCTGCATGCTTCACAATAAAAGCCCCTTCACCGCAATGAAAGCCCGCACACCACAACAAAGAGCGGTCCCTGAACGCTGCAGCTGGAGAAAGCCTGAGTGCAGCAACAAGAACCCAGCCCAGCGAAAAATAAATAATTAATAAATGTATTTTAAAAATAATGATAATAAAATGTATTTTATAGATATAACCTGACATGCACATCACTTTTGTTTCCTAAAACCAGAGATGTGTGTATAATTGTTTACTAATTCGTGTCCAACTCTTTGCAACCCCATGGACTGCAGCACGCCAGGCTTCCCTGTCCTTCACTATCTCCCAGAGTTTGCTCAGACTCATGTCCATTGAGTCAGTAATGCTATCCAACCATCTCATCCTCTGTTGCCCCCTTCTTCTCCTGCCCTCAATCTTTCCCAGCATCACTGTCTTTTCCAATGAGTCAGCTCTTCAAATCAAGTGGCCAAAGTATTGGATCTTCAGCATCAGTCCTTTCAATGAATACTCAGGACTGATTTCCTTTAGGATTGACTGGTTTGATCTCCTTGCTGTCCAACAGACTCTCAAGAGTCTTCTCCAGCACCACAGTTTAAAAGCATCAATTTTTTTGGCACTCAGTCTTCTTTGTGGTCCAATTCTCACATCCGTACGTGACTACTGGTAAAACCATAGTTTTCACCATATGGACTTTTTTGTCAGCAAAGTGATATCTCCGCTTTTTAATATGCTTTGTGTAGAATAAGGCCTGTAAATGGGAAAGTCAACAGGGGTCAGCAGTTTAAGTGGTGTTCTAGAATGTGCCATCTCGAAAGGAGTGTTGAGCCCCAGGTTCAAAATGAGAGAAGAGGAAAGCAAGGGTGGGCAAGCCAAAGAGAGGAGGTAACAGCAACCAGAAAACTTCTCCTCGAATACTGTTTCTTTATCTAAAGAATCACCTCATTTATAAGCCACAGCCACGTGTAAACCCCACCATGCTCACTGAAGGAGATACAGGAGCGTTTCCAGACAGCACTCGCCAGCCAACCCACAGAAGGGCCCAGAGCCTCTCGGATCCAAAACACCACAGACACGCAGAGAAGCTGGCTCTCAACGGGCAGACCCTTGAGTGGGAAAGCCTAGAAAACCCCAGCATCACAAACTGAACGACTCTGCAATTCCCTCCGGATGCCGTCTTCACTTTCTTGGAAAAGAGAATAAAGAACCAAAGTTCAGCAAGAGCAGTGGAATGCACATTTTAAAAACTTAAAAAAAAAATGTTAGTATTTCATAGTTTACAGAGTCCCTTCACAAATAGTTTTTTCATTCGATTCACACAGCAATCATGTGGACTGGGCAGAATGGAGAGAGATGCTCCCATTTTACAGATGAAAACAGTGAGGCGGCGTGGCAAGCCACACAGACCCAGCAGAGCTGTGCCCTCTCCAGGGCTGAACCCAGAAGTGAGTCCTCCTCCACGGTCAGACCCTCCACCTTTTCTATGGAGAGGAGCCTCGAGACACCAGACCAACCCCACCTATAAAAGAAATGTCAGATCACACAGAATCCACATAAACTTGCTCGAAAGGGCTCCGGCCTCTCCTTGCAGGCTGTCCTTCTTACTGTTGGCATATCCGCTGAATGTCACAGCTTCCGTGCCCACAGCCTTGCCAGAGAACAGGCTGCCAGCCGGTGGGGTGGGGGATGCTGTGAAGTGGTCAAATCTGGAAGAGGGCCACAGCATGCGGGAGGGGAGGCGGTGACCAGGGTTCCCAGGGGCAGTGATTAAACAGGGCTTTGTGTCCATTCAGACACTGTCTCCGGGACCTCACTTATTTCTGCTTTCCAAATAAATAAATATCAGAGAGGATAGCCAGGGTCAGTCTAGAAAATTAGAATTTGCTTGGGGGGAAGAAAATATGTTCTGGAAAAGATAAACAGTAGCTTGCAGTTTCACTGTTGGAACATTTGTTACAAGGTCCCGGTATCGATCTTTTATCACCCAATTTCCAGTGGGAGCTGTGATATATGACGGCGCTGGGAAGCCCTAATTCGGGTGGGTGAATCAGGGAGGGCCTTCTACAGGGGCTGCAGCAGGGGGGCATCCATCTCAGGGCCTGCGAGGTGGGGCAGGGGTGTCACTGACTGCGGAATTCCGAGGGGAGTTCCATGCTGAGCTGTGTGCAAATGCATATCCAGGCTGGGGAGTGTTAGGGGTTTATGAGGAGGGTGATTAAAATTGTATCAAAGAGGCTTGTGCAGCTTATGGTTCAAGTTAACTGTATGAAGTAAACAGGCTTTAACGGCCTCCTGGGAGTGTGACAGATAGTCTGTGGGTGTTACGGCAGCATGGTACCGGTGAATGTTCTGGCCATCCCAAACTAATCACCATCTGTGAGCACAGGTCTCTGGGGAGCGTCTGGTGGTTGGACAATCATGGTAGTTAGCATTTTTAATCAGCTTCTGTGCAGCGCAGATAGAAACCTTATGCTCAAGCCTTTCTTTTTTTCCTAGCCGTGTAGAATTACTTTGAGCAGAGCAGACGAGGATTTGGACTGTGGCTTCTGCAAGACGCGCTTGGTGGTTCTCGCCACTCCCTCTTCCCCAGCCCCCAGCCTGAGCGTGAAAATTAGCCTGGCCACTTGCTCATGCTCACTGCTTTTATGGCTTCTCTCCCCCAGTAGCAGAAGGGACCTCCGGGGGAGCGGGAGGGGGCGTTTGCTTCTGTGTTCAGTGGGGCATGCTGTCTCTGGCCAGTTTCTTTCTCCCCGCCTTTCTCGCCTGACTGGCCCTTTCATCCCCACCACCCCGACCCCTGCTCTAACACACATTTACCATCATGCACTGACATCTTTTTTTCCTGTTGTTGTATTTTTGGGGAGACACCACTTGAGGCCTACAGTTGGGTGCCCTGTAGGAACCAAGACATGAGGGAAGCTTGGTGGTACTGTCCTTGGAAGTCAGCAGGCTGCAGACAGCTGATCCTGTGATTGGGGGTTAAAGGCGATGGTATCGGTTACTTTTTGTTACGAACAACCTTGTTGTTGTTCTTGTTCAGTCATTCAGTCACGTCTGACTCTTTCCAACGCCGTGGACTGCAGTAGATCAAGCTTCCCTGTCCTTCACCATCTCTTGGATTTTGCTCCAACTCATATCCAATGAGTCAGTGATGCCATCTAGTCATCTCATCCTCTGTCACCCCCTTATCCTCTTGCCCTCAACCTTTTCCAGCATCAGTGTCTTTTCCAGTGAGTCAGCTCTTCACATCAGGTGGCCAAAGTATTGGACGAACAACCTTCCCCTAAACTTAGTAACTGTTTTATATGGCTCACAAGTCTTTGGGTCAAGTGGGTGATTGTACTTATCTGGGCCATCTCGCTTATTCTCTGCTGGCCTCTCAGTCATCTGTGGTCAGCTGGGGTTGGCTGCTGTAGGAGTCCTCCACCCGTGTCTAGTGATTGACAGACTGCTTGCTTTGGGGGCTGAGGTCCCAGCTGTGCCGGCTTCTCTCCGACCCCTGTGACTTCTCATCCTTCAGTGAGCTAACTCAGGCTTCAGTCCATGCAATTGCAGGGTTCTCGGAGCAGCAAGAGGGACAGGCCCCAGTGCACAAGTGTTTTTCAAGTTTAGCCTATGACACCTTGATGCTCCACCTGTGACCAGAGCAAGTCACGTGGCTGGTCCAGAGTTTGTATGGGAAGGGACAACCAGGGATACAGGGGGCGTGACCAAGTTGGGTCATTTCTTCAACCATCTACCTCAGAGAGGTTCAGTTCAGTTAGTTCAGTCACTCAGTCGTGTCCAACTCTTTGCGACCACAGCACACCAGGCCTCCCTGTCCATCACCAACTTCTGGAGTCCACCCAAACCCATGTCCATTGAGTCAGTGATGCCATCCAACCATCTCATCCTCTATCGTCCCCTTCTCCTCCTGCCCTCAATCTTTCCCAGCATCAGGGTCTTTTCAAATGAGTCAGCTCTTCGCATCAGGTGGCCACAGCATGCGGGAGGGGAGTATTGGAGTTTCAGCTTCAACATCAGTCCTTCCAATGAACACCCAGGACTGATCTCCTTTAGGATGGACTGGTTGGATCTCCTTGCAGTCCAAGGGACTCTCAAGAATCTTCTCCAACACCACAGTTCAAACGCATCAATTCTTCATCACTCAGCTTTCTTTATAGTCCAACTCTCACATCCATACATGACCACTGGAAAAACCATAGCCTTGACTAGATGGACCTTTGTTGGCAAAGTAATGTCTCTGCTTTTTAATATGCTGTCTAGGTTGGTCATAACTTTCCTTCCAAGGAGTAAGCATCTTTTTAATGTTTCATTGTCGCAGTCACCATCTGCAGTGATTGGAGGCCCAGGAAAAATAGAAGTTCAGCCACTGTTTCCACTGTTTCCCCATCTATTTGCCATAAAGTTATGGACGGATGCCATTGATCTTAGTTTTCTGAATGGTTGAGCTTAAGCCAACTCTTTTTCACTTCATCAAGAGCTCAGAGAAGTAGGTTTCCTTGTTTTCCTGAACATTTCTCTCGCCACCTCTCATGCTGCCTAGAATTTTTCACACCTATAACTATTCCTGACTGGATCTGAAACTCACATGGGAACCAGCAGGGAGCTGGGTGGTTGGTAAGCTTCTGCCTTCCTGCCAGACCAGGACAGGCCTTTGGCAGCAGCCAGTTGGAAGTGATGGGCAAACGGAGCATCCACAGCAGGTGGGCTTCCTTCGGGTGGAGTCACTGGAACCCTAGTTCTGATCTGCTCTGCCCACGTGTCTGGAGAACAGAATGAGTGGGAGTGCACAAAGTGAGGACTCTCTCGTGATGCCAGGAAACTGGGAGCCTGCGTGGGGGGATATAATGTAGGACTCAAAGAGATGGCCCGCAGAGAGGAAGATCTCAGCATCCCCTGCTCCCTGACCTGCAAGGTGAGAAGCTCCCAGTACTCAGTCGTTTATGGATCATCAAGTGTTGGAGCAGGGTTTACTAGTGTTCTGAGACTTTCCCAGGTGGTGCTAGTGATGAGGTAACCTGCCTGGCCATACAGGATGACACAGGTTCACCCTCCTGTTGGGAAATTCGCTGAGGAGGAAATGGTACCCACTTCCAGTATCCTTGACTGGAGAATCCCATGGACAGAGGAACCTTGTAGGCTATAGCCCATGGAGTCACAAAGAGTCAGGCACGGCTGAAGCGACTTAGCACACACATATACACACACTAATGTTCAGCAAAGGCTTGACTGAAATGACTTTAAGGGGCCTTTTGTCTGCATTTGTTTAGGAATCCTAAGAACTGCTTTCTGATGCTGAAAGAGATGGCACTTTGGGAAAAGTCAATGAAGAGATTTCTTTACAGTTGAGATTTTTCAGCAAGGCAAACATATGGATGATGTAATATCTGGAGGTTGCCAGGAATATGAGCTTTTATTACTTTTTAAATAGGAACTCAGAGAACAACATTTCTACATTTTGTCATTACCTGTGAGCACCTAGTGTAATGATGGTGATGATGGTGGTGATGATTACAGCACCAGCAGTAATGATGGTGATGTGTGCCTACACTTACTGGGCTCACTATGTCCCAGGCACAGTTATAAGTACTTTACTTAATTCTTATGACAACTTTACGAGACAGGTAATGCCTTGGAGAAGGAAATGGCTACCCACTCCAGTACTCTTACTTGAAGAAGCCTATGGACAGAGGAGCCTGGCAGGCTGCCATCCCTGGGGTCACCAAGAGTCAGACACGCTGCGTGCCTAAACGGCAACAGCAGCAGAGTAATGCCTATTTTCATAGAGGTAAACTGAACAGCCACTAGATCAAGGGAGATAACCAGGGTCACAAGGCTGGTCAGTTAAGGATTAGGGTTTGAGGTGGTTTGATCCAGAGCCCGCACTCTTTCCTCTGCCGGTATATATTCAGTAGAATCTCAGCAAACGAATCTCAGCAAGTGATGCCACCGAGTTGATAGATCGCCTTCTGTTTGTGTGAAGGGACATCTCAGTTGACCCCACAATGGTTTCCATGCAGGGTTTTCTATCAGATAACTCTACTTTTAGATTTAGGACTCACAAAGAGGTTATTAGGCTTCAGGATTTCACAAGCAAGTTTAAAAAAAAAAAGGCTTTTTCTTCATCGTAAGAGGCTACATAGTTGAGTTGCTAACTTTGTACATTCCTAAGAAGAAATTTTTTTAATTCTAAATATCATGTACCATTATCTCATGAAAGAAAATATATAGTGTAGTGATCAAGCGTTCTGGAGTCATACAGATTTTGATGATATTATTGACTAGTGATCTGCTTGACCTTGGGAAATTTAAAGAACGTCTCTGCCTCAGTTAAGGCTTCCCTGGTGATTCAGACAGTAAAGAGTCTGCCCGCAATGTAGGAGACCAGGGTTCAATCCCTGGGTCAGGAAGATCTCCTGGAAAAGGAAATGGCCACCCATTCCAGTATTCTTGCCTGGACAGAGGAGCCTGGTGGGCTACAGTCCATGGGACTGCAAAGAGTAGGACACAAGTGAGCGACTGACACTTCCACTTTCTTTCTGCCTCCGTTTCCTCATTGTCAAATGGAAATGGTTGTAACACTACCTTCCTTATTAGGATGATTGGGAGAGTAAATGAAATAATGTACGTAAGACACTTGAGAGCCTGACACAGAGAAGCACTTGATGCATTTTATGTCATACTTATTACTATCGTTCACACCTCGAAAGCAAGAGATACACTGTTGTAGAATAAGGAACGATCCTTTCCGTTGAAGCTGGAAATTTCACTGCACTGTTGTGTTTCTCTCGTCTTACCTGGTCCCAGGCCAGGAGTGATCTGGGGGCCGTGGGAAGCCCTGCGGACTAAACTGGTCTCCCCCAGCAACACGTGCGCAGACCAGCGGCACCCACCCTCTCAGGACGGAGGTTGGTGGGTAGGACGACAAAGGGCTGCAGGCAGGGCAGGTTGGTTCCAGGGAGGATAACATGAAGCAAACGGAGGCAGTATGGAAGTTTCCCAAGGTCGAAACCGTCCCAAAGCACAGCCCCGACCCCTCCTCCAGATTCAGGAAGTCAGGACTCCTTGTAGCTCCTTTATAAGTGGTTAAGAGCCGGATGGCATCATTTAAAAAAAGGCATAAAATGGGACTTCCCTGGTGGTCCAGTGGTTAAGAATCCGCCTGCCAATGCTGGGGACACGGGCTCCATCCCTGGTCCGAGAAGATCTCTCATGCTGCAGCTGTTTGCCACAACTACTGAGCCTAGAGCCCTCAAGCCACAACAAGAGAAGCCGCCGCAATGAGAAGCCCACATCCCGCAACTGGAGAGTAGCCCCTGCCCATCACAACTAGAGAAAGCCTATGCACAGCAACAAAGACCCAGTGCAGCCAGAAATGACTAACTAAATGTAAGAAAAAATAGGCAGAGCGTGCCTCTTTCAGTGTGGTCGATGCACCGTTGTCCTATCTTAGCCTGTGTTGACACGTAGGAGCCCATGTAGACTGACCGCAGAGTGGAGAGAATTCCATGGCCTTCCTCCTCACCTCTCACACACATGCTGAGCGGGTATGTGGGAAAGAGAACTCCGTACGACACTGAGCTGGGTGGTCCGGGGATCCCTTTGCTGCTGCTCCACTGGAAACCAAGGCCCTTCTTAGCAGAAGAATCAAAAGCGACAGTAGGAGGGAAAGTGGACTTAACTGCAGAGCGTCACATGCACGTCCAACCATCTAACCAGCTGGCCACCTGGTTCCCAGACCTCCTCACACTCGGCTCTGAAACCTGCAGAGGACGCCCCACACTCAGCATTTCAGCCCCTCTTTCAGTCATGTATGTGTCTGGCACTCACTCCCAGATATCTCTGAGAACAAGGACAAACACCCAGGCTTCATGATATGCTGCCCTCCCCAGCCACCAGTCCTCAGCAAAAGATGTGCACACAGTAGGTTCTCCCTAAATCTATGAAGAGCAGAATAAAAGCACTTGATCAATAACCGAGATCCATGTGGCTCTATTCATCCACTCCCAAGCTCTACAGAATCGGACTTTTGTTGTTGTTGTTGAATCAAAATTTTAGTCTTTCAGAATTAATTCTGTTTTCTTAAAATTAATAACAAGTGACAGACTGTATTTTATATATACCCCTGAAATGTGTAAAGCAATTAGGGAGAAGAGGGCTTCCTTCCCTGAGTGGATTTATGTTATATATGCAAACTCTATTAAAGGTAAACCCTGCTTTTCAATGAAATTAACATTTTCCAGCAAGCCACTCTCTCCGTTGTATTTAAAGATCCCAGTGACTCATGCAAACTGTGCCAGTGTCGCTGTGATGGGAATGAAGGGTATTAGATCCAAGAAAGCTCAAACTCAGCCCACAAATGAGAAGGAGTAAGTGGCATGGAAGGGTGGTCCAGCTCTCTGTTCTCAAGAGGAATAGAAGGGTACTCAACTGAGAGCCTTTATCACTTCCAGAGAACCCTAAAGGTTAAAGGAAAGAGGAAATGAAGGTGTACAAAGGAATTAAAGAAGAGGAGAAATTGAAGTAAGGGACAAATGTAAATATTTCAGAAGATGGAGACCATGAAGATTTCTGAGCAGGATGTTTAGCTGGAGATGACCAGGGCAACCCAGGGGCCTGCAAGAGCATGTTGCAGCTGTGATATGTGACCTTCTTCTTCCAAGAGTATAAATACAACCTCTGCTGCTAAAGTAGTGATGATGCTTTGTGCCTTTAATATCAGGGGGCAAGGTTTTATATTTTGCGTAGACTATTAGTTGACAGTTGTGTTTTTTTTTTTTGACCTATCTAAAAAGTGTCTGGTTTTTGCATTGTCAGCCTCCATAAACTTTTTTTTTTTAACTTTTTATTTTGTATTGGAGTGTTAACAATGTTGTGATAGTTTCAAGTGGACAGCAAAAGGACTCAGCCATGCATACACATATATCCATTCTCTCCCAAACTCCCCTTCCATCCAGGCTGCCACATAACATTGAGCAGAGTTTCCTGTGCTATACAATAGGTCCCTGTTGGTTAAAATTTCTGGTTTTCGTGCTTAAAGGAAGACCCAGCCTTCCCAGACCATCACGTGTGCATGCTAAGTCACTTCAGTTGTGTTCAGCTCTTTGTGACCCAATGGACTGTAGCCCGACAGACTCCTCTGTCCATGGGACTCTCCAGGCAAGAATACTGGAGTGGGTTGCCATGCCCTTCTCCAGTGGAATCTTCCTGACCCAGGGATTGAACGCACGTCTTCTGCATCGCAGGCAGATTCTTTACCACCAAGCCACCCGGGAAGCCCTCTCACACCAGACCTCTCCCGTAAGAGGTTTCCTACTTCTTTCAAAGGACATTCATCCATTCATTCAGCAAACATGGATGGGGCACCTGCAGTGTGATAGGTACACTGCTAGATTCTCAGTGAACAAGAAGGGGTTTTAAAAAAAAAAAAAGTCCCCAACCCCTTGGAATTTACCACTTCGTGAATCCCACTGCTGTACTTGGTAGTATAGCCACGGCTGGAATAGCAGACTTGGAAGCTGGAAGATAGAACAGAGTGAGGAGTGAGCTGGCTGCCGTGCATGAGAAATGCCAGTCTGGGCCAGCCCCTCTCCGAGGCATCTCTTCCCAGGGCACTGCCTGTGGGGATGTTGTCAAAGGAATCCACACACCGTGTGAGGGCGCGCACCCCCGGGGGTCTGTCCGAGGCTCCGGAGGCATCAGGTTGGGGCGGGTGACTCTCCTCCTCTGTGAGGCAGTCACGACGTGGCTCGGCACCGAGGATGGGCTTCCGTGTTCTGCATGATTCACTTCCCGCCGTCCTCAGTCTCTCTTTGGTCTCAGCCCCCGTGTTGCCATCTGCCAGCAGAAGGTTGTTTGGGACGTTCTGTCAACTCGAAAGACTTCCTTTTCTCCAGCCAGTTTGGTCTTGCAGATTTTTTGTTGTGACGCCAACAGCCAGGCTGTAAACAGCCCTTGCCAACCATCCCTTCTTTCAGAGGCCCCGTAGAACCGGGTCGTGGGGTTGTTGGGTAGTCCTGACGCAGGTTATGCTGTGCTGCAACTTTTCATGTACGTTGCTTCTGGAATACTAAACTTGTTTCCAAACTAAATAGTTTCCAATGAGTGTTTAATGGGGGTTTTTCATTTGAAATAGATTGAAAACAAGCCATTTCCTACTCCCATTTCAAACAAATTCTGGTCCAATTATTTTCCTTTTTTTAACATAAAGTTAAATGGACTATTCTGCCCATCCCTGACTGAGCCGAACCATGATTTCTCTTGATTATGCTTTTATGCTGTGAATCGTAAGGCTCCAGAGACATAATGGACGTCTGTGGGAGAGTGGCAGCAATTTTTAAAATTCTGCCAGTGCTTGTCAGCTTTCACTCCGGCGCCTGCTGTGCAGGAAGAAAGCTCACCACCAAAAGAAAAAAAAAAAAATCTGCCAACAAAACCAGCACTGTCCGCCTGTCCTGTGGGGTGGGGGGTGGGGGGTGGCACAGGGTTGAGCTCCTTGCTGCCAGTCTATGTGGGGCATGCACTCAGCCACCAGTGAAGCCCAGTTTCCAACCATCCAGGCCTCCTCCTCCCCCGTCCTCCAGTCATTAGCTTTTTGTGGTGTTGAAGCTTTCTCTTTCTTTCCCAGCCTCATTTTTCTTCGTTTCACTTGGACCATGGCCTCGGGGGAGAGGAACAACCCTTGGCACCCTGCCTTTCCCTCAGTCCTCCACCTCCAGCAGCCTAACGAAATAGAAAATAGAGCACGCTGCAGGCCTTCTTCTTGGGTGGTGGGGTTACTTGTTGTTTTGCTTTTGAGATGGAGGTGTGGTCGTCATCGTGGATTTGCAGAAGGTTCCAGAAAACTCAAGAGAGGAAGGTACTTCTTGCTTCCAGCTTCTGTCTCTGGTCAGGGCAGCTGCCCCCCGCCCCCGACCCACAGCAGGTAGGCAGGGGAGTCTTGGGCACTGCCTTTTAATGGAGACAGTTCCTTTCCTCTCACCCAGCAGTGCCAAGAATTTAACTAGCCCTACTGAAGAAAAAGAGCCCTTCCTCCCAGCTGCCAATCGAGGAAGCACAGATGCTTTCTTGGGTTTTGGCGAAAGCCCTTCATGCCTGCCCGGAAGTCTTTGGTGCAGGAGCCATGAAGGCCTTGCTTGGAGGAGAGGTGGAGGACGGCCCGCTGTGATTAGTGGCCCCTCCCTCGGCTTTCTACTGCTGCACGGTGTTGCTCTCCACCTGCCTTGGTGGGCTCACACCTTCCCACTAGCACCCAGCAGAAACGCACCACCTCCTTGTTCTGGGGAGGCAGACACATCTCTACTCAAAACACTATTCAGCCTTTCCTCCCAAACCCCGACTGTGGTGCATCTGCCAGCATCTCCCTGGACCTTGACTGAGGTGCAGCGCAGAGGCGGCAGGTGACTTTGTTTGCCTTTGTAGATTCTTCAGCATCACCAGGAGGAAGCGACCTGGCCTCTGCCTGAACCTCCTATGCAGGAAAGCTTAGGCCTGAGCAGGTGCTGTAAGGGTGTGTGTGTGTGTGTGTGTGTGTGTGTGTGTGTGTATCCTGAGCAGGTGCCGTAAGGGTGTGAGTGGGCATGTGCACCATTAGCATGTCCAGCTGTGCCCGCCAGGCTCATCTGTCCATGGAATTCTCCAGGCAACAATACTGGAGTGGGTTGGCATTCCCTTCTCCAGGGGATCTTCCCGCTCCAGGGATCAAACCTGGGTCTCCTGCACTGCAGGCAGATTCTTTACTGTCTGAGCCATCAGGGAAGCCTGCCATAAGGCTACCTCTCATTCACTTAGACTTTCCCAATGACATGAAGCCTATTACATCCTCCCATTGATTCTGTCCCTCCTGGATTTGCAAAGACTAGATTGAGTCTCCTTGCTGCCCACAATCCCTCCAGACATTTGAAAGTAATTACATGTTCCTAACTCAGTCTTTCTTCTCCAGGCCTACCTTCATGATTCTTTTTTTTTTTAACTTTGGTATATAAATACATGATGAAACGTCACTGGCCATTTCCCTCCTGCTGTGTTTCATCCCTAGAGTAATATGCTTATGCATGTTAATAGTCATTATCTATATTACTTGATAGAAACTTCTTTTTGTTCTGCTTTCTCTTAGTTATTTAGCATTGCAACTTCAGTTGGGTTTATATGTCTTTTTTCAGTTAATTTTTATTGGGGTATGGTTGGTTTACAGTGTGTGTTAGTTTCTGCTGTATAGCAAAGTAAATGAGCTGTATGTAGACATATAGCTCTTTTCGGATTTCCTTCCCATTTAGGTCACCACAGAGCATTGAGTAGAGTTCCCTGTGCTATACAGTAGGTTCTCATTAATTATCTATTTTATACATACTACCAATAGTGTATATATGTCAATGCCAGTCTCCCAATTCACCCCACCCCCTTTTTCCCCCTCTGATATCCATATGTTTTTATCCTCTGCATCTGTGTCTTTATCTCTGTTTTGTAAATAAGATCATCGATAGCATTTTTCTAGATTCCACATATATGTGTTAACATATAGTATTTGTTTTTCTCTTTCTGACTCACTTCACCCTGTATGACAGTCTCCAGGTCCATCCACATCTCTTCAAATGGCACAATTTCGCTCCTTTTCATGGCTGAGTAACAGTCCATTTTTTTATATGTACTACATCTTCTTTATCCATTCTTCTGTTGATGAACATACAGATTGCTTCTGCAGCCATTCTCTTAGTTCTTGGCTTCCCAAACTATGTCATTCTAGTTTCTGTGTTCCTGACATCTCTGGCTTGTTAGTTCTTCAATCTGGGATATCTAGCATGAGGTGAGTGACTGTCACTGCATTTGACAGAGACCCACGCTACTGTTTAGTCGTGTGGCTTTCCTGGTGGTTCACCAGAAATACTCATTTATTCCAAACTTACTTTGAGTCTTTCTTCACATATATCATTGTTCAGCACATTTGCCCCACCTTCATGTATGCATTTATTACTAAATCTGTGTGCAAACTACATTTATTCCTGGTTAAAGGTCATTTTACTGGGATAAGATGGAATTCAACCATTGCTGTAGTCTATTAAGATGTTTTGAATCTATGTTTCATGGTCCAGCATACTACCATTTCCCACTTCACGTTGTATGAAAATTTAGTTCAGCTGCTGCATGTGCAAGACATTTTGCTCAGCCTGGGGATACAGCAGGAATGCGGTAAGCACTGACACCTCCTCCAAAGGACTCACTGGGACAGACAGTGCATGAGACGGGAAATACAGAAGCGCAGAAGAAAGGTACCGGACAAAGGTGGGGTCTGTGAGCGGGAGTCAGCCACGAGAAGAATCCGGGATTAATGTTCCAGGCCAGGCAGGGGCCAAAGCCTGGTGTCTGTGATCCTCAGATAATGCCCCCCATCCTCATATGTTGCTAGTACAACTGATAGGATGGAAAGAAATTCCCATTGGAGACCTTCATCGTCTCCCTGTGGGCACAGCAAACATTTATGAACTCTCCTAATTGCATTTTTGTCCCAACCACATTTCTCCCTCCTGACCATTTGAACTGCATGGGAAAGCTCATTTATATCCCACTGAATACAGGCCTTTCCTGTCTACACAATTTTCCGAGTTTATCAGTCTCATGCCTGATGAAAAAGTCTCATTCTGATGACTCGCTCTTCATAACCCATGTGGGGTTCCACCGTTTTCCTCCCCAAGACGTCACCAGCTATCATCCTGATCATTTGTTTTCTTTGCCAAGTCACTAGTTAAGGGAGTAGGTTAGTGGCAGAGTGGTACCTAGAACCCCGGTGTCCAGACTCCTGGTCCAGAGATCTTTCCTTCCCACCTCTCTGCCCTCCCTGCAGCCTACCTCTTAACAGTAGATATCACATGAGGCTTCTGAGAGCATGTGCTTGGGCTCTGCCATGCAGACCTGGAGCCAGCAAGCCTTGCAGGCCATTGAAGAATGGGAGGAGAGGTCCCCTGCTCCCAGACACTGCTTTTGCCTGGCCCTTGGCTTCTACCTCCTTAGAAGGCCTGGGAATAGACAGCTTGTGTGATGCTGTATTTTTTTTTTTTTTATGATTTTTCTTAAATTTTTAAACAAGTAGCTGTATTTTATTTTAATTTTTATTATTTAATTGACTGCACTCGTTCTTAGTTGCAGCATGTGGGATCTAGTTCCCTGACGAGGGATCGAACCCAGGCCCCCTGTGTTGGGAGCTCAGAGTCTTAGCCACTGGACTGCCAGGAAAGTCCCTTGTGTGATGCTTTATAGTGAACAAAACACCCTGCTATTTATTCTCTTCTTCATGTCTCACATCATCACCATGGAGTCAGTGGAGAAATAGTTTGAGTTCCATTGTGTACAAGGGCTCAAACAGTAAAAGAGACTTGGCCCCAGTCACCAGACTATACCAAATAGCCAAGCTCTGGTGCCCAAGCACCTTCAGGTTTCTCTCCTCTCCTTCTTTCTATCAACGATGACATCAACTCCCTGACCTCTCCCTTCTCCAGAATGCTGGCTGGGTGATTGGGTAAGTGACTATAAATAGAAAAAAATAGATTGCATTCCAAGCACTAAGTAGGCAAGATAACTGACCACTGATGCCACACTATGGACCTTCAGAGCATTTTCCTGACACTCTCCAGCTAAAAAGGAACAGACAAGTGACACCAGCAATCTCAAGGCTTTAACCAACTGTCTTGTAGGAACAAGCCCAGTGTGAGTTATTCTAAGCCGGATGACAGGATTGGAATTCAGTAATGTTTCAGAGGTACTTTTAGATCCAAGTAGAGGAGGAGTGTTGTAAAGAGCTCTATAAAAATGGTTTAAAATAACTAGTTGAGGGAGAGAGAAGCAGAAGCACAGACAGACCTGAGTCGTCCCAACCTGAGCAGGCTTACCACCAACAAATTGGGTTTGCTGAAACCCCCATGGTGCTGGGCCTAGCAGCACCTTTGGATTGCTTCTGGGCTCAAGAACCAAGAGCCTTTTCCTGCTGCGGGATGTGAATTGTCTAGATCCTTTATGTGTGAATTAGAAATAAGCCAAGGTAGGACTTCCCTGGTGGTCCAGTGGTTAACAATCTGTCTGTCAGTGCAGAGGACATGGGTTGATCCCTGGTCCAGGAAGATCCCACAAGCCACGGGGCAGCTAAGCCGGAGTCCACCGCTGAGCCGGTACCCTAGAGCCCATGCTCCCCAACGAGAGGAGCGCTCCGCAGCTAGAGAGCCGCCCTCACTTGCCACAACTGGAGAAAGCCTGCACGCAGCAGTGAAGACTGAGCACAACCGAAAATCAATAAGAAACAGGCCAAGGCAGATGTTTTCCTAACTCGTGTGGAGTGTCTTGGTAGTGGCAAAGACCGTCAGCATTTTTCTAGGACTTGCTGAGTCTTTGAAGCCTACTAGAATTCGAGAATTGAGGGTTCCTTTGTTTCTTAGCAAGAGCAAAGGGACAAGTACTCTGTCTTTCAATCCTTGGTGAATGAGACCTTGAGACTTCATAATTAAAATGGATTTAATAGAGGCCAGAAGCGGGGATATCTGCCCCAGTAAGCAAGCATCTCCTGTCAGTAGGAGAGTGTGTCCTTTGTATTTAAACAGTTTCTCCAAAAGGCTCTAAATGAGATTTGGGACTTAAACAAGATTTGGTGTGATTTGCTAATTACCCAAGTTACTATTACCTGATTAACACAGGAATCCTAATAGTCTGTTGCATTGCCTTTCTTCTGGGTGCCAGGAGGCCTGACATCTGTCACCTGCTCACTTGGAGGCATTTTAATTAACCCAAATTATGTATGTCTTTTCTGCTTCATGATTTGGTGCCTGGATTTTATATTTAAAAGTTAATAGCTACCTAAAGGAGGGTGGCTGCCAAAATACAAGGAGCGAATGCCTGCCAGATCTGCTTGTGGCTGAGAAGCAGGTGGAGATCTTGGTTTATTCCAAGTAGTCAGAGTGGGAGATTATGCAGTGGATGCTGAGAAGGGCCTCATGGTGACCAGCCACAGACGTCAGGAATGAACACCCTCTAATCTCACTTTGCCTGACTGACCCTAGCAAAGGCTTCTGACACAATGATGTTGTAACTGAAAGGGCTGGAACTAGAGAAATTAAATTTCTTTCTCCATATGACACAGGAGGCCAGGCCTACAGTTTGAATTTTTAAAACAATAATCAGTCATGTCGACTCTTTGTGACCCCCTGGACAGTAAGTAGCCCATCAGGCTCCTCTGTCCATGGGATTCTCCAGGCAAGAATACTGGAGTGGGTTGCCATTTCTTTCTCCAGGGGATCTTCCCAACCCAGGGATTGAACCCAGGTCTTCTGCATTGCAGGCTGATTCTTTACCATCTGAGCCACCAGGGAAGCCCCAGTAATAATGACTTCCCTATTCTGATCACCAGAAGACTTGCATGTCAAAAGTGGATTGTCGGTGTGATACAGCCATCTAGGTAAGAGTCTCTGAAGGTTTCCCTAGAGGTCTGAGTGGCTTCGGGGTGTGCCAGCGGGCTTGCTCTATACAGCAACTGGTAACAGTCTTTCCCTCAAATCAAGATGACTTATTTACCTTGTTCTGAGTCCTGAAGCTTGTCCCTAGATGGGCCATACGCTGAAAGAGCTGAACAGCATCCGAGTCTGGGGCCTATGTTCTTTGTGACCAGACTCCTTTCTCCTAAAACAGGCAAGGTGGTGCTATTGGTAAAGAACCTGCCTGCCAATGCAGGAGACATGAGACACCGATTCGATCCCAATGTCAGGAAGATCCCCTGGAGAAGGAAATGGCAACCCACTCCAGTATTCTTATTGAAATCATGTATACATTGTGAAAGGATCCAGTTAATTAATACATTCATCACCTTATTTACATATGTATATATGTATATGTATGTATTTTTGGCACAAACATTTAAATTCTACTCTCCCAATAAGTTTCTTATTCAGCCATGGGAAAGAAAGAAATGCTGCCATTTGGTTCATGGATAGACCTTGAGGGCACTTTGCTAAGTGAAATAATCCTTATTTCACAGAAAGACAAATACTATATGATACCACCTATATGTGAAATCTTTTTTTTAAAAAAAAAAGTCAAACTCAGAAATAGCATAAAAGTGGTTGCCAGGGACTGGAGCTGGGGGATGATGAGAAAAAAGATAAGTTGGTTTAAAAAAAATAAAGGTACACCTTTCAGTTATAAGATGAATAAGGTCTGAGGAAAGTGAAAGTCGCTCAGTCGTGTCTGACTCTTTGCAACCCCATGGACTATACAGTCCATGGAATTCTCCAGTCCAGAATACTGGAGTGGGTAGCCTTTCCCTTCTCCAGGGGATCTTCCCAACCCAGGGATGTAACCCAGATCTCCCACATTGTAGTTGGATTCTTTATCAGCTGAGCCACCAGGTAAGCCCAAGAATACTGGAGTGGGTAGCCTATCCCTTCTCCAGCAGATCTCCCTAAACCAGGAATTGAACTGGGGTCTCCTGCATTTCAGGCGGATTCTGTACCAGCTGAGCTGCCAGTGAAGCCCAGGGTCTGAGGATCTAGTGTTAAATGTGGGGACTACAGTTCAGAAAGCTTCATTTTATATTTCTTCTTTTGCTTTGTTGTTTTCTGTTTTGATTTCTTTTCAAATGAGATTATGTTGTACATATTATTTACCAACTTGTTTTAACAGCTTTGTTCAAATATAATTTATATGCCAGAAATTCACCCATACCAAGCATACAATTAAATTAGTTTTAGTAAATTTACAGGGTTGCATAACCACAACTCAGTTTTAGAACATTTTCATCCCACCAGTAAAATCCCTCATGAGCATCGGCAGGCAGTCTGTCCCCATTATCACCCTCAGTCCCAGGCAACCACTAATCTACTTTCCGTCTATGTGTATTTGCCTTTTCTGAACATTTTGTAAAGACAGAATCATATCATACATGACCTTTCGCATCTGGCTTCTTTCATTTAGCATAATGTTTTCAGGCGCATCTGTGTTGCAGAGTGTATTAGTAGTTTATTCCCCTTTATTGTTGAATAGTATTCCACTGAATGGATATACCATATTTTATCTACCCATTCACCAGTGAAAGAGCGTTTGTTTCTACTTTTGCCTTTTTTTTTTTCTTTTTTTCTTTTTTGGTTGTGCTTGGCCTTCCTTGCTGTGCAGGCAAGCTTTCTCGAGGTGAGTGGGGGCCGCCTTTGAGTTGCGGTGCAGAGGCTTCTCACTGCAGTGGCTTCTCTTGTTTTGGAGCACAGGCTCCAGGTGCATGGGCTTCAGCAGTTGCAGCTCAAGGGTCCTGAAGCACAAGCTCAGTAAATGTGATGCACAGGCTTAGTTGTTCTGTATGCAGCATGTAGAGTCTTCTCAGACCAGGGATTGAACTTGTATCCCCTGCACTGGTAGACAAATTCTTATCCATGATACCACCAGGGAAGTCCCTTTTGGCTGTTATTAATAATGCAGCCATAACACTCACATATATAAATCTTTGAGTGGATATATGTTTTCATTTCTCCTGCTAGATACATGGGAATGAATTGCTGGATCATACAGTAAATTTCAGTTTAATTATTTTGAGATACTGCCAAATTGTTTTCCAAAGTGGCTGTACCATTTTATTAATGTTCCCCCAGTAACCTATGAGGGTTCTGATTTTTCCACATTCCCACCAACATTTGTTATTGCCTGTCTTTGTGATTATAGCTATCCTATGAATATGAAGTAGTATCTCATTGTGGTTTTTAACCTGCATTTCCTAGTGACTAATGATGCTGAACATCTTTTCAGGTGTTATTACCCATTTGTATATCTTCTCTGATGAAATACTGTTCAAATCTTTTGCCCATTTATCATATTTGGTGGTTTGTCTTCTTAGTATTGACTTTTAAGAGTTCTTTATTTATTTTTGTTAAAAGTCCCTTATCTGGTATATAATTTGCGAGCATTTTCTCATAGTCTGTAGGGCTTCCCTGGTGGCTCAGATAGTAAAGAATCCACCTGCAGTGCAGGAGACAAGTCCAATCCCTGGGTTGGGAAGATTCCCCTGAAGAAGGGAATGGCAACCTACTCCAGTATTCTTGCCTGGAGAATCCCATGAACAGAGGAGTCTGGCAGGCAACAGTCCATGGGGTCATGAGGAATCAGACATGCCTGAGCCACTAACACTTCACTTTCTCCCAGTCAGTGGCTTGACTTTTCATATTCATAATGGTGTCTTTTGAAGTAAAAAGTTTTTAATTTTGATGAAGTCCAATTTGTCCATTATCTTCTTTTATAGATTATACTTTTGTTGTTGGTATCTAAGAAACCTTTGCATAATACAAGGTCACAGAGACTCTCGTATATTTTCTTCTGAAAGTTTTATAAGTTTAGCTCTTACACTTAAATCTGTGTGATCCAGTTGATTTTTGTGTATGATATGGGGAGTCTAAATTAATCTTCTTGCATGTGGATATTCACTTGTCCCAGAACTCTTTCCTATTTAAATCCCCTGGCACTTTTGTCAAAGTCAATTGACTATAAATATAGAGATTTATTTCCAGACTCTTGATTCCTTTACCTTTGATCTATACATCTATCCTCCATCATACCAGACTGTCTTGATTCCTGTGTCTTTGGGTAGGATGTTTTGAAATTGGGAACCATGCATCCTCCAACATGCTTCATCTTTTTTAAAAGATTATTTTGACTATTTTGGCTCCTTTCCATTTCCATATAAATTTTAAGATCATCTTGTCAATTTCTACCCAAAAAAGGTCTGCTGGGATTTTGATAGGGATTGCATTTAATCCCCAGATCAATTTGGGCAGAACTGCCATCTTAACAACATTGAGTCTTCCAAGCTATGAATATGGAATGTCTTTCCATTTATTTAGATCTTCTTTAAATTCCTTCAGAAGTGTTTTGTATTTTTCAGAGTACAAGTCTTATACTTTTTTGTTAAATTTATTCCTAAGCATTCATGTCTTCTGTGGTATTGTGAGAAGAATTTTTAAAATTTCTTTTTGAATTGTTCATTGAGATATATATATATATACATATATAAATGTGATTGAATTTCACATGTTGATCTTATATCCTGTGGTTTTGCCCTATTTGTTTATTAGTTCTAACAATAGTAAACTAGTGGTTGTTTTGTCGGTTCCCCTGGATTTTCTATGTATAGGATCAGGCCATCTGTGAATAACCACATTTTGGCATCCTTCTTCCCATATGGATGCCTTTTATTTCCTTTCCTTGCGTGACACAGAATTTTAGGGGCTAAAATTTAGGGGCAAATTTCCATGGTTATGTTCATAGTACGGATGAGGGGACAAGTTGCCAGCTCTCACGATTTCACATGAGCCTCGTGGAGGCAGAGAGAAGAATTGGTGACTGCTATAGCAGAGGAGTAGAAATGCCACTTTGCACAGCCTTGTGGTTTCTTGATTTTCCTCTTAGTGGGTGGTTTTTTCAGCAACCTGACCAGAGAAGATGTGAAAACCCCTGAAACGAGCTTGAAAGAGCCCTGAGCAGGCAAAGATAGATGCCACACATTCTCCAAGCTCATTTATGTAACCCACTGGAAAAATCTCTGATCTCTGCAGAATCTCATCCCCAAGCCTACATGTAACAAGTATGGGTATTTGGCTTTCTAGGGGTTTTTTTGTTTTGATTTTTGGTTTGGCATGAGGTTTTTTTGGTAACTGTGCTTTAGGAAGAGTGTTGGAGAAGAGACAGATGAAGAGCTGAACTCAAAGGACACCAAAAAATGAAAGGAGGATAGCTAACAGTGAGGGAAGAAATTGAGAAACCATTAAACACTCCACATATATTTCCTGGACTCCTGCTAGTGCAAGCCTTGTGCTCAAAAAGTTAAAATCACCACTAGCAAGTCAACTGAAAACAACTCTTCAGTCTTCATGGGCTGCGAGGGCATCAGCCAAGCAAGCCAAAATTCCAGTTGTCCTATCCGTTTCTTCTGTGGCTGACAGATCAGACTCCAGTGCAATACTTTGTAACTTTCACTGTGTTTGTTAGAGTGAACCCATTGTTCTAGTCTTTCAGGATCTCTTTGGATTCCCATTCTGGGGTTTACACCAAAGATTAATAACTAGATCAAGCAGTTATTTCTCATAGGGAATATAACCGCATGTCCTCACAAAAGTTAAACCCCATTCATTGTATTAGCTCTTGTAGTTTTGTTTTGTTTTCTCCCATAGCCTTTTTAAAAGATCCTTATCAAGGAGTATTAGGAAAAGGTACACAGCAACAAAATAAAAAACCTGCCGTCTAGCCAGGCTTCTCATTGTTGGTGTGGGAATTTACAGGTAAACAAGGAAAGCGATTAGATTGATTCACGTGGAAATGGATCCATCAGAGACATCAGTATGAGCTCATGTTTAGGTACAGATGGTTGCGTATAGAATTATTTATAGATCTGTGAATACACACACATATATTTCTGTATGTTGTCAGCTGAGAGGGCCTAAAAGAAAGGACACCCCAGTAGCAATAAGCACACCTTCATCTGGATCTTGGTTTCTAATACCATTCTCCAATTAAAAGAAAAATAGATTATAAGAGAAATGGCCAACTGTAGGATTAGGGCAGGAGATATACAAGATGAGCCCAGAGAAATTTAGAATGCCAGAAGGTAAGAAAGTGCTGCAAAAGAAAAAAATTAATGGAGATATGTCACAGGCTTCCTAGGAATCAACTGAAAGAGTCCCTAGTGGCTAAACCTGGAGCAATTTGAGTAAAACAACAAATAAAGTAACATGGCATTTTGACCCACAGTATAACTACCCATAATGCCATACTAATTATAAATAAATTAATAAATGTAGGAGAAGAGATAAACCTTCCATGCAGAAGAATTCCAAATAACACTTGTAAAAACTCTACTCTTAAGAAGGGGAGACCTAACTCCCCTCTCCTTAAATGTGGTTTGTGCATGTTGACTTCCTCCCAAAGAATGTAGTATGGAATTTCCCTGGTTGTCCAGTAGTTCAGAATCCACCTGCCAATGCAGGGAACATGGGTTCAATCCCTGCTCCACGAAGGTTCCACATAGTGCAGGGCAACTAAGCCCTATATGCCATAAGCACTAAGCCCGCAAGCCACAACTAGTGATGCATGCATGGAGCCCGGGCTCCACGAGAGAGGCCAACACAGTGAGAAGCCCACGCACCACAACTAGAGAAAGGCCACGCGCAGCAACGAAGACAGTACAGCCAAAACAATCAATAAATTAAACAACAGCAACGACAAAGGATACAATATGAAGGGAGCAGGGGGTTGCTACACAGTGGAGACAGCTGACAAACACGACTTAAGACTGGTGATCAAGGTCAACGTCAGTAGTCATAAACCATGTTGATAGTATATACTCTTGGTATTATTAATGACATTTTCATCTCTGTGATCTTCCTCCCCAAAACCTTTAAATTCAGTCTTATTATAAGAAAAAAATCAAACACGTTCCAGTAGTGGAACAGCCGATAAAATCCAAAAAAATGTTAAGGTCATCATAATCGAGGAAATTCAGATAAACTGCCCCAGCTCAGAGGAGCCCAGGGAGACATGACGACTAACTGTAATGTGGTATCGTGAATAGGATCCTGGAACAGGAAAAGGATACTAAGTAAACACTAAGGAAGTTGGACTAATGTATGGGCTTAGGACTTACCTGGTGTTCCAGTGGCTAAGACTTTGTCTTTCGATGCAGGGTTGTTGAGTTTGATCCCTGGTCCAGGAACTAAGATCGCACATGCCTCGTGGGCAAAAGATCAAAAGATAAAACAGAAGCAATGTTATAACAAATGCAATATAGCCTTTAAAAATAGTCCACATCAAAAAAAAAAACTTTAAAAGATAAAATAAAGCATGGACTTTAGTTGATAATAATATATCAATACTGGTTCATTACATGTAACAAACATTCCATACATTAGTAAGATGTTAATAGGGGGAACTGGGTGTGGGGGTGTATGGAGATACTTTGTACTATCATCTCAATTTCTATGTCAATCTAAAATTTTTCTAAAAAAATAAAGTCTACTTCTAAGAAAAAGCCACCATCACCACCAAATTTGAAAAACTTTAAAGGGTTGCCATCAACTATCTGGAAATTATGTTTGTGAGAAAACCTTATTCCTTTATGATGATGGATAAGTGAAGCATTGCTGAATTATCTCTGCCTCTCTGAGCAAGTTAACGTTTCTAAAAAAAAAGAAGGAAGGGACAGAGCTGAGAAGGAAGAAAATACAAGTGCGTGTGTGTGTGTGTGTGTGTGTGTGTGTGTGTGTGTGTGTTTAAACAAGAGGAAAAAGTGAATTCTAAATTGTTAAAACCTTGGAGTGGAACTTAATCTAATTTATAAGCAGTTCCACTAGAGATGTGTGAGGATTTTTTGTTGTTGTTGTTAAAGAGAAAAACTAGTTTCAAGCATTATTAAGCTTTTTTTTCCCCTCCCAGAAGCTAAGAAAACCATCTGTGAGAACCTGTTTGCATGTTTGTTTTCTACAATAAAATGCAAAATACTTCTTCCTGTTAGCGGATTATACCATATGTCTCTCCCTGTAACAAAATCAGCATGTTTATTAATGAACCCAATCAGAGGCAAAGATTTAGAAAGATTTAAGGAATCGAATTTTCCATTCAATATTTCAGTAAAAGAAACTTCTGGTTAGACATCATTGTTGTGCTTGGAAAATAGAAGCTTTGTTTTTGCTTTGAAATCAACTGACTTGGCAAAGGACAGAGAGCAGGAGGAGAGCCCCTTTGGAAAAAAAAAATTTTTTTTTAAAGTCTGCATTTAAGAAGGGCCCTTTCTGCCTGATGATTCCCCTGCTGATTTATCCACAGTTTATATGTGATTAATATTTAATTTGATCAGTTTCATTTTTCCAGACAGACTAATTAAAGTGCCTGATGGCCCAAATCCTCCATATCTGAACGTAGTGGCAGGCCTGTGGGCTTCCGAGAATGACAGGAAGCAAATGGGTTAGTTTCTACCATATTGGAGAGAGCAGCCCACGGTACCCATCATGGAGATTATCTTGATAGTTCCAGCACACCACCCTCCCTGGGAGCCCCGTTGACCATCTGAGTAACCAAGATGGCTGGTGGCACTTGGTGTGGCACAGCCCATTGGAAAGAAAGAAGTCAGACAGACCCCAGCACCCACATAACTAGTTCAGGTTCAAGACTAGTTCAAGTTCAAGGTGCTGTCATGAGCCAAGAGGCTTTTCTCCCTAGGCTCCAGTTTGCTCATCTGATATATAAGTATTTAGGCTTTGCTGTCCTTTTATTTTTGAACTTGTGTAACAGTGAACTTGGCAGGAGACCATAAGTAGTGAAAGTCTTGAAAGCCACACTCTGGGCAGATGTTAGGGTAGATGCTCTGTTTGATCCCTGGGTCTGGAAGACCCGCTGGAGGAAGAAATGGCTACCCACTCCAGTGTTCTTGCTGGAGGATTCCATGATCAGAGGAGCGTGCGGGCTACGGTCCAAGGGGTGGCAGAGTCGGACACAACTGAGCGACCAACCCTTCCACTTTCTATTCTAGTCATTCAGCCTCCATCCAGGTCTACTTGGTGGTATGGACAGAACCCTGGAAACTTAGTTCTCATGTCATTATTTATCACTGTGGCTTCTTAAAAATCTTAACAAGAAAATAAAACACATTACCAGGGTGCAACTTCAAGGGAAAAAAAAAGGTTGATGCTCCTTGGAAGGGCAAGGGTTAGGGTTAGAGCTTTGGAGCCAATGTGAGGCTGGGCCCAAATGACCCCTTTACCTTCTTCACAGGGTCTGTTGGGTAACATTCTTGTGCTGTGGCCATGATACACACAGATCTCAACAGTGCAGCTAATTACCAAAAGTCAACTCTATCCTTGTCAGCAATACGAAAAAAAAAAAAAATCTCCATGTTCTAAATGAGCAAGTGAGAGCAGCAGGTAGGTTTGGATGACTTTGGTAACTATAAAAAGAACTATTGTAAAATTTGGGGACTTGGGCAGGTAGAGGTAAATATTTGCAAGTTGATTGTAATAAAGGTTATTACTTTTTAAATTTTTATTTATATATTTGTGACTGTACTGGGTCTTCCTTGCTGTGTGCAGGCTTTCTCTAGTTGTGATGAGCAGGAGCTACTCTCTAGTTGCAGCACACAGGCTTCTCGTTACGATGGCTTCTCTTGTTTTGGAGCACGGGCTCTAGAACAGATGGGCTCAGTAGTTGTGGAGCATGGGCTTAGTTGCCCCGCAGCGTGTGGAATCTTCCCAGACCAGGGATTGAACACATGTCCCCTGCATTAGCAGGCGGATTCCCAACCACCGGACTGCCAGGGTTGTCCCCTAAGCTGATGATTTTTTTTTTATGTATTTTATTTTATTTTTGGCTGTGGTGGGTGTTCATTGCTGTGCATGGGCTTTCTCAAGTGGCAGAGGGTTGGGGCTACTCTCTAGTTGCAGTCTGTGGGCTTCTCATTGCAGTGGCTCCTCTTGTTTCAAGGCACAAGCTCTAGAGCGTGGGCTCGGTAGTTGTGGCTCACGGACTTAGTTGCTTTGCAGCATGTGGAATCTTTCCAGACCAGGGATTGAACCTGTGTCCCCAGCTTTAGCAGGCAGATTCTTAACCACTGGACCACCAAGGAAATCCAAGCTGGATGGTTTTTGAAAAGAACTTGTAAGATTGCACTGGGAATCCTAGTGGGAAAGCCTTTCAATTCTTCAACTACCCCATCTCTGGGATCGACACTTATCAGTAAACCCCAGGCTGACTAAGTCCTCAGACACCCTGCCATCTAAAGAAAAACACATGAACCGCATGTTCTCCAAGAGTGCTCTTTAGTCCTTGGATATTCTGGCTTCCCTTCAGATGTCTCTTAACTCCATGGCTTTCTCTTCGCCAAGGAGATAGCCCGGAGGCAGAAGGTAAGATGCTTAACAACAAAGTCTGCTCCATTGTATGGCCATGCAAGAGGGAAGCCAGGGGCTGCAGAGGCTGAGAAGCTAGCTGCCCAGGGGCCAAGATAAGGTTGTGCAACTACTGAGGGAGGGCATCCAGGAAGATCCAAAAGCCGAGTTCCCAAGTACTGCCCAGAGGACAGGGATCAGCTGTCATGTTGAACAGTGGCCTTGGATGATGAATGCACTGAGGAGCCATGGGTTGAAGCTTTGAGCCTGTGTTGATTGGATTTGCTCTAGTCATTGGCTCTGCTCTAGTCTAATACCATTACAGAATGTTCATTCAATTCAATCCAGCAGACATTCACTGGGTTCCTATTCTTGCCAGGTAACAGAGCTGTACTCTGTGGATGCAGAAGTGGATAAAATAAGTCCCTTTCCTGATGAAACAATAAACACCATTCATCATAACAGATATTAGATTATCTAGAGAGAACAGTGGAGACAGACCCCTCTGGACAGTTGAAAGTGTGTGGTTAGATGACCACCGATCCATCGGCCCTAGTCAGGCACCGTTGAAAACCAGGACCCTGCTGCCAGAAGCATTCCTTTGAGTTCATTAGAGGAGCATTTCATTAATTCTGGTAAGGAATGTTAAGAGGAAAGATGTAACCTGAAAAAATGATCCCATGAACAAGCAAGTGGGTTAAATGAAGCTAGACACGTTGCTTTCCTGGGCAGGTGGTTTTTCCCCACAGGACTTCTCAGAGCCTTGAGTATACCAGCTGCGCTGAGTGCATAGCCCAGAGGAGGGCTGCCCCGAGGGTTTTGACTTGGGAATCTCCTTAGAGCTGGGACCTTCATGTCCTTGGCCCCTGGCACAGTGTCCTGTCTGGAGCCAAGACTTTGTGGAGTGGGCCTCCAGCCCCAGCTCTCTCATTCTGGCTGTAATTGCTTGGCCTTGGGGAATCTCCCCCTTCTGGTCCCATTTCCTCATCTAGAAAATGTGATAGTGACACCGGCCTGTCTGACAGGGTCATTATGAAATGTTGTATGGAAAAGCAGTTTGTACCACTAAGGACCAGGATTGTGATTGCGGCAAAGTGACGATTGTGGTTGTGACAAAGCCCTCCAGACCTTCGTTCCTTGACGGCTCTGAGGCTCGAGACTGTCTCCGTTTCCTGAGATTTCCCTTTCCTCATGATGTTTACGCACCTCTCTGGGCTACTTCTCATAGCCTTCCCTTACATTAAACCCCAGAGGCTTCCAGTTTTGAATCTTTCTTTCCACCCTGGACTGTTTTCTCTCGGGTTTTCCATTGTGTCAACATTCCCTGTATACCCATGTTACTGTCTCTAGTGCTAACTTCTCTCGTGAGCTCTGGATCGAGACCGCCAGCTTCTCACCAAGCATCTCTGTGTGATCGCCTCCAACTCAACCCCACACGAGTGCTTCTTTGTCTCCAAGGGTCATCTTAAGTGCTGCTGGGAAATCCCTTCCCGTCTTTCAAAACCCAGCTCAACCGCCTCCTCTGTGTGTGTCCGCCTCTGTGCTCCCAGAGAACTCTGTCCCGACATCTGACACCCCACTGCTCACACCAGTGCTGGGTTATCGGCGGGGGTTTTGTGGAGTCAAGGACTATACGTTACTTGTGTTTAAATCCTCATCACAGAGCAGAGCGCAGGCCACGTGGCCTCCAGTCTGTTAAGCTGGATGCATATGTCTCATTCTAGTCATGCCTCTGCAGCAGAGGGGAGTTTCATCTTTAATGCCACATCTGGCTTTACACCAGAGGCTTGAACCTGCCGGGTGATAGTTTTGTTCTTTTCCCCGCCAGCTAGGGCTTGCAGATACCCAGAAGCAGAAGCCCCCCACAGAGGGGCCAGAGGAGGCCACAGGTGCCTCTGGCTGCAGCCGCCCCTCGGCTCTGAGCCAGCCAGCCCCCGGCCATTGACCGCAATGGCGAGCAGGAGGCCCACCCTCTCTCCCCCAGCTCTGGCCGAGCTGTGTTGATATTCTGGCAGCATAGCCGAGGTTGTTATTGAGCACATGCTTTGCAGATTAGCCTGTTTGTATAGCCAATCGAACATGTGCTCCATTAAAAATTAAAGCATCCTGTTTTAAGGATGGAGCAGGAGACATCAGCTGTGCCACTGTGTAGCAGACATGCAAAGCCCCAGAGCCCATTACCATAGGTTACAGCAAATGTTAATCAGTGCCAGCGCAGTTAAATAATGCAGTTTGTGCAGATGGCAGCTACTACATCTCCTCGCAGATGTGTCCTCCAGTCCCGGAGGTTGCTGTATCACAGGAGTTGTCAGGAGCAGTCAGATCTGATGCTGACTGTCAGCATCACCTTTTGTGTCTGCGTGCATCCACCAGCCAGCCGAGAGGCGATGATCAGGCTGACTGTAGGCCCTCCTTCCAGAAGCCGGAGCAGAGAGCGTTTGCCTGCGGCTCCGAGGAAGGCAGGGATATTTTGCCAGGTAGCCAAGAGGACCCACAGTACACGGCCTCAGTCTGTTCCATGAATGAACCTAGCTGCACCCCGCATGCGCGGTGTCCAAGCCAGGTGGAGTCAGGAGGCTCCCGCCTTTGCTCTCGCCGGCTCTCCTGTTGCGGTGGGGAGCGTTGATGAGTTGTTCCCTGGCTGGCACAAGTGTTGAGACACGTCACTGTCTCCGAAGTTGGAGTTCCTATGGCTCCCGCTGTGCAAACGGGGCCTGATTCGGAGCAGCAATGTGTTGTTCCCGAAGCCCAGGCACTTGGTTCCCTGGCCCAGGTGTGCCTACCCTTGGGTGCCCAAACAGACACTCAATGCAAAATTAAGGAGAAATCACCGTTTGCATTGCCAGACGTTAAGAAGCAACTGATGGTAGAAGGAAAAGATCAAACTCAGCACTGGGCCAGTTCTTAGTGAAGAACTAGTAGTCCTTTCCTAGCAACTAAGCAGGAGGAGGGGATCTTTCAGTGAAAGGACTAATACCCGCTGACGTTCACCCATCAACCCCTGGGAGCATCCCTTCAGTCGGTCAGTGACAGTAGCAGGTAAAATTGTTGTTTAGTCACTGATTTGTTATCAGACTCTTGTGTGACCCCATGGACTATAGCCTGCCAGGCTCCTCTGCCCATGGAATTCTCCAGGCAAGAGTACGGGAATGGGTTGCTATTTCCTCCTCCAGGGGATCTTCTCACCCCAGGGAATGAACCCACGTCTCCTGCATTGGCAGGTGGGTTCTTTACCACTGAGCCACCAGGGAAGCCCAGCGGGTACAATTACTGAGCCCCGTACGTGGAAACCTCTGTCATCAAGAGAAGATGAGATTAAACTCAAGTAATCAAGTATAGGGCATTTTTAAATAGAGAAGCAGAGAAGATGGCTCTTGGTGTAGTTAAATGATTGACTTAAAGGTGTAGCTTCAGCTTTGTGAAAAATGCACTGCTATAGGACAACCCCTTCCTGAGTATTATCGAATATGTGAGTGATGATATAGCCATGAGAAAAAGAGTAAAAAAGTTTATTCATCCTGTTGTCTTTCTGGATGGTCCAGCTGTGTTCCTAGGCATAGCACATTGCTTGCCGTGATGTAATGTGTTGCTGTACATAAGTGCACTTGTAGAAACAAGGCTCTGGTTTTCCTTCTCCTCCCCTTCTTCCATCTGAAAATAGATAAGTTGTTCCTCCTTCATCTTAAGAAAATGCTGCTTTGAAAGCCAGGCAGCAGGTTATATCACGTCTGCCCTTTCTTATCTACCACCACCCCCAGCCCCGGTTTGTTGAAATTTTTAGTGTTGTCGTAGAAGAGTCTTTACACCACGACTCAGCATTCACGAGGGCAGTCTGCCTGAGCCTCCTGACCTCCTTGCCTCCAGTGGTCTTCCTTCCATCCACCTCAGCCCTCCAACCTCATTGCCATGCACTCCTTCTTGTCACTACTGATAACAATACCAAGTTTAGGGTTGTGATTTCCCAGTCATTGCAGACAAGGAGGTCCAGGAAATGGGGAGTCCAGGAGGCTTGCTGGAGGACCCTGACCATCCTGGACTCCTCGTTCCTTGACCTCCCTGTCTCCAATGATTGGGAAATCACAACTCCAAAGACTGTAAGACTCCCAGTGCTGGCCTCAAAAGTTCTTCCCGTCGATACTGTACAGTAAGTCTCCTCCATACAAACAGATTCCATTCTGCAAACACATTTATAAGTCCAATTTGTTTTTAATTCCAACAGAGTACCTAGGTACCCACTAACACAATCAGCTATACAGTACTGTACTGTGACGGGTTTATAATACTTTTCATACAAATAATACATAAAAGACAAACACACAAAAAATAAAACATTTTTAATCTTATAGCACAATACCTTGAAAAGTACAGTAGTATAGTACGGCCACTGGCATACAGGGCCTCATTCACATCTTTGAAAGTTGGTAACTTGAAGGCTTCTATGTAGGGGACCTACTATGCTTCACTGAAAGGTTCCTTTCCTCTTTTGTTTTTCCTAAAACCTTTTAGTTTCTAATGTCCTGTTACTGAGGACTAAAACAAACCTAGACAGCATATTAAAAAGCAGAGACATTACTTTGCCAACAAAAGTCTGTCTAGTCAAAGCTATGGTTTCTCCAGTGGTCATGTATGGATGTGAGAGTTGGACTATAAAGAAAGTTGAGTGCTGAAGAATTGATGCTTTTGAACTGTGGTGTTGGAGAAGACTCTTGAGAGTCCTTTGGACTGCAAGGAGATCCAACCAGTCCATCCTAAAGGAAATAAGTCCTGAATATACATTGAAAGGACTGATGCTGAAGCTGAAACTCCAATACTTTGGCCACCTGATGCGAAGAACTGGGTCATTGGAAAAGACCCTGGTGCTGGGAAAGATTGATGGCAGGAGGAGAAGGGGACGACAGAGGATGAGATGGTTGGATGGCATCATCAACTCGATGGAATTGAGTTTAAGTAAGCTCCAGGAGTTGGTGATGGACAGGGAAGCCTGGTGTGCTGCAGTCCATGAGGTTGCAAAGAGTTGGACATGACTGAGTGACTGAACTGAACTGGAAACAAAGTTGTATAATCCCTGGTCAAATACAGTCAATGTTTTTAGTGTATTGAGTTATATCGTTGAAAGCAGCAGAATTAAGTAAGAGCAGAATGGGACAAAGGATTGAAAGTGTGACTTAAAGTTGCAACTCTCTGAAGTGCTGTGGGTATTTCAGTCTCTTTACTTGTTAGTATATATATCACAGCATCTGTCCTTTTCCTTTACACAAGTCAGACTCTAGAAAGTTTTAAAAGTTTGTGTCTGTGATCAAAAGTGAGATAAAATGGTCTTTTTTCACTGCCCTGGCTTGGAAGGAAAGTTTCCAAACCAGGGGGAGACTGTCATTGCCATGTGATAATTTAATCTTCCTTTAGTCTTTACTCTCCCTTTCTAAATCTTGGCATATGAGATCATAGGTTCCCTCTCCATTTTCAAGTTGGCGTCTTTCTTGTTTTACGTAAGAGTTTGATGCCTCATTTGAACCAGTCTACCACCAAGACCCTTGCTCTGAAGACTGCATATTAGAATGCTTTTGGCTGCAAGTAACAGAAGGCCTAGCCAAAGATGGCCGTAAAAGAGGGATGTTCAGTTAGTTATCTCACAGAATAAATGTCCAGAGTTAGCCATATGAGTGTGTAGGACCGGCTTCTCTGAGGATCTGGCTTCTCCTTAAGTAGGTAAGCTAGCTACCCCAGCTATAAGCTTTGGGTCCCCACCCTATACTCCAAGGAAGGGAAGAGGACAGACCGCCTCCTTCATGTATGTTTCTTTGTATTTGGAGGGAAAATCCTTTCCAGAGGTTCTGTAGCATTTCCTCATTCATCTCATGAATGACAGGCTTGAACTTGGTCACCCGTCTACCCAAACCAGTCACTAGCCAATACACACTAACTTAGACCCTAGATCATCTCCTGGGCTGGGCCCATGGCTGTCTGATACCTGAACAGAGCTGGTTTTTCTGATAGCAGAGACCAGGACGCAGTCTGCTGGGCAGACTGTCTTCTACAGCAGTACAACCTGTGGCTTCTGCTCGGAAAAAAAACTCACTCCAGGTGGAGTAGAAGGTTAGCTTGGCATCTGTATTGATCGGCTAGGATATTATAAAGCCTTTAGAAGTGATCTTGGAATACTTGCTTATTTACATCACCACTGATGGCACTAGTGGTAAAGAACCCGCTTTGCCAGTGCAGAAGACGTGAGACATGAGTTTGATCCTGGGTCAGGAAGATCCCCTGGAGGAGGGCAGGGTAACCCACTCTAGTATTCTTGCCTGGAGAATCCCGTGGACAGAGGAGCCTGGCGGGCTACAGTCCATGGGATCACAAAGAGTCGGACATGACTGAAGCAACTTAGCACTCGCGCGTGCACTTTTCATTTACATATCTTGAGGACAGCGCTTACCACACGGCACCATGATTCTGTATCTGTGTATCACAAGGGGCCCCTGACTTCTTGTGTCCAGAGCACCCAGGAACTTAATACAGATAGAGGCACTCTCAGTGTTTGCTGAGTGAATGAATAAATGAATGAAATAAGCAAATGGTAAGATATTCTTTTAAAAAACTTTTATTGATGTATAGTTGATTTATAATGTTGTGTTAGTTTCAGGTGCACCACAAACTAATTCAGTTTTATATATGTGTGTGTGTGTGTATATATATATATATATATTCTTTTTCAAATTATTTTATATTATAGTTATTATAATATATTGAGTATAGTTCCCTGCACTATACAGTAGGTCCTTGTTGTTTTATCTATTTTATATATGGTAGTATGTATCTGTTAATCCCAAATTCCTCATTCATCCCCCACTTTCCTCTTTGGTAATCCTAAGATTATTTTCTCTGTCTGTGAGTCTGTTTTTGCTTTGTAAATAAGTTCATTTTCATCATTTTTTTTATTCCGTAAATAGGTGGGGATGTGATATTTGTCATTCTCTGACTCACTTCATTTTAGTATAATAATCTCTAGGTGCATGAGCAAGATATTGTTGAAGCATGTCTTATGAAGAATACTTGAAATAATTACAAATGTTTACCTGGATAATTGAATGAATAAACACACAAATGAATAAGCAAATGATGGCTGAAGTGTTCTTGAAGCTGAGTTCTGTGAACTGTTAAAATGACTATAAATGTTTGCCTAGAGAAGAGAAGTTCTGAGGAATACAGAGACTTTCTGCAGTGCTGTACCCGAAATCCTTTCAAGTGAAAAAGATTAGAATCACCTTGTGGGATATCTAAGGATAGAGCTAGGAAAGAGTGGAAACTACAAGAAGACAGAGAGCTCTTTCTTGCTCTGAGCTAAAATCTCAAAGTGGAGCTATGTAAACATGGAACTAACTACCTCAGGAAAGAGTGCTTTTGCCATCACCAAGCACTGTGCGTCACTTGGCAGGATATTTTAAAGGAGAGGGAAGTTCCATTTATCGCTGGAGATCGGACCAAAGAATGTTTATTCTCTGATGTAACCTAGTAGTGATACGGCTCTCTGAAATTTTAAGAAAATTTAGGGAACTAACTCTTACCTCTAAAGATTGAAATGAAGGAAGCACAGCAGTTATTTCTAAAGTCACAAGAGATTTTATGCTGCTCTGACACACCTGTGAGTAATCCCACCTGTGTTTATTATTCCCAATTACATGTGCTGTTCTCTGGAGCTCAATTTTCTGATGGAAGGTTTTTTGAAAATAAAAGTTGTTGAGGACTTCCCTTGTGGTCCAGTGGTTCAGACTCAGCACTTCCAGTGGCCCCATTGCAGGGGCGCAGGTTCAGTCCCTGGTCAGGGAACTAGGATCCCACATGCCTCACATGGTGCGGCCAAAATTGGGTTCGTCTGTCTTAACGGGATCTGCGTGGATTATGAAAGTTTGCCTTTGTGCTCTTGTTTTTGCTCTTTGTCTTTGCAAAGAGGATGAAGAGAAGCGCCTAGCTTCTGAGGGGAGGGGAAGTGAGGCTGCGTCCCCATGTCTCTCTCACATGGGCTGTCTTGCCGCCTAACCACAGAAGTGAAAGTCAGAGAAAAGAGTTGGAGATTGAGAATCTGTGGGCCATCATTCACTCTTCTTGTAATTATAGTGAGGAAGTGTATTGCATATGGATGTTCCCTCAGTAAAACAGGTGTTCTACCCTTAAAATGGTAATTATAGACTATTTCAGATCAATGATCTTCACTTATTTCATATCACTGTGGTATTTTCTTCCACGGTTAACCACCCTGTGATATAGAAAGCTTGCTCACGCTTGAAAAAATCAAAATGCATATAGATTTTCTGAAATAAGCCTCCTTTCTGGAAGTATTTTGTGGTTAGTTTCAAAATGTAATATCCTGAGGAAGGTTTAGGTTGACTTTTTTTATTTGAGTATAAAATTTTAAAAGTAAAATCACTGTGCAATGAGCGATTTTACTTCCATTAGCCTAATGTCTTTGTGGTTTCATTTGAGGTCACTAGTAGATTATTTTTCTTGCATTATTTCATCAGCTGTCAGTTCTATTAATATAATGTAATTCATTCAGTGCTGTGATTTTTAAGACATGACTGTAAGCACAGAAGGCAATTTTTTTGGAAGTTTATTTGGATGATTGTAGGGTATCAGACTGCCTCAGTCTTCTTCATGCTCAGTGGCTGGAGGGTCACTTAAGGATTGCATATGATCTGGGATTGTCAAGTGGTGATTCATGCCTGTGTTTTTATACCCAGCGCATAAAAATATATCTGCAGTTTCTTTATTATCATCTTTTGAAAGACTATGGCTTGCTTGTGGGATATGTAATTGTGTTTACTACTTAGGTTACAAGATATGTGATCTATCTCTTATTTAACACTAATAGAAACCTTTTCCAGGAGGTTCATTTCAAGCTCACTCTATTAATATATTCACTCTTTGGGCTTTGATTACAATGCCATAAATTTATGTTTTCATAGTTGGTGGGTATCATTCAGGAAATCATTTGAAAATTATTCCTTAAACAATAGATAGACACATCTTGTTAGTCCCTAGTAGTTATCAAGAAATTACATATTGTCCTCTCTTGAACTTGAATATATGATGGAGGTCCTTGGAATCACCTGGATAATTGGTTCTTTAGTTTGTTTTTTTAATATGAGGATAATTTTTAAAGTTAAAAATAAGAAAGCCCTACACAGTAATAGTTGTAGCTTTGCCATCTCAAAATTTGAAACATATAAAATGCATTTACTGAAATACATGTGGATGAAATGATGTAATATCTGGGGTTTGTTTTAAAATTATCTGAAAAGATGGAAGCAGCTGGAATGGGTAGGGTGTAAATGAAACAAGGTTGGCTGTGAGTTGATTATTGTTGAAACTGGGTGATGGTAGATGGGCATTTATTGTATAAACACTTTTATATGTGTTTGAAAAACACATCCATTTCAAAAAAAAAAAAAAATACACCAGGACTATAAGGTGACTGTGAATTTAGCTGTGCTTTTAAAAGGAAAATGTATTTTTATAATCACCGAAGCATCTATATGTTTGAAAAATACCGATCATTATGTGAAAGTGGCATGTGATTTATGGAGCCTAGAGACAGAGCTTGGTGTTCCTGGATTCTGTAACCCTTTGGCTATAACCATTAGAGCACAATAGAGAAGCAAGTTCAAGGCAGCTCGATACATACTGTGAACACAGCCACAGAGTACATTCCAAGCAACGCGAACCTTGACTGCTGAAGCACGCGTGTCTCTTCATGAGCACATTGGTTGCTATGCTGCTTAGAAAAGGCAGTGCCCTGTGGAGGAGGCCAGGCTTGAGCAGTGAGAACATGGGACAGAGCGTGTAGGGCTGAGGCAGGCTGGAACGTCTAGCACAGGAAGCAAAGAATCTGATCCGTTCGGAGTGTCAGGGGCCTCCAAGTAATAGCAGCCTTATCCGAATTCAGGCTCCGTCAAGCTTGCCCTTGGCCAACTGTCACCAAGGCCAAAAATACCCATGATTTCTTTTTCTGACCTCAGTCATATTGACCTACGCCTTCTGTCTCCTCTTCAAGTAGAATTTAAAACATCTACATTGTATTTCGATTTCTGTGAAGATTAGAAAGTAGTCTCACTGTCTTTTGGCCCTGGCCAGTTTTCACTGAGACCTTATTTCCTCGAAATTCTTGGCCTATAAAAGCATGCAGGTGAAATTACCCTTAATTTATAATTATATAGATTTAAAATCTCAGATTACATGGGAATAAAATATCTAGAATGAATCAGCCTGAGGATGGTGTTTCTTTTTTCAAAATTATTAATTATTGGAACATTATACAAAAAAAAACATTGAAACACTTAATTCATGGTTCAGTTCTGTTGTTCATTTAAAGGTTTAACTGTTTCCCACTGTTTAAATATCTCTATCTGATCTTTCATGCTAACCTAGCATGTCCAAAATATTGAAAACCAGATGAATGAGCAAGGAATTTAAGGAATACTCCCCCAGTGAAGCTAGAAGGATTTTCTTAAGGAGGGAAAAAAAAAAGAATGCATGAAACTTATTTAACAAGAAAGATTTGAGTCAGGTAATCTACATAATATATCCACTGGCATTAAAGCTGTCATCTTGGTATAGCATTTCTGGTACGAATTTCGCAATAGCTGTCTTTCACTGTCGGTTCTAATAAAGAGTGTTGGTCAGCTTAAATTCCCTGGGAGCTCAGAGTTATGTTTTGTGAACTGCGTGTGCCTGAGGCCTCTCATGCATGATTTAAACTGCTTTGTAAATGTCAATAGGTGGAAAAGCATCGGATCCCTCGTAGATTTCTCCAAACCCTCAAAGATGAGTACGCCATGTATAAACCATGCTGCGCTCTCAAGGCCATTGCCGTTTTTTACTCTTGCCTAACTGGGGGTTTTAAGGTATTGCCAGGAGCAAAATATCAGTGTGTGCATGTCTCGATCCAACTGGCCAATGAAACCCTTTATTAAGAAAACCTTTGCACCAGAGAAACGTCTCCAGTGACCTGAGATGGGCCCACCTCATGAATGTTGAATGTTCTTCAAATTCTATTTCTTCATTCTTGATTTTTTTATTTTTTTTCAAAACACACATTTGACTTGATTGAATTTGCTGATTCCGTAACACTGCATTCATTTCATGGACACTGCTATGGAATGGTAGAAGAATATTTCCGTCGGGAGCTCCCAGACCTGGGTCCCCTCTTGGTTCTGTCTGTCTCTGGCTCTTTGTCCTTGGGCAAGCCACTTGGCCTTTGAGGGGGGCCCCACTTTTTCATTCATTGAAGTTGAATCCAGGAGGTTGCATTAAATGATCTCCAGTTATTCCTCTCAGCTCTTGCATCATGATTCCAAGAGATAGTGACAGACAGCCAGTGTGACACTTTTAAAGCCATGGGGGCACATGGGACTTTTTAATTAGGCTTATTCTCTGTCTTCCGGGCAGCACAGAGTGCCAGCAGGAGCCCCCAAATGGCCAGCAGCGATCGGGCAAAGTGACCTCAATGTCAGCCCAAAGGCTTATCAGCTCATTTGCGTTCACAGCACTTCCTTGTGCTGTTTCCAGTCAGCCTGTGCCCCCCTTCCCACCACCCCTCAGTGTGTCCCCCCTCCACTCCCCGGATTCCATAGCTAAAAGGTGTCTTCTAACGTCTGAAGAGGCTGAAGCGGCATGGCATCCAGGGTAGAGGCCCGCAAATGAGCAAAAACACTAGCCTGGCTTTCTCATGGTGGTCTCTGCTCCTCTCTTGTACTGCCTCGCCCAGTGCCTAGGGACAGACGAGCTTGGAAAACGCGTGTCGCACACTCATTGCAGAGTGAATGCGTTCACAGTCAGCCAGGAAGACAGAAATGGCTTTTGTTTGCCTTCTTTTATTTTTTCATTCCTACCCAGTTCCGAACGAGCCGCTTTGGTCTTCTCTTTCCACACGCTCACTTTCCCACACAGTGTCTTTTTGAGGCAACCATTTATGGGGTAGCCCTGAAACTGGCCTGTCAGGTCTGATCCTGACCCTTCTCTGACTGTGTGACCTTGAGCCCTTCACGTAACCTCTCTGTGTCTCTTGTTTTTCATCTGTGAAATGGGCCTCATATAAGTACCTAGTTCAGCAGGTTGTGAGATTTAAATTCAGCTCTAACATAAAGCTCTAGAGCTTGTGCCTGTCAATGTTATTAACATTGGTTTTTTAAAAAATTATTATTTAATTTGAACTTTAAAAAATAAAAAGAGCCAAGGACAAACCAACTGCCCTTTTTTTCTCTTGGGGAAAAAACAAAACCACTTGCTTAATGCCCACCATCTCTACCCCAGTGAGGAGTGGTTGAAGACGGCAGAGCCAGCGGTCCAGGGCCTTGCTCACTCAGGCCAGGTCCGTGTTTGCCTGGTTAGGAGCACACCATGGCAACGTCCACGCCCTGGGCAGCCACACCACCGCTGGTTGGGAACTCCACAACCTGGAGAGGCCTTGGGAACCCTGTCGCCACCAGCGTTCCATTTGTGTGTTTGGAGAATATCAAGTAAGCACATTCTTCGTCACCCCCTGCCATGACCTCAGGGTTACTTTCTGCGGTTGTTGACAAATTTTTAGACATCCCAGGTTTTATCAGCGGAAACCTTGAAGAGTGACAAATGGTTCTTGGAAGAGTCGGTACACACTCTAAAATGTCAGCTGGCTCATTTATAACCAGCGATGTCCAGTGTCTAAGCCGTGCTATCAGCATGGTCTATAGATAACTCACCCTCACGATGCTCCGGGCTCCCCGAGCACTTTGTGCAGCTGTTCTGGTTGAAGACCCAGTTGACATCTATAATAGATATCAAATGGAGAGCCTCTTATTTTATCACTCTCTGTGTTTCAACACTGGCGGTCCCCGTGGACTGTCGGAAACAGGCAGCCGGCACGTTATGGGAAAGGTGACTTGCTGAGTCCGGGTGCCCCGAGGACATTATTAAGTGCTGTGGAGCCTTGTTAGCTCATAAAGTTGGTTCAAACCAATTATTGCTGTGTGACCATTCCCGTTGCCAAGAATGTAACACTCTTTGAAATTCTTGCCCATAAAGCCGATCTTTCCATGACATGATATCATAGAGCAGGGCTTCTGATCTGGCCGCAGTAGTGTCCCACTGGCTGCAAAGACTAAACATTGCATTTGCTGCTCAATACTGGTTCCCCTTCAGTGCTTCATGGAGGCAGCAAGACTACTATTTATAGATTTACTTTCTGTCTTCCTAGTTCAGCGCAGTCAGTTTTGACACACTGTCCCAGTAATCTGATCAGCCATGCTGCTTTTAAATGAAGGTCTAGGCCTTGGCCTCTGCAGAGAGGGTGACAGCTGTCAGATACAGATAGTAGGCTACAGATCCTGGCTGCTAAAACCCTCTCATTCATTCCCGTTACAGATCATTGACCACAGCTTGAAGCCGTGCTTTACAGTCGGCCGATTAGTTGGCAAGAGATCTACATACTGTATTAGCAAGGTCAACCACTGAGATAAAGGCAAAAACTCAAACCCTGCACTATTTTTAAACCAGTAGCCATTTGTTAAAGCTGGTTATTTTGGTACATGTCTCTCTTCCTTGCTTTTTTTTTTTTTTTCCTCTCTCTCTCAAAACAAAACTAAAGAAACTTGCTAAAACTCTCTGTCAGAGTTAATGAAGATGGTGAGATGATTCAGATCTGAGAAGGGTGCGGTCTTTCTCAGAAACTCTTTCAGGCCCTGTAGTGTAGACAGCTGTGTGAGCCATGCCCACTCCTTGTTTTAACCAGAGCGTATTTGGAGAGCTCAGCCCAGGGATCCTAGAAAAAGCTTGACCCGTCCATGAGAGTGGGTTAGGCGGGTCTGACCTGCAGAGAGCTGAGTCACAGCTCACACAGGGTTTACTGAAATCCCTGCGCAGTCCTACCTACAATGGCCGGTCTTCACTGTTGACTCAAGTGATGGGGCCTCATCTACAGGGACTCCATTCTCCAGGGTCGTCCCTCACCCAGCAGCTTGCTTGAAGCCTGACTTTGTTCCACGTGCTTCACATCAGACTTGCAGGAGGAGAACTTGGACCCTGGGAAGCCTCTCGTCACAGGTGATCCGCTGACTTCACATCCAGTGAACCTTGAATCTTATCTTTACCCAGAATCTTAGCTTTATCCGCCTACCAGATCTGCTCCGCCCCAACCCCCTCCTGTCTGCTGTCTTCCCTCCGGCTCCTCCATCTCCACCGAGCATCCGGTTCCCTTCACGACCGCCACCCGCCCCCTCAGCTGCCTCTCTTTCCCCCACGACCTCTCTATTCTCCTGCAGGGACACAGCCGGAGTGCCCATTCTTTTCCAAGGTGTTGCTCTCTTCTGCCTTCCTCCACATTGCCTTCCCTCTCTGCTGTGAACTTGTCGCGGTCCCATCTCCCCTCTGATCTCCTCTTTTGCTCTCTACACTTTATTGACTTGACGACCAGAGTTCGGTTCCCGAGGGCTCAGGGGCTCCCCAGGCCCTTGACAGTAAGCCCCAGTCTGCTCTTCCCTAAGGCCATGCACCGCTGTCCTGAGCGAACCCAGCACAGTCAAGCTATTTGTGCTGCGTCTCCTCTCCTCTTACCCTGGAGAACCTTTCAAATGACAAGTCTCAGGACAGCTAGTAAACTCAGTGTACATCTTCAATAAATATCTGTAGAATGAGAGCATAAATACAAGTCAAATGTTTGACATTGTTATCAGCATGTTCAAATCCTCTGAACTAAAGGATTCGGGGAAGGAGGTTAGGTTTGACCACAAACAAACTTGAGATTGAAGGCCCCCTTGAACTATGGAGTGGGGCAGATCACTCTCTGAGAGTAACCGAATGTCTCACCTATAAAATGAGCTGAATGATAGCAGCTTCAAAGATTGTTTTATTTTTAAATGTTTATTTTTATTTTTGTCTGCACTGGTTCTTCACTGGTGCTCTTGGAGTCTCTCTAGTTGCGGCGAGCGAGGGCTGCTCTCCAGTTGCGGGTCATGGGCTTCTCACTGTGCTGGCTTCTCTTGTTGCGGAGCATGGGCTGTTGTACGCATGGGCTTCAGTAGTTGCAGCAAACAGACTCCAGAGCTTGGGCACATTAGTTGTGGTGCCTGGGCTTAGCTGCCCTGCAGCATGTGGGATCTTCCCAGACCAGGGATCGAACCGGTGTTTTTTGCATTGCAAGGCGGGTTCTTAACCACTGGACCATCAGGGACGCCCTCAAAGATTCTTCAGAAGATAAAAGGAGGAAGACGCCTAGGCAGGACCTGGTCGATGGAAGGAAGCTCGCGGATGTTAACTACCCTCCTTCACCTGTCAGTGTTCTGTGGGAGTCGTTCCCCTTTACCCTCGGAAGCCACAGGCAGGACTCTTTGGTGGCAGAGAGGAGGC